>NC_143140.1:31076395-31379425 GCF_059928025.1 Delphinapterus leucas
ACCGGAGCTGAGGATCTGGCAGCTGCGTGTTGCGGGGAATTTGGGCCCCAGTTCCATACAGGAGTGCTATTCTGCTCCTCACATCGGTATGGATGTGCTGGTGGTTTGCGGATGACAGCTGTTCCAATTGGTTTTGACATCTTCTGTGATGGGTTGGAGACCTTTACTGGTTTCCAAAGGAAGGACTAGAGAAAATGAGGGAGAGGAAGTCGTTGAAGACATAATGTGTGAGGATTTTCTCAGCTTGAGCAGAGACATGAGTCCTCACGAAAGCTAAAGCATATCAAGTCCTGAAGAAGATAAATAAAAACAAATGTTATTTTAGCTGTGTCATAAATAAGCAGTAGACCATTAAAGCAAAAAAACAAAGAGAAAAGGCAACCAAAGATTTTTTTTTTTTACAAAGGAATGACCGTTAGACTGGTAATTGAATTCTGACCAGCAGCCATAAGTGTCAAAAAAAAGTTATATACCAAAAGTAAGAAGTTATAGAGACAAGGAAGGGATAAGTCATATCTCAGTAAGCAATGATGAACAAAGAAATGAGAAAACACATTATAACAGAAATATGGAAAATGAAAAGGACTATTCTAATTTAAGTAAGCACATTAAAAATTTGAGCCCAACTATTAAAATAGTAGAAGCAGAAAGTGTGACTTCTGAGGTTGAGACAAAATGGAATAAAGAAAACTTCATCAAAAGGGTAGAAGGAGATATATGAGTAGGTTCCACTTTTTGCTGTTAGAATCAGAGCTGCAATACGTATCGTAGATATGAATCCTGGCTCAAATATGCAAAGATTTTAACCGAAATATATTTAGAAGTAGAATTCATAGGTTATAGGGCATATGCATTTGTAGCTTTATTGGATACCTTGATGTTGATGGCCAAAGTACTTATGCCAATTTACAATCTCACCTCCATGGGTATAGAATTCCTGTCTACCCACATCTTTGCCAACATTTTTTATTCATGCTTCTGAATTTTTGGTGTGAAATGGTGTCTCATTATTGTTTTAATTTGCATCCCCTGATTAGGAGTGAGTTCGGGTACTTTTTTAAAAATAGTTATTGGCAATATGGGCTTCCTCTGCTGTGTATTGCCTCTTCCTATCATTTGCCCATCTTTCTGCTGGTTTTCTTTCATATTTTGAATTTATGCATAGGAGTTCTTTATATATTCTGAATTCTGATTGTTTATTAATTAGACACATTGCAAATATCTACCTCAGTCTGAGTCTTAACTTTCTGATTTCAAATTTTGAAGTTGCCGGGCTTCCTCGGTGGTGCAGTGGTTGAGAGTCCGCCTGCCGCTGCAGGGACCGCGGGTTCGTGCCCCGGTCCGGGAAGATCCCACGTGCCGTGGAGCGGCTGGGCCCGTGAGCCATGGCCGCTGAGCCTGCGCGTCCGGAGCCTGTGCTCCGCAACAGGAGAGGCCACAGCAGTGAGAGGCCCACGTACCGCAAAAAAAAAAAATTTTTTGAAGGTGCCAATGTTAACAATTTTTCCCTATGCATAGTGTTTTTGCGTGTTGATTTAAAACATCATCTTATACATTGATATTGTAACTTTACTCTCCTGCATTTTTTTATGGCAGTTGAGAATTTTTATTTTTCTTGTTTTCACGACTTGGCTCTTGGTCCAATACGCTCTTGCTACTTCTATTCCCTTATCCCATGTGTTCATCAAAACAGAGCATTGAGACAACTAGCACATCCAACTTTAGCCCTGGGCTCAGTGTTAAGAGACATAGAATATTGAATAGCTGGAATTTGTTTTAGTGAATGCTATGACGTAAGAATCTAAATTAATACTTATGCAGACAAAAATCTGATTGTCTCATTACTATTTGTTGCATAATTCCCACTGAGTTATAATGCCATCTTCTTATAACCAGGTTTCTATATAGGCTTTGGTTTCATTGATCTATCACTATTTCTCTGCATGATTAAAATGTTATGTCTTGAAATCTGATGTGGAAATCCCTCTCTCCATTTGTTCTTTAAATGAATTAACTTTGATATTATCAGACTTTTCTCGTCCATATGAATTTTAAAAATTGATTTGCCTAATTCTACCTAAACATACTACTGGCAGTGCCTTGAATTTGTAGACTGGTTTGGGAGAAGACTGCATGTCTTAATTATCATCCTCCCATCCATTAATATAGTACACCTCTCCACTTATTCATGTCTTAACTTATGTCTTTCTACAGCATTTCACAATTTGCTCTGTACACCTTTGGTTAGAGAATTCCTTGCAGGTAACTCAAAGTTGTATCTTTTAGCTTTTGAATTGATTATTGCTAGTGCAAGGCTGGCTTCATGGGAAAGCAACTGGTACAGTAGCTCAGTGGGCACAGGGTTTAATGCTCTGTGGTGGTCATCTCGAAATTCTTAATAATCTTATCTTTGGTGTTGTACTTTAATAAGTGAAATCCGATGAGAAAATGGAGCATGCACCTGAGGCTTGGAGAGCTCACAATGTGTGTGCCTGCCTCGTCTTTCTGCCTCCCCAGGACAGGTTACTGGCCTGCTGCATCCTCATCCCTTGCCAGCTACAGCTGTTGCCCTCCTCCCCAGGTGGGGTCTGGACTTGGGAGGGTCTGGACTTGCACGTTGAGCACCGAGTTGCTGGGCAGGGGCCTGGGGCACTTCTGAGGGTCCGCCCTCTCCATAGGGGTATCCCCATGCACAAGGTAGTGCAACTTTATAGCCAACAGAAAACATGACAGTAAGTCAAGAGACTGCCAAAGAAAGGAAAAAGCTTTTCTTCCTGCAAATTGAGCAAGGGACCCCACATTTTCATTTTGTACCTGCTTGGCACATTATGTAACCTGCACTGTCCTGGGGTTTGGGAATGCTAGAATTTGTGTATATTGATCCTTTCATGGTACTCACTATCTCTTCTCACTCATAATTTTATGTTACAACGGATATGTGTAATTTCCATACACATTTTAAGAGGAAGTTTTGGTAGCCATTTGAGAACACCTCCAGGGGCCAAGTGCCTTTGCAATAATTTAGTTCATCTGAACACATCAAAGCCTAATAAAATTTGGACATATTTTAAACCCTGCTATTTCAGAGATGTCTGTACCTCAGACATAGGGATCAAAGTGACTTGTTCAAAGCTAGCCATAAGGGACTGTTCTTGTTCCTACTCTCAGTTCCAGTAGAACTCACACTATTTTATGATTCCAGGCAAAAAAATGAAATCAGTGCTGGGAAATTGAACCACCCCAGGAGAGCACATTTATCATGTGTTTCCCACAACCCTCACTCTTCTTCCAGCACCCCCATGGGGTGTCCAGGGATTAATGAATTAGTGTTGGGAACTTACTTATGCATTCTTGCATAAAAGTACCATAAAGAACAATGCATACAGTTATTATTTGGGGTCAGCAAACTAAGGTTTTTGAGAACATAAAGCATATTTAATATATTTTTTACTTCTTAAGGGACTGTTCAGAGAAGAACTAATTTATTAAGCTAACTATCTTTGGTTGTATTTTCCATATTTGTTTTATATCCCAAAGTACCGTATCAAAATATAGCCTGCTTCACCTCAGATCTCTGTGGGGAGAGGTGCGTGTGAATATATAGTACAATTCACAGCCAGAAATGGGGAACAGTGCATGTGACCTCATTGTTGACCTCACCTCAAAGCCCATTACAGACATTTCTTGAGACTGTTCATTCTAGAAATAAAAAGAGTGAGACCGAACTTTGATTCCATAGAATGATGACATTCCCTAAGTTGTTTTTGTTGTTGTTGTTACAGCTTTTTCAGAGTCAGACCTGAAGAGAACCATTTTTGTTTATTGGATCCCTTTCACATACGAATACACAACTTTTATCTCTTGGTAGTATTGTTGATCTAGTAACAGGCAGTTATATTCTGGGGTACTGAAATATTGCTCTATCTTTTCCAAGAAATATACAGCTATTTTCTGATATCTGGCATTCCATCATGAGAACTTTAGTCATTTAGATTATACTTAACAGGGTTGCTTTTCCTTTTCTAAAATAACCAATGCCCTTAGGGAGGTTGGCACACTAAACCTTATCTGTCTTTTATACTTGAGGGTGAATGGTAGACCAGATCCTTCTCAAAGAGCACGTTTAATGGATGGGGGAGAGGGACATGTTTCCTGGGAGAACTAGTTAGATAAGACTGTACTAAAAAAAAGAAAGTAACAAGGGTAGAATAGAGGAAAGTAAGACGACAAAAAAAAAAAAAAAAAGTCAGGTCACAGACGCTAATTAAGGCACCCGTCACCCCTTTCACAATGTTGCTTAAGCCTCCAAAATAAATAGAAATTTCTCTTGCTCCTATCTTCTTTTTAGAACTTGTTTCAAAATGATTCTAAGGAAAAGATTTAAGGCAGAAGTGTTTGACTTGTAGCCATCCACAAAGTGCAGAGAACCGCTTTGTAAGTTAACAGCAGACATGGCAAAAACAGTCTCTTCCAGCATTACCGTGAATAGCCATCATTGTTTGTTTCTTCTGTCATAGTGTAGATATAGATTGCTGTATATAGCTTCTGGAATTCATCAAGCAACTTCAACCTCTAACAGAAACATGGGAACTAAGGTGCCAAAAGTCCACCAACATGAACAGGTTTCCGTCATCTGAAAGAATGACACTTTACTAATGGTGCTGAAGCGTCCCTTGTTGAAAAGATGTTCAGGAATCCAATTAAAATTTGCCTCATTTTGAAAGAATGTTGTTTGCCCTTAATGCCCATAACATGATTTATTTTTGAATTTTTTCCTTTAAACTACAGTCTCATGCCCATTTTCAGCTTTAGAGAAATGTGTTAGGCACAACCTCCCAGGAGATACTGAAAACATCTGCGATCCAAGTCTTAGTAGTTTGGGGGATTAAAGTTGTGATCAGATTTCTTGGATGATGGTTCCTTTCTGTATTCTCACAGTCTCTGTTGACTTTGGTTTTTTTGTGTAACAGGAAAATTAAACTAGGTATGGTACAGATAATAGAGATCTAGATGTCTAAACCCTGACTCACATACTTATAATTTGTATTCTTTATACATTTTTTTTAGAAATGTAACCTCAAACATATGTCTTTATTATTAATCATTTTCTTCATTTACCATGTAGAAGGTTGGGCTAGATGACATCCCAGGATCCTTTCAGGTCTAATATTTCTGACTTGAGTACTCTATGATCACCCAGAATTCCCTCAATTGTTAACCTGTGACTTTGTTTAAAAGTTGACAGAAAATCTGTTAAAAAATGTTTCCAATTTGAAAAGAGAAAGTTTCTATATTTCACGGGGAAAAAAAGCATTGACTAGAAACAACCCAGACTTATTTCTGAGTTCTTGCGTTGTCTTCTTTTGCTCAGCACAAAAAAGGTAGATTAAAATTAGACAATGCCCTTCTATGAAACCATAATTCATAACAGGCTTAGAGGTTTTCAAAGATACGGTTATCTTTCCAATGTTTCTGTGTTAGATCTGATAACTGTGGTTGGTCAGATTGTAATTTACACCCCTAATATTTATCCTGAAATTCTTGGCCATAGACATTCTTGGGGAAAGGATAATGAGAAAATAATATAGTCTTCCTATGGTTCAGTATTTTCAAATTTACTTCTTGGTCAATAAATTCCACGAGCTCCATCTTCTTTATTGAGTAAAACAATGGCAGTTGACTATAGCATTGAAATAAGGGCTAAAATAAATTTGGGGTAAATGACCTAGGAAGTATACCAGAAGCCACACTCAGTCATATACTATTCTCTAGGCAGAAACATAAAACAAGCTCAGTATATTTGTGAGTCAAAGAATAATAGAGACTTAAGATGGAGACCATGAATCATGAGAACATTGTAAAAGAAATCATAGGCATAAAAGAGAAATTATAGGAATCAGAAGGCAAAGCAACATTTTTAAATGAAAGATTCTCAGATAATACAAATAAAATCTTCCAAAAGTGGAAATCAGAATTAGTATCTGGAGTTAAGAACTACCTCAAAATTTATTTGTCCCAACTTAATCAGTGACAAAGAATTAACTCGCCAATTATTTTTGTTATGAGTACATTGTACTCAAAGCAATCTTACTTTCTGGCAGTTCGGAGCAGTGGTCTCAGCTTTTCTACCATGATTTATGATATAATAAAATGGGCAAGTTACTGGACTATTTCTTTGATGGCCATGAATTTACAAAAGATTAAATTGGTCTCTTCCCAGTTAACAAGGAAAGATAAAATGTATTTTAAAAGTTATGGTATCTTACACGTACAACTTTGAAACATGGTAACCTCTCTGTATTTATAGTTCAAAAAAAGCGGGGAAAGTGTTATTTTTCTAATCTAAGAGTTGGGAAGATATAACCAGATGTCTCATGGAAGTTTCAAAAAATCAGAAAGTTAATTTGAGGAAGATCAATACTAAAACTCATTTATTTCCAGATTCAGGGTATGTTCTTTCTCCCATATCAAATCCTAAAAGGGAAAATAATCATCTTAGAGATTTCTTTCTTTCAGCAGAGGAAAAAAGATTTAAGAGTAGTTGGCTAAAATCCAACTGTGTCTGCATGAAAGGAATACCAAGTAAGTAAGAAAGACTGCATATTAAAGGATAACAAAAGCATTGTAAGGAAGCACCGAAAAGAATGATTAAAATCTTAATATTAGATTGCACTCAATGTAGGGGAAAAAAGCATTAAACAACAAAAAGGGTGTTTTATATAAAGGAGTGAATCCACAATGAAGATCTATGTACCAAATAACATAGTATCAACATTAATAAAACACAAGTGACAAGAAATTCAAGGGGTAATGTACAGAAACATTCACAGTAGGAGATATTAATTTTCCACTCATTTCATAACTAATCAAGTAGACAAAAATATGGATATGGAAGACCTAAATGTAAATGGTTAGAGACATACTTTAATTATAGACTTTGTTATTCTAAATGTTATGGTAAAATATTAAGAAAAACTAGTAAAAGAATAAAAATGGTGTGTATAAATTCCAAATTAACAAAGGGGGAAATGAAATAAGAAAAATTTTTAAATCAGACAGTCCAAAAGAAGAAAGAAGTAGCAAAAAAGGCATAACAAATTAAAAAATATATGATAGTAGAAAAAATCCAAATATATAAATGTATTGGATTAAACTCACCAATCAGATAAGATTGTCAGATAGCATACAAAAAGATGAAACTATATACTGTTTATGAGAGATATTCATAAAATATAAGATTATAGAGAAGGTGAAGGTAAAAGAAGGAAACAACGTAAACCAAGCAAATATTAACCAAAAGAAAGCTGAGATATCTAAACTACCATTAGAAAAAGTAGATATAAAGACCAAAACGATATATGGGAATAAACAGGATCATCACACAATGATAAAAGATTCAATTTACCAGGGAGATGTGAGAATTTTCCCTAATGAAATTTCACCTAATGAAAGAGCCTCTAAATGCATAAAGCAAAAGCTGACAAATTCACTGTTATAGAAGGGGATTTCAAAAACATCTCTCTGGAAACAAGAGGTTAAAAAAATAGTAAAAATATAAAGTATTTGAACAACTGAATTAACAAGATGGATCTAATGAAACTGCAATTATAGTATATGTATTTTTCTCAAGCGAGCATGAAACTTTTATTTAAAAAACCATAATTAGGCAATAAGCAAATCTTAGCACATTTCAAAAACAGGTATCACATAGATTACATTCTTTGATCAAAATGCAATTAAAAATCCGTAACAAAGGGACACCCATAAACAACTCTGTACTTACAAAAACTAATAAACTGTTCTTTAAAAAAAGTTACCCAAATAAGAAATAAAATATGAAAATTAACAGTACTTTTAACTGAATGTTAATGTAAACATTTTATTTTATAATGTTGGATACATCTAAAAATGTATTTCAAGGTATATTTGTAGCTTTAAATGCTTATATTAGTTAACAAACAAAGCAGCTAAAGGTTAATGAGCTAAGTTGCCAATGTTAGAAGGTAAAAATTAATTCCAGAATAAACTTAGAGAAAGTAGAATGGGAAAAATAATAAAGTAGGTTAAAAAAAATGAAATGGAAAACAAAGGTACAATAGAGCAAAATAACAGAGTCAAATCGGTCATTGGAAAAGACTAAGGAATAGGTACAAAAATCTTTGGCAAGACTGGTCAAGATAAGAAAAAGAGAAAGAGAAGACACATATATATGGAATAAAACAGAAAACCAGCTACAACAGAGATTAGAAGATAAAATTAGAATACTAAACACAATTTTATTATTTTCAATAAATCTGAAAACAGAGTTTATGGAAAAATTCCTGGGAAAATATAAACTATACATTAAAAACTGACATCAGATAAAAAGTAAGCTTTAACCAGTCCCTATTATCATTGAGATTTGCATTAATATTTTAGCCATGTTCCACAAAGAAAACATTAGGTCCCGATGGTTTTATAGGTGAATTCTACAAGGGGCCCCAGTAAATACTTTATGCTTTCCGTTAAGATTTCTGGAATCTATACCGTAGTATTAAGAACAAACTCACAAAGCCCGATACTCAGCCTTGAAAGATCTTATTCCCTAATTGGATCAAGGTGATCTGCCACAAGTCTAACTGCCAGCCAGCAGAAATTTGTATCTTCCCTAGAGAATGAAACATCATTCAGATTTCCTCCAATTTTGCATCACCATGTCCAACATTCAACAAAAACTGATCAGGCATGTCAGGACGTAGAATCCAATGAATGAAAACCAAGCCAAAATACAGACAATAGGAACATACTGAGACATGGCCCAGATATCAGGGTTATCAGAAACAGAATCTGAAGTATGTTTAAAAAGGTAGATAATAAGACAATTTTATTATTTGTGATTAGTGACAGTTTTGTTTCCCCCTTTCTAATTCTTATATCTTTTATTTCTTTTTTTTAAATGGTGCTTTGCAAGTATTCACCTCCCACCCCCACCCCCCCCGCCAGTCTGTAAATTATATTTTCTGTCTTACGAGTATCTTCTGCAGGGCAAAAGTTCAATTTATCAATTTTTTTCTTTTATGGGTCATGCTTTTGGTTTCATATGTAAGACCATTTTGCCTAGTTCCAGGTCATGCTTTTCTCTTTTTGTCTAAACGTTTTATAATTTTACATTATCCATTTGGGCCTATGATACATTTGGAGTTAATTTTTATATGAAATGTGAGGTTTAGATCAAAGTTTATTCTTCTGCTTATGAATATCCAAATTTTCCAACACTATTTGTTGAAAAGCTGACAGTACTCCATATCACATCACAATATATTTTAGTTATCTCTTTCCATGCCTGTCTTCCGATTGAACTGTGTATTTCTTCTGCATTGAGTCTGCAAGTCATCTTTGTATCTGGGAATCTTAGAACCTTGAAAAGTAGTGCTTAGTAAATATTGGTTTGACTTATAAGTAATAAAACAATGAATTCAGAATTTTCGGCGCATGGTAGAAGCATTCAGAAATATGCGTAATGGAGATCTTTTTTGTTTGATTGTTTGCTTTCTTCTATCCCCTTCTTAGAGAGCATATCCAACCCATAGCCCTGATGGAGGCAACATATGTGTCCTGAGACTTTCGCCATAAATGATTGGACCAGGGGCAGAAACATAAATCAAACTGGGCCAACTAGTTTTTCCATCCCCAAAATTCAGATTGGCAAATGGATAGAACAATTCAGATTGCTCTGGGTTCTGAGTCTGCAATACTATGTAGACTCAAGGGCTGAAGTCACAATGTTGAGGTGGCAGTGACGAACTACATGGAGGTGGAGAAGAAAATGGAACAGGCACTTGAGAAGCAAAAGTGAAAACTGGAACAGAGGGGTAGATGCCTGACTTTGCAATTCTCCTCAGGCTGGGCTGAGACTTTTGAGAATCCCTTTTTTTTTTTTTTTTTTTTTTGCGGTACGCGGGCCTCTGACCACTGTGGCCTCTCTCCCGTTGCGGAGCACAGGCTCCGGACGCGCAGGCTCAGCGGCCATGGCTCACGGGCCCAGCCGCTCCGTGGCATGTGGGATCTTCCCAGACTGGGGCACGAACGCGTGTCCCCTGCATCGGCAGGCGGACTCTCAACCACTGCGCCACCAGGGAAGCCCGAGAATCCCTATTTTTTAAGTTAACTTCCTTGGGAGTTTGTCTCATTGCAATTAAACCATCTAACCAAAGCAAGGTAGTAAGGACAATGCAACAAAGAACACTTAATTAAAAAAATAACCTAGAGGGTGAGTAGATGCCATGAAATTTTTGTAATTCCCAAATGACTTAGTATATATAAGGTTTTATTAGGATGGTTATAACATTCTTATAGCTAATAATGCAGCCATGTATGCTTTATTTAATTAACTTCAGTGCCATTGCGAGTAAAGGAGTAGTCTTCTTTTTGAAATGGTCTCTGCTCTTCCAAAGATTCATTCATTCAGAGTCAGTCCCAAGCAGTGGATGCTGGTGATAAAAACATGGATGACAGGGCTTCCCTGGTGGCGCAGTGGTTGAGAGTCCGCCTGCCGATGCAGGGGACACGGGTTCGTGCCCCGGTCCGGGAAGATCCCACATGCCACGGAGCGGCTGGGCCCGTGAGCCATGGCCGCTGAGCCTGCACGTCCGGAGCCTGTGCTCTGCAACGGGAGAGGCCACAACAGTGAGAGGCCCGCGTACCGCAAAACAAACAAACAAACAAACAAAAACATGGATGACAGAGTCTGCCCTTCTAAGCTCAGAGACTAGCATGAGAGATGGGAATTAATAAGTAATTATAGTTAAGATTCTGACATAGTAAACCATACTAGTCAACACATAAAGCCTGGAAGTGTTATGAGCACTCATAGCATTGGAAGACCCCTGATGTTTGGTGTAGTTAAGGGAAGGCTTTGGAAGGATTTGAGATTTGAAGACTAAGGTATATGTGGGTAGAGAAGAAAATAGAGGTATGAAAAGTAGAAGAGCTTCCTTTACATGTACCAATATTGACAGAAATGTAAGTATTACTGAGCTATTTTTGAAGGGTCTTGGCACGCTTTCAAAGTTACTTACAGCTTTCCCATGCCTTTTTTGCTTGGAATGAGTAAGGGCAAGATGAGTAGAGGCGAGTAAATTTAGTCTAGAAAATGTTCTCAGAGTTGTAACTCTCAAAGCTACAACTTTTAGGAAGCATAAGAGCAAAGAAAAGATGTTATTGCCAGAGCCTGAGGAAGAAGCTGTTCATGGTGTACTGACAGTAATTTAATCAAAAAGGTTATCTTCTGGATTAGCACTCAAATTTCCTTAGTCTTGCCTGATGATCAAGGGCATTCTTTGTTAAGTCGAATGTGCTGGCCCTCAAAATTGCCTAGTGTGCAAGGAAGCTGTCAGTCATATACTTTAAAAAGTGTACAACAGAAGAGTTCTAAAGGGAAATCAAATTACGGTCCATTTGGAAATGTCACAATCAAGTTGTACCAGCAAAAATAAAGAGGTTCATTGACTATTTAAATTGGTATATAAAGAATTGCGTGTTTTTGCTGCTAATCAAAGATAAAGCTGGCCTTTGAGCTGCCTATGTGGAGCCTGAGACCACCCAGGCTTTAGCTAATGTTAGTGTTTACCTGACATGTTGGAAACAAACTGGGCAATTACAAAAGCCCAGTCTAACTAGATCCTAACAGGCAAAATGCCCTCTGATCCAAATGTTAATAGCTTTGACCTTCATTGGTTTTTAATCTCATTCTGTCTGGCAGAGTAAATGAACTCTAGGTTACACTCTACAGAAGAGTCCTTTTTGTTTTTCATTCTGTTTTGTACTTTTTTTTTTTTCCTGATATTGCTGGGGAAAATGAAAGTCTGTCTTTTTTCAGTCTGTCTTTTTTCACTGAGTGTATGCACAGAAAGTCAGCTGATTGACGGTGCTTCAACAAAGGCAGATTCAGTTTACAGCTGATAAGGAGCAAAGTCATCCACGCAGTGTTTACAAAGTAGGTGAGGAGAGCGAAAAATTAGTGATAAAAGAGCTAATCTTTTTGTTTTGCCAGATGAGAGAATGGCACTTCTGTGTTTGCTTAAAGAGGAGCTGGCATGTTCTCCTCCTTCCCCCACTATGCTTTGGCAGCAGAACAATTTCCAGATTCCCCAAAGTGGTACAGATTATAAAGGACACAGTTGTGTTGGAAGGGTTTCCTAACATTGAGTAGGGTACAGACTGCACTGGCTGCTTATTCTATGTGCCCGTGACTCTTACTGCATAAACTTCTATTTTCTCCCTTTGGTGTTTCTAAAGCAAAAGATAAATATTTGGGCTGTCAGACAAATTCATTAGTGTTTAATTTTCTAACATATTTAACTGCTTGGTTGTGCTAAAACTGAAGTTTGAAATCCCTTCACCATCTGGTGTAGGTTCTGGAAGTGGTAACCAGACCTCTTTGAGTATCAGGTCATGCAGCTGAAGGAAGGGATCAGGGAAGAAGAATGTGCCTTTGTTCTTGTTGTTCATGACTACTTAGTTGTAAGCCCCACTGAGGTGGGGAAGCAGTAGCATATAGCAGAGGTCGCCAACCTTTTTGGCACCAGGGACCGGTTTCGTGGAAGACAATTTTTCCACGGACTGGGGTGGGGTCGGGGGATGGCTCAGGTGGTAACGGGAGTGATGGGGGGTGATGGGGTCGATGGGGGGCGATGGGGAGCGATGGGGGCGATGGGGGCGATGGGGAGCGATGGGGGCGATGGGGAGCGATGGGGGCAGTGGGGGGTGATGGGGAGCGGCAGATGAAGCTTTGCTTGCTTGCCCGCTGCTCACCTCCTGCTGTGCTGCCCAGTTCCTAACAGGGCATGGACTGCCTGGTGTGTAGTAGCTCTAGGGGCAAACATGATTAAAAAGTTGGTGTCTCTGAATTTAAAGTGCTTCTGGTCTTAACTTCATCATCCACTCAGTTTTTATAAAGGAGAGATAGTAGATGATGTTTTGACCTGAGGCATATCCCAGGCTTTACGATTCCTCACTATGCTGATTTCTGCATTTGGTGTGATCTGCAAAGACCCATAACAATGGCAGCCATGTGTCTATTCCAGATCACCTGAATCATTCACTCATTTATTCTTTCAACATGATGTTCATTCAAGCCTACCACGGGCCAGGTGCCGGTGCTCTTGAGGGGAACAAAGCACAAATCACTACCTCCAGGGGTTTCCAGTCTTGTAGGGAGGACATAGAAGCAGACAGATAATTATACTACAATATACTAAATTTCATAATAGAGATGCTGGGAGAACATAGGAGAAGTATCCCTCCCTTGAGCAGTAGAAGAAATCCTTCAAATAGATGACAGTTAATTGTATCTTGAAGAGTGTGTTGGAATGAGTTAGGAGATGTCAAACAGCTCAGAATGACCAGAGCCCTGATTCTCAAGCTTTTGTACAAGTTCTGTGCCAGAGATAGATAAGGGCACAAAATAGATAATTTTCTGCATCCACTAAGAGTTTATTGTTTACTCATTTGTTCGAAATATTTTTTTGAACACCTAATCTGTGCTAGCCACTGTAACAGACACTAGGGATAGAGAAACAAGTGAGACAATCTTCAAACTCATCATGGGTTATCAATTCTGGGGAAATACCTCTCAAAACAAATATGTACATATTATTGAATAGAAGTACAGATATGTGCAATCGAACATGAATATTTCACATGAACTTTGCGCTTGCAAGCGCAGCTTTTGGCAGTGCCCCTAGATCCCAGAAGAGTGTGCTCATTTTATGCCAGCGTCAGGGATACTGTGTTCAAAGACTCGGAGGTAGTGCTATTAAGGTATGCCTGAAGAATTGAGTGGGACATGGGATTGGAGAGGTAGGGAGCACTAAGCGTCTGTAAGTTTGCATTTTATATTAAAGGAAATGGAGTGCTTATAAAGCGGATTTGAAGTAGGAATGGCATAATCAGTTTAGGGTTTTAGAAAGATCACTCTGGTGAGAAGTACCCATAAGTACATCTGAGATCATGATTTAAAAATATGGCCCCTAAACCCGTTTTTCATTTGCCCAGCCTATATTGAATCATTCCATGGTTTCCATCAATGTCCCAACAGCCAAACCTAAGGACCTGAAACGGATAACCTGCAAACAGTGCATACACAAGAGAATTTGCCTTTGTGGATTTTCTCTTAAAGATGAGGTCACAAAAACCACAAATTGAATCTGAAAGTTGGAAGCACCTTTATTCATATTTTGAATTTATTTCGCTTTTTATTTAAAGGATCTCAAGTTATTTCACATATACTAGATGGGCTGTTTTTCAGAGAGAGATTGTTTGGTTGCAGGTAGGTGACACCCATTCACACTAGCTCAAGCTGTGAGGGGGGGAAATATATTGAATGACTACAAGGGCAAACAAGGTAGCCAGGACTTAGGAGACCTATAACTGGGATATGGAATGAGAACAAGTCTGAGATCAAGGGAGTTTTGTCTCTCTGTGTCTCTTTGGTACATATTGGATATTTAGCTTCATTCTTTGTTATCTCTGCAAGATGTTTTTTCTTTGCTGGTTTGATTTATTATTTTTTAATGAGCATGTGTATATAATGTCCACACCAAGTTATATCCTTTCAGTCTAAGCATCACTAGACACTAGACAATATCAATTTTTCAGGAGAGAGAATTGGATCGGCCAATTTGAGTATGGTGCCCACTCCAGGTAAAAGTGGAGTGCCCACTCCACCTGTTGACTGGAAGGCAGTCCTGTAACTCACTGCCCCTTCATCAAGGCTATGGGAGCAGGCTCTGGAATCTCAGGGGGGTTAGATAAGTTCCATTAGAAGAGGAGTTGTGGCAGGGTGCAGTGCTTAGATGAAGGAACCTCTACCAACTTCCACAGTGAAAGCCTACCAAATCCCCAATATTAATGAGTGTGTATATTTTCCATAGGAGGAAGACCACTCCTTCCTTTTTATATCTTTCCTTTCTCACCTTGATATCTTATAAAGCATAGATTCATGTATTAGTCATGATTCTTCAGGTTACAGTGCTAGAAACTGAGCTCAGATTGCTAAAAGACATTGTATTGCCTGATTCACCTGAAATGTTTAGCTAATAAATTGGTTTCACAGCTGGATTTAGCTACTCTGGTAATCTAAGCAGAAATCTGTTTCTGTCCCTCTCTAGGCTCTGCTTTTCTTGATGAAGGCTTCATTCTCAGATGGGGTCTCTACCGTGTGGTGGTAAAGATGACCGCTATAAGCTCTTGACTTACATTTTGCTTAAAATGTTGGTGGATGTTGAGGATATTGCTACTTCTGCTCCAAAACGATCTAGACTCCAAAATTAAAACGCAGAATTAAAGTCAGAATTGATGTTTTATTCTCATTTTCTAACTAGTAAATTGGGTTTGGGGGAAAAAAGTAATTTTTAACATGAACTTTATGCAAGTTCACTGCATCATATCTGAACATTAAAAGTAGGATAACAATGTAGAAAATATGAATATTGAGACTGAAAGCACTAGAATGCAAGATACCATGATATCTTACAATACCTGTAAAGGTATTAGCATAATGCAGATTTGTTTATTTATGTCCACTATACGCCACAGCAAAACTGTTTTTATATTGATTTTTTTTTTAATTTACTTCTTTGATATGCCTTTTTCTCAATTCCAAAATATGACAATACCTATCCAGCCGCTTTCAGAAGTGTTTTTTTTTTAATTGGAGGTATAGTTGCTTTCCAATGTTGTGTTAGTTTCTGCTGTACAACGAAGTGAATCAGCCCTATGTATACATATATCCCCACCCTCTTCGGCCTCCCTCCCATCCCCCCTCCCATCCCACCCATCTAGGTCACCACAGAGCACCGAGCTGTGCTCCCTGTGCAGGTTCCCACTAGCTATCTATTTTACACATGGTAGTGTATATATGTCAATCCCAATCTCCCAATTCATCCCACCCCCTTCCCCACACCTGTGTCCACACCTCTGTTCTCCATGTCTGCATCTCTATTCCTGCCCTGCAAATAGGTTCATCTGAACCATTTTTCTAGATTCCACATATATGCGTAATATACGGTATTTGTTTTTCTCTTTCTGACTTAACTTCACTCTGTATGACAGACTCTAGGTCCACCTACATCTCTACAAATGACCCAGTTTCGTTCCTTGTTATGGCTGAGTAATATTCCGTTGTTTTTAAATGTAACATTTTATATCTGCATACCTGGGCTGGGATTTATATTCTCTACCTATTGTTTAGAAAGGTTGCCTAGTATTGTGAGAACTGAATTGAAGGGTATTGGCGTTATAAGTGAGGGGAATTTAGGAGGCTAAGGTTAGAATTGGCAGTTGTCTAATATAGAGGTGACAAAAGCCTGAACCAGACAATAGCTATGGAAATAGAAAAAGAGGATAGATATGAGAGACATAGACATGAAAACAAGTTTTGTCCAGTGCTTTTGTTGCATATTGCTGCTTTCTACATTTTTATTGTTAGCAAAACAGTAAAACTGGGTCTAAGTGGGCTAGCTAATAATTCCATACAATTGGTTTTAGAAATTATTTGAATAAGAGAATTCATATTAGCATAATTCTTTTGAAGGAAATAAGAGGATTGGATGCAGTGGGAGCAGGGGTGATTTATGCCTGATAGGAAGCAGGGAAGCAGAGCGCAGTTTAAGTAAGAGATACCCAGGGCAAATGATGCTAGGGGGTTGTGAAGCAATGTGAAGCTTGGTTCTGAAAGGAAAGAGGAGACTCATTCTGATGACAATTGACTGCTCAGGCCCTGTTGGGCTTCTCTTTCATGCTGTGGCCTTAGGAATGCGGACATTTTGTTTTCCTTTACTTTTCTAGGTTAGCAAATCATCACAGCAGCTACATGCTCTTAGGCTGGTTTTCTTTAGTACAGTCAAAACCACTTTATTACAGATGTGAGATAACCCAGGTGCAAACTACATAAGGAGTAGGTAAATACAGTATTACAAAACCTTGTCCTCTTTTACTCCGGAGACTCTTCTCGCTGATCTGTCTACGACTGTGTTTTTCTGTTCCAGACTTCTTAGTTTCTTGTTTCATTTTACTTATTCTGAAATCAGCTTACTTTTCTATTTGTCTGTCTTGTTCTTCTCAGTTAACAAACTTGATTCTCTCCTAATTTAAAGATCTCAAGGTTTTGCACCTTTTAGGAAGTAGAAGATATTTTATTTAATAATAAGTGTGTGTTGATTGAATAAGGCCATACAGCCAAGTTGTTATGGCATAGACAAGGTGCAGTATATCATCTATCACAATAGTGCATATCCACAGACTCATGATAAAGGAATAAGTGGAGAAGGATGTGTGGATGGAAATTACTAAACCTTGTGTTGCTCTAGTACTTATCCTTTTCTTTTTCCTCTTTTTTTTTTTTTTTTTTTTTAGTTTTCTTTCTCTTTGTTGTCCTAATAGAGAGAGAGAGGAAGGGATATAAAATGTTGGGAAAATTTCAGAAGTGGGAGCAGGCAAGAAAGAGAACAAGAATCTAAGCTTAAAAATTTGTCCCCTCATCCAGTGCTCATTTAGAAACTCTAAATTCATTTGGATTAATAAATGCCTTGTTCGGGATGCAAATAACTACTTACAGGTTAATAACATTGACCATTCATACAATCTTTGTGTTGATTACTTTAATCTTATTAACTTTTGTTAGTGGAAGAGGCATTAAGTTGGTTTGCTCTTGCCCCATAGGGCAGAACTAGAATCTGTAATAGAAGGAAAGTATTGTCTAAGATGGAGAGTTGTGGGATGGTGAGTTTCCAGTTTCTTTTGTTGTCTACTCAGGGTTGAGCAAAGAATGTGTTACAGGAAATTCAAATATTAATAAAGAAGTACGTACACTAGAGTTCATTCATTAAAAGCAAAATTAAATAGCCTAGGAAACTTATGTAAGAAGGGAATGCATTGAAAGGATCTGAGAGAGCTAGGAGTTGGCTAAGAC
Source organism: Delphinapterus leucas (assembly GCF_059928025.1). Lineage (NCBI taxonomy): Eukaryota > Metazoa > Chordata > Mammalia > Artiodactyla > Monodontidae > Delphinapterus > Delphinapterus leucas. The sequence continues at coordinate 31,094,346 of NC_143140.1, forward strand.
AGTCTAATGGACCAGGTTTGGAACAGAGAAAATCCAGTTAACTCCAAAAGGTCTAGTTAGCATAACCACTTCACAATGCAGGTCTTCACTTAAGTGAATAAATTCTTGCTTTATTTAACTATTTATTGAGTATCTACAAGAGCTAGGAACTGGGGTACTACAGAGAATGAACAAAGACCCTGGTTTTGTGTAGCTTATATATTATGGGGGGAATAGACACTACACTAGTAAACAAATAAATATATAACACCTGGAGTAGTGATAAGAACTGAGAACAATAATGAAACAGGGTCTGACAGGAAATATAGTAAGAGAACAGAATAATGGGGAAGGTCCTAGAGACCTGGATGGAGTGAGCCATGTGATTTCCTGGAGCAAGAGTCCAGCAGAGAGAGGGAAAACCAACTGCAAATTGTATAGAAGGAAGGAGTACGGTCAGAACTGAGTGAGTGAAGGGGAGGGAGGTGGTAGAATAATGCCAATTGCTCCTCTGTCCTTAGTCTCTCCCCTTAAGATGTAAAGTCTTTGAAGAGAGAATCATATCAACTGAACTTAAAATGTGTGCTCACTTCTTGGCTGAATAAGGAAGAGAAGAGGCACAAGCTGGAAGGAGGACCTCCTTTCTAGAGACCCCTTCAGCATCTTGAGAGAGGAATCAGGGCAGCTGTACTTACCATCCTTCCCAAAGGAGGAGAGATAGAGTTTCCAGAGGAGAAAACGGAAGTGCAGTAAGGCAGGGGGAATCAATGGCCGGAACTGAATAACAAATTTCCCTATGGATAATTAGCTTAAGTGACCTTTAAGGTCCTCTTCAACATTAAAATCAACTGAGTGGTGGAGGTGGAAGAATGGAGGCAAAAGGGAAAGAGCTGAGGAAGAAATGAGGTGCTCTTCCGTGGCTCAGCCCCTCCCCCCGCCCCCCCGCTTCTCCTACCTTCTGCTCTCCATTACCACGTTAGTCGTGCGCAGGTTGGTCACAGCACACAGAGGCACACCCTGTGGAGGGACACGACAAAGGACAACTGTTATGGGAAACAAAGAAGCACTGGCAGTTGGCTGTTCACAGCTGGACATCTAGGAGACCTGACAGGTTCTAGAGAAGCAGTAGCAACTCCAGGGGCCACACCTTGGAGTGGGTTTGTCCACTGCTCCCTCATTGTCAAGAGTCAGCTTCTCTCTGCCTCTTCTACTGAAACTGTCTGTTCCTATCCCATTCTTGACTCCTCTTATTTTGGCTCTTTGAGGGCTTCTGCATGCCACCTTCTCTCCACACATCCCTTCACATCTGCTCTGCTGCACATCTCATCTCTGGGTATCTTACATTCAAATTCCCAGAGAAGATCTGGGAATTTGAATGTAACTAGGACTGTTTAGGTGTTACTCTTCATTATAGTCTTGCTATTGGGTAAATTCCTCACTCTATGTAATGCTACAGGCTGCTTAGCCAACCCATGTACTGTGGCCTTGATTCAGATGATAACTTTGATTTAGGCATCTAGGAAGGATAATGGGTCTTAGAAACCAAGGATCTTACCTAAGAAGCCGTTTACTGTTGCTTTATTCAGAAGGAGTTGATGAGTATGGTAGGTGCTCAGGGTTTCTTGGACTTTTTTTCTAGTGCAAAAACAGTACTAATCTCAACATATAGAATGCCTGCTATGTGACAGGCACTTAAAGCACATTATTTCTGGCTCTGAGAACAACCTTATTATGTAAGTATTGTTATTTCTATTTTTTACTTCCAACATCATACAACCAGTCAATGGATAAGCTAGAATGTGAATTCAAAGCCTATATTTTCTTTGATGACATTAAAAGTTCTTTTAGTATATAGAGGTCTGAGGAAGTGAAAGGCTTTTTGAAAAGAAACAATGACAGCGTAGAAGGTCCATATTCTACAAAAAGGTCAAAATAATTTTTGATGAACCATAGGCTTGAAAGCATTCATTAATCACTCAGTTGATCCATAAATGATTTTTAATGGATACTGTATACAAAAGACTAAAGAAATAAAATGATGAGTAGGAATAATCTTACCAAATATAAATCCAAATGGTGTCATAAAAATATTAGTACTAATTGTGCTATTTTGCAATCAGGATGTCTGAATCTAACTATGAAAATCTGGCAAATGCCTTTGCAATGTGCAAGATAGAGAATGGCTTAATAATGAAGGAACAACAGCGAAAGGAATCTTATGGGGAAAGAATGTTCAAGTAAAATATTCTATGTAAATGTTAAAGTAATAAGAGAAAAGGATAACAATGTTACCTTTTTCCTGGAGCTCATGAAAATCCACTGTCCCAGAATAGTTCCTCAATGGTAACAGGATCCTATTCTGCAAAACCAAGTGAATACATGCTAAAAAATAAAGCTTTCTTTTAAAACAATACCATTTATTCGTGAAAGAATTGTCAATGAGAACAAACATTTACAATGCCAAAAATTACAGACGCTCTAGCTTTTTCTGGCTTTTCTTTTTTTTCGTTCTTTCATTTCTTTTTTTTTTTTTTTTTTTTTTGGTCAAAAGCAAGAAAGATGATATTAACAGGAGACAGATGGCTGTACATGAATCGTAATTAAATAGGTGTAAATTCATGGGCACCCAATCAAATTGTACCACTTTAGCTGATAGGTGAGACTTCACTGTGCTCTCCTTGGTCAGTGAAGGTAAACCAATAGACACGGAAATGAGGAGCTGGCGCCCCCTGACTGAGTTGTGTTGTTGTAATAAGTTTTCAAAATAAGTCAGTTTTTATCATTGTAAGGACAATTACTTCACCTACATGTGGGATAAATGGCCAATGGTGGGTATAAATTGAAGCAGTCAGGAGGAGTTGCTCATAGCTCCACTGGTGCTGCAACCTTAAGTGCCTAACGGTGCCCACCGTGGCCTGCCTCGCGTCTCTCGACTTTTTTCTCCACGACTGAAAGCCACATTTTCTCTTAGCCTGTGGTTGGCTGGGAGGTTATGAAATGTTTAATTTCAGATTACTTTTCTACTTTTATGTTCTTAGGCCACTTATATTGCTGCTGCCTTTACAGAAATAGACAGCACTATAAATATGTATACCAGGTATCAATTAAAAAACATAATGACACATGAATCAACAATAAATTCACATCTGAAAGTCCTGGGTCTCACCTTTCCCTGATGGGCTAAGGTAACATTGACTGAGAATAAAAATAATAGTCACAACTGAAAAAAATATCCCATCAGAAACAGAAGTTCTGGGAGGAGAAGGATCATAACTCAAGTGAATTTTGTATGTTTCTTTTAGCACATGCATTGAACATTAAAAATGTCTACTATTTTGCACACTGGAAGTTTTCCTTACTCTTTCTTTCTCAGGAATGCTGTCACCTACATATCTTGTAGTGGCTGCCATTCAGTTAACAAGAGGATACTGTGAACATAAGATGAAGAAGAAAGAGTGCATGAATCATAGGGAAAGTAATCCATGGCACTCTGCTTTGTGCCATCTTGAGGTCATGGTAGATAAAGAAATGAAAGACCTGGCTGGTTTTGTCCAGGAAGCTGGCTAAAGATGATTGAAACGTTGATTAGCCTGAACCATGGACAGAGGGAGAGCTTTGTCTTTTTCTCCCCCTCTCCAGCTTAGGCAGAAAATACCCACTTTTGTGTTTGAAGATTATGAAGAGAATCTGGACCTGGTAATCTTTCGAATGGTGACACGAAGTTAGGATTAAGATGTTGGAGACTTCTTTTTTAAGACCTATGGGGGAGGTTCAGTGGAGGGCATATCAGAAAGGCAGCTGGTGCCTAATCGCCAAATGTTTGAGGTCTTCAGGCAATGCTTTGCTAGAGGAACTAGGATTTTGTGATTAACTTTTTAGAAGAAGTGTCAGAAATGCTTTTCAACACATAGGTTATGACATTAACTACAGCATAAAGAAACCTCATTATGTCTTCTGGGTCAAGAATTGGAGGGGCTTAGCATTCTCCAAATCCCCAGTGATGATGTGCAAGGTGGATTTCAAAATTAAGACAAATAATCTCCTAAAATATAATGTCTCCATTCTGTTGCTTCAGAGTAAGTTCCTAGAACTGACAATGTATGTGCTGGGGTTTTTTTGTTGTCGTTGTTTGAAACCAAATAATTAGGAGCACCAGAAAAAAAAATTCTTTTGAGAATATAATTTGCTCTTTTCTACTTTTTAATTAAGTTAATGGGGAGATAATTACAAAAACCTACTCACTTTACCTTGTCTTTCTCTCTCCTCTTATTGTTTATGCAGGTAAATTCTGAGGGCATTTTTGATAAAGACACAGAGGTGTCCCAGAAACCTTGGCCGTTCCGATCCTGTCACTGTATGTTATGAGTTTGTTAAAATAATATTTGTTAAGTAGAGCACAGCGTGCTGGATGATGAGCCATGGTACTACAGAAGACAAATAGAGAAATTGAAATAGAGAAGTTTATTACTCATAGGTCCTGGAGGAAGTACCTGACAAACCTCAAGGGTCCGCATGGGGAGGTCAAGGCTGAGGCAGATAGAAAAGCAGGGCCTGGGGGACATGCCTTTATTAGGGTCTGTGGGTGGAGTGCTTTGGGTTTCCTGGGCTAAGGCCAGATCGATCAATTCACACCAAAAAGCACAGGGTTTCGGTAAGCTCCCGCTCTACCAAGGCCATGGGCTCTAAGGCAAAGAGATGCAGCATAATTAGCTCTTCTGATAGCCTCTTGAACAAAATGTCAGTTCAGAAACCTGAAGTGTTTGCTAATGACAAGGGCCCAACTGTCCCATAAAACTAGAAAAGTGGTGTTTGTTGTCTGATTCAAGAACTGGAAATGAAAATCTTAATGATACAGGAAATGCTCTTCAAAGGCCAAGAAGTCTTAGTACAAGATAAGAGGATCAATCAGTCTTAAATATGAGTTTACTAAGAGTAAGAGACGGGATGCTGCCAGCGTGGATATGTATTTCAAAAGGCATGAATAAAACCCAGAAATAGTGTTAATTTTACCTTGAAGTATATAATGAAACCCCTCAAGTACCCAGACTTCAACACCCCTTTCCCAAAATGACCAAAATTTCCATTTTTGAGCGTTTTATCATTCCGCCTTTTTCCGTTCCCCGAGTCTTAACAGAATTTTAAAAGGAGCAGCTAATAAATGAAGTATACTTCAGTTTCATGTGATGGATTAGATCAGAAGGGAACTGATAAGATGATATTGGAAACGCAGGGGGGTCGAAAAGCTTCACAAGTGCTAAGCTGTGTGGGTTCAATTGATTCCCAGAGTGCAGGCTGCAGTCCCTGGTTAGTCCAGAAAATGGAAGGAGAGCCCTCCCTGCTCTGTTACAACTGAGGCTCTCCTCCAGGGACTGGTTACCAGCAGGGCCAGAGGTGATGAGGGGGAGATAAAGCCAATTAAGAATTCTGACTGGGGAAGCAGGAAACAGAAGCCACGGGGGGAAATCCAAAGGGGAAGGCGGGAAATGAGACTTTGGGTCACTGTAGGCATTCAAGGTAGAGTACAAGTATGAGTTTTAAATTCACTCTAGAGAAACTCATTTTAGCGAAGACAGGATCAAAGGAGGACGAAGCTTAGCAGTGTGGTTTCTAAAAGCAAGGCCCAGGGGCAGAATAACCTGAGTAGAAACTTATCATTAAAACCTAGTCTGGGGCTTCCCTGATGGCATTGTGGTTGAGAGTCCGCCTGCCGATGCAGGGGACGCGGGTTCGTGCCCCGGTCCGGGAAGATCCCACATGCCGCGGAGCGGCTGGGCCCGTGAGCCATGGCCGCTGAGCCTGCACGTCCGGAACCTGTGCTCCGCAACGGGAGAGGCCACAACAGTGAGAGGCCCGTGTACCGCAAAAAAAAAACAAAAACAAAAACAAAACCTAGTCTGGTGTTTATCATCCTTTCTGTATTCTTGGCACACTTTGGGATATTAGACATTTCCATGGTGTACTTGAAGGAATTGAAAAGCTCAAAATAAAACTAGGAAGCAATTCAGGAATAATTTCAACACAATCACGGCAACACTTTAAAGATAACGGTGCAGTGTCTATAGTAGCGCCCCAAGGATTGAGAGCTAGGAGGCAACGGTGAGGAGACAGAGAGTGGTCTGGATACTTGGCTCCATGGCCTTGGGCCCGTTACTTAAGGACTCAAGTCAGCAGGTTCTGCAAAATGGAGAAGAAGAGTAGGACCTCCCTCATGGGGTGTTAGGAAGATTAAATAAACGACAGCAGAGAGGTCACAGCCCCTGGCGCTTATGAATGCTCATCATCATACTGTCTCCTTGCCCCTCAGCCCCTGGCATAGTCCCCTGTCCTGCTAGCATTCTCTTCTGCTCCAGAGGCCAACGTCTCATCTGGTTCAGTCAATACGAACTCTTCCTTGAGCAAAGTCCTGCTGTTTCTTACCTTACTCACAGCAAGCTGTAGTTCTGCTCTTATTAAACCACATGACTGGCTCGCCAAAATGTCCTGTCCACCAGCCATTGTAGTCAAAGTATATATACACCAGACTAGGGAAGACCAGTTTCATACACTGAACAAATTTGGGGGCATTTCTGAAAAAGGTTCATAGCGTATTAGGGTGCCTGAACTAGCCATTCAAGACTTAACTTTGTAGGGAAAAAATAGAAGATTTGTTTTCCTCCTAAATCAAGACTTTCCTTCTCCCCTAAATAGTGGGACAATAAATTATTTAATTGTTCTGTCCACAAGCTGAGTACTGCTATGTGAAATACATAAAAAGTGTTTCACATATATCATCGCATTTTTCCTTTTTTCAAAGCAGCCCTTTAAGAAAGATAATATTATTTTAAAAAATCATTTTTTAGACAAGACACAAAGGCTTAGAAAGATTAAGTAACATCAAATGTAGGTCTTTATGTCTCCAAAGCTCATGCTTTAGAATTTACATTTCTAAGTTCTCTGTGATGCTGAAGCTACTGGTCCTGAGATAACAATTTGAGACATTCTGCTGTAATATCTCCTCAAACCCTAGTTGAGTCCCTCCCAAAACCACAAAAAATGCATATGCACACTCCTAAAATGAAAACGTAATACTTTGAAGGGAAATTGGAAATAACTCTCTACCAGGAAAACACTGATGACCTCAGTCCTAAGTTAGATAGAGGTACAACCACCCCTGTGTTAGATGACTTCTCCATTGGCTGAAGGTATTTTGTGGTGAGCTTTGCATTTCTCACCATGCCCAAGGCACATAACTTTGGTCCTACATTGCCTAACTCTGTGATTTATTGCTGTTATTTGAAATCAAATACTTCTATGCATAGTAAAACAAAGCAAAAATGAAGGCTTGGAAACCATTGTGGTTTGTCAATGGTAACGCCATTGGTATAACATTTGCTTGTTTCTGAGGTTTTGAAAATTGCTTTAGAAAGCCTTGGGGCAGAAAGCTTCACTTAATTAAAATATTTTAAATCAAACCACAGGAACTTCAGTTCATAAAGCCTCAGGGTACAGCCAGCAATTGTAAGCAACTTAAATGGAATAGGGTGGATAAATATAATAATATAGGGTACAAAGTTTTATTATTTCTGTTTGCTGGGTTGAAATAATTAGGCAACAGAAAATCTTTGGTTAACTATTGGAATTCTGAGGGTATTCGTTAATTGCTACACAGCTGGTTTAGTGTTTCCCAAAGAGTGTTCATGGAGCATTGGGATAATGCTCCCAGGTTGCTTTGTGAAGAAGGACTTCCTTTTAAAGTAACTTTAGAAAGTACTGCACCACTCTCTTAAAAGTTGACTTGCTTAGAAAAGGCCCTTAGAAGACCTGCTGTACAGCAACCTGCTTAACTTGTTTAAACCATCATTTCCCCAAATGTTTTGTTTTTTGTGTGTGTGGTACGCGGGCCTCTCACTGCCGTGGCCTCTCCCGTTGTGGAGCACAGGCTCCGGACGCGCAGGCTCAGCGGCCATGGCTCACGGGCCCAGCCGCTCCGCGGCAGGTGGGATCTTCGCGGACCGGGGCACGAACCCGTGTCCCCTGCATCGGCAGACGGACTCTCAACCACTGCGCCAACAGGGAAGCCCTCCCCAAATGTTTTGACCACAGAGCTTTCCTCCCTCTTCCTTTCTCCTAACCCCCATCTTAATGAACACCTTTTCACAAGCTATGGAGCTAAAAAAAAATTTGAGGAAACACTGATATATATTTTAAAGACAATATTGGCACTGAACCAGTTGTAGGTATATATTGCCAAGCTGGGCTCCTCCCACACTTAATTCCTACTTTTTAAATAAGTGTTGCCTATATGTCTATTCACTCTTTGCTGAAATAAAGATCTGAACATTGTTAGGTGTTCACAAGCAGTAAGATATGCTAGGGGTGCCTTCTGAGTTTATCAGTAGATTTAGTAAAACCATAGAAATTTGGCCTAACTGGAGGGAAGCTCTATCAGATTTGTGGAAAGTTTGAAAAGAAATTTGATTTCATTACCTTCAATTGATAACTTTGAAGCCTTGAGTGATGTCTAGGAAAGGTCCTTGGGGGAGTCTACTCTAATGTCTAGAGATTATTTATAATTACAGTAGCACTTGTTGATGTGTTAAAAGTATCAAATAGTCTGAAAACTACCTGCTCAATGAGTTAAATGTTTTTTTTCTTTGAAAGTATTAATAATGCTTAGCAAATTCATTTTTCCTTGGTACAGGAAAGTAATTTTCAACCACTTTTTCCCCAGCTAGAGGAAAGGTAAACTTTAACCTAACCATTTTTCTAATTATCACACATTTTGAATTAATGGGGTCCAAATTAATTAAGGTTTTATTATAGTTTCATCCTTAGGAGACAAGGTTTCATTTCCCTCTTTTGAAGTATTTTCAACCTGAATCAAAAGAAGATTAACCTCACCTCTCTCCTTGCTTGAAGCCAGTGGGTTTCAGCTTCTTTTTTCCTTCCCCAACATACCTGAGGGCTGTGAAACACTCCCTCTGTAAGGAAAAGATGAGGTGTGAGGGGGGCTATAATTAGGAAGGTCTCCCTAGATGATTCTGATGAGCTCCCTGCCCCTTCTTAAGAATTTCTGGCTTTATGCCTTTGATTAAAACCTTGTAACCCTCAGGCAAGCGTGGAAGTGGGGCAGGAGGGCAGTGGAGGCCCTGACAGGACTCCAGCTAAGCTAGGGCTCTGATGGCAGGGGTTTTTGTTGTAAGTGGTCAGATAAAGCGTGGAGAATCAAAAGTATAGCAGGCGCCAGAAGCATTACCAGTGCTGTGAGCTGTCTCCACCATTTGTACTGAATACTGGGTGTTGATAACCCAGGAGCGGCCAAAAGGAAGAATGAAGACCTTTGGTGCAAGCAGGGGCAGAGACAGTTAATCTGTTTGACGCTGGATCTATGAATGAGAAGAAAAAGAGAACCCCATCCAAGTGCTTTCCCACCTTTTCTCCAACCTAAGCCATAGTCTTCTGAAGTCACTGATAAAGAAATATGCTACAGGGCTTCCCTGGTGGCGCAGTGGTTGAGAGTTCGCCTGCCGATGTAAGGGACACGGGTTCGTGCCCCGGTCCAGGAAGATCCCACATGCCGCGGAGCGGCTGGGCCCGTGAGCCATGGCCGCTGAGCCTGCGCGTCCGGAGACTGTGCTCCGCAACGGGAGAGAGGCCACAACAGTGAGGCCCGCTTACCGCAAAAAACAAAAAAGAAATATGCTACTAAATGTGGGTTCGTGGATGAAATCACCATAGTCATTGCTTTGAATTCCTATTATGGTCTATATTTTGAAGGTTTAGATGAAATAGAACAGCTGGTGAAAAGAAACAAACGTTAAAAAACTTATTTTTACTTGTAAGCAAAATATTAAATGTGGGTAAGGTACCCATTTCCTTTGATATTGATGTACTGAATCTTGTAGGCTGTTAAAAAGCCCTTTTGGAAATAAGTTACCCCTACCTCATGCTTCAGTTGTTTTACTGTGTGCCAGGACGAGTTGAATGCTTATTTAATTACATCTGTATTTATTTAAGTTCCTTTTAACAGGTTGTCCACATTTGATAACATTCCATCTGTCATCTAAATATTCTAACTTGAGGGCAGATCCTGGTGATTAGAGGTGAAGACTGATACAAAAGATCCCCTCTTGTTGCTTTTTCCTCCAACACATTCCAGGATGTTGTTAAGAACATACGAATACTAAGTGACTGTTACATTCATTTGTCACTGAATTGGGTTTGGATCACTAGGGTTGGGCTGGTTGTCGAGAAATCTGTTTTCTAATAGCTCTGTGAGCGTAAGCAAAAAAGAAAAAAAAAAAAATCACTTAAGCTTTCAGAGTTTCATTTTCTTATCTGTTGAATAATGGTTTCTTCCAGAGGCTCATGTGTGATTTTATAGGTCAGTGACATCTGACTCAACTTTTAGGTTTTAGACACTAGATGGTGATGTTGTGCTGCATTTTAAGAGGTCTGGCCCCATCGTAGCCAAGGCCTATATTAGGTTTCTCATTTTCTAAGGTTTTAATAAATATGGCATATGACTAATGAAACCCTATCCATGAAACAAACACACTGAGCATAGAAGTAATGCAAGGAGCAAGAAGAAACCAAAAATAACCTCTGCATGGTCTTTGACAATCTTGATTAGCTTAATCATTCTCTGGCTCCAAAGTCCCTAGCTCCTTTTCTCATCTTATTTTTGTGTTGGGCAACTTTTTGATCTACTGAAGCTTCACGGGCAGGTCTGCCTCTTGATACCCACTTCTGTTTCTCACTCATCTCTTCTGTTCAACCCCTCAGATTCCTGGAACTATATAGTACTCTCCTCAGAAATACTTGTGAGACCTTAGGCTCTCGGTCGAAAAGCCAGACGTATACAAATTAACGTAGGTTTTGTTCAGAAGCAAACTCCTTAAGAATACATTTCCTTATCATAGTTCTAAAACCTGAGAACAGCTCTCTCAAAAGTTTCTTCGAGGACCCTTTCTGCTTGTTCACAAAAGCAGCTACGGGAGGAGGAGAAAGTGTTCACTAAAATGGTGGGGGCTCTCTCACTCTTCTTGAGAGTGAGTTTTTTTTTTTTTTTGAGCTCAAAACACAGAAAGAAATAACTCCTACTTGAACTCCTTTTTCCGGGGGGGTCCTCCCAGGCCTTGAGTCTGCAGACTTTCTGGATGGCTCATGTTGAGCAATGGTGATCACTCAGCCCAAGCTCCTCTGCTGCAGAAGGCCAACTTGTAGATGAAAGGAGATGTCTGGTTAAACCCCTGCCACCCCCAGGCCTGGGTCTTCCCAGCACCGACTAGGCATTTTGGAGTGGAATATGTTCATTTAAAACATCTTTTCAACATAATTATATCCCACTTAAGAAAATGCACCTATATTTCTTCCCCTATGGTGACATGAGTAATTGGAAATGGGGGGGGGATCCCCTCACTAGAGATTCTGTGTGCTGTCTCAGAAAGACAGCTGTACCATACAGGGCTGGGGAAGTTGGACCATTCAGATGGGTTACTGCTGCCCTCAGGTGTCATCACCTTTTTTTTTTTTTTTAATTGGAGTATAATTGCTTTACAATGTTGTGTTAGTTTCTGCTGTACAACGAAGTGAATCAACTATAGGTATACATATATCCCCTCCCTCTTGGACCTCCCTCCCATCCCCCCACCCCATCCCGCCCCTCTAGGTTATCACAGAGCAGTGAGCTGAGCTCCCTGTGCAGGTTCCCACTAGCTATCTATGTTACACATGGTAGTATATATATGTCAATCCCAATCTCCCAACTCATCCTACCCTCCCCTTCCCTCTCTGTGTCCACATGTCCGTTCTCTACATCTGTGTCTCTATTCCTGCCCTGAAAATAAGTTCATCTGCACTATTTTTCTAGATACCACATATATGCATTAATATATGATATTTGTTTTTCTCTTTCTGACTTACTTGACTCTGTATGACAGACTCTAGGTCCATCCACATCTCTACAAATGACCCAGTTTTGTTCCTTTCTATGGCTGAGTAATATTCCATTGTATATATAGTACCACATCTTCTTTATCCATTCGTCAATGGACATTTAGGTTGTTTCCATGACCTGGCGATTGTAAATAGTGCTGCAGTGAACATTGGGGCAAATGTGTCTTTTCTTTTTTAATTTAATTTTATTTTGGAGTAGAGTTGATTAACGATGTTATGTTAGTTTCAGGTGTACAGCAAGTTGATTCAGTTATACACATACATATATCTATTGTTTTTCAAATTCTTTTCCCATTTAGGTCATTATAGAGTAGAGCAGAGTTCCCTGTTCTATTCAGTAAGTCCTTGCTGGTTGTCTGTTTTAAATACAGCAGTGTGTGCACGTCAGTCCCAAACTCCCAGTCTGTCCCTCCCCGCAACCCTTCCCCTCTGGTAACCATGAGTTCGTTCTCTAAGTCTGTGAGTCTGTTTCTATTTTATAATTAAGTTTGTTTGTATCACTTTTTTTCAAGATTCCACATATAAGCAATATCGTATGATATTTGTCTTTCTCTATCTGACTTATTTCCCGTGATCATCCTGATTTACCGAACTGGCAGTCGTCGTGGTTCTTATGACAGGTTGGGTCTCCTATTACAGGACCCAATCCTGGATCTCCACCACAGTCTGTAAACCTCTGCTGTCTTTTGGCCAGGTGACACAATAAATCGTCACTTTACTTTTTTCCACTTACCCTCAAACACATTGAAATATAATTCATTAGAGGCTTATGAAAAGAAAAATAGTTTTAAATTTGAAATGTTCCACTCCAAATAGATAAGGCTGAATGAAAATTAACTTGACTCTTATAATCCTCTAATTTAAAGCCAAGAGAAAAGACGCCTTTTCACAGTCTAGAAACATCCACCTCACGGAGCATTTTTATTGCTTGGTCTAAGGAACCTGAGGCAGAGACAGGCTCTCTGAGGACCTGAGACTCAGAATTTACACACTGAATTCTTACATGTTTTTCCCCCCATTCATTGAGCGATAGAAGAAATACGACTAGAGAATACAAAGAAACAAAAAAACTTTGAGACAAAGGCAAAGGGAACTCTAGTTATTTTATATAGCCAGAAGAATGTACTCAGAGGGTAGTACAAAGACCACTTTTTTATGAATTAAACCTGTATGTGGGTGATAGCAAGGAGATAAATATAATGTGGAACTTGGCACAAATGAATAGAAATCCACACAGCTCTTCAGACCACGTCTTTTTCAGTTTTATTGTATAGCTACAACAGAGCGGTTTAAAAGACCAGAATAAACGTGACCTAAACATTCGTCTATCTCAAGTTTTACAAGTACAGTTTGAACTAAACTGTGCCAAATAAGTAAAGAAAGCCATGAAAGTAAATACATAACAGTCTAGCATTGTACCTACAATGGAATAGAGAACACTAAGCAAATAGACACTGAATTTAAAATGCATTTCAAATATTATTTAGGGAATTTTAAAAATCATTTTATTCCAGGTATGGCAGATAATGGCAAATTTAGTAGGACTTGGTAAGAGAATTTCATCAAAAGCAATAAATAGGTAGAATGAAACCTGAATATGTTCTGATTTATATAGTTCATTCAAGTTCTGGGCCATTTGTTCTGGTAAATATAGATTCCTTGATTCTAAAATTTCTATAAATGTAATTTGTTTACCCCAAAAAGGCTTTATACTAGGTTACTAACTGGGGTACCGTACATCTTTTAGTTGTATTCTTTATGTTCTGCTTTGTGTCTTCTACGTCTTCAGTACTATTGTTTTCCAAGGGGAATTTTTATCAAGAAAATGATGTAGGGGATGGAAGAACATTCTTAACTCTTACAAGAGGGGGGTTTTTGCTTTGTTTTTGTAAACCATAGAAATTGATTTTTCACAATTCTTGAGGCCCCAAGTCCAAAACTGACGTATTGGCAGGTTTGGTTTCTTCCGAGGCCTCTCTCCTTGCCTTCCAGATGACAACTTTCTCGCTGTATCTTCACTTGGTTGTCTCTCTGTGTGTGCCCATGTCTGGTGTCTATCTGTCTGTGTCCTAACCTCCTTTTCTTATAGGGACACCAGCTATGTTGGTTGAAGACCTAGATATATGACCTCATCTTACCTTAATTACCTCTTTAAAGGCCCCATCTCCAAATACCATCACATTCAGAGGTACTGGGTGTTAGGACTTCAGCACAGGAATTTGGAGGAGGGGGCAGCACAAGTCTGCCCCAAACACAATTCTATGTTTAACTTTTTGAGAAACTGCCAGTTTTCCCAAACAGCTGTGCCACTTGGTATTCCCACCATTGATGTATGAGGGTTCCAATTTCTCCACATCCTCAACAGTACTTGTGATTGTCTTTTGATTGTAACCATCCTAGTGGTGTGAGAAGTGGTGTCTCCTTGTGGTTTTGAACTGCATTCCCCTAATAAGTGATGAGGTCAAGCATCTTTCCATGTGCTGGCTTGTTGGCCATTTGCGTATCTGCTTTGGAGAAATGTCTATTCCAGTCCTTTTGCTATTTTTGAGTTGGGTTATTTGTCTTTTTTATTGTTGTGTCGTAAGTGTTCTATATATATTCTGCATACTAGACCTTTACAAGATATATGATTTGCTAATTGTTGCTGTTTATCTAAGCTGGTTGGGTGAAGAAAAAGACCTCCCCCAAACAAACGTAGTATTTGATATTTATGGGTAAAATAGTCATGAGTCCCTGTCTAACGCATGGACAATCATCACGGTGGGGAGTGAGATTCCCTTTACCTCACTGTGAGAAGGGAACTTTCTTTACAATGTCTGTGTGGTGGTTGAAGAGAGGGCTTTACGGGGAAGCTGGGCTCAGGTGTCATGCTGAAGTCAGTCACTCCTTCAGATATGATTCTGAGTCACTGGTTCTTAATGCTAAGGCACAACACAATGGTGAATAAATATACCACTTAGGGCAGTCAAGCGTGGAACAACTGAGTACATGAAGAACGAGTGTTGTGGAGGTCTGCAGGGCTCTAAAGAAGAATACAGAGGTTAGGAGAAGGGATGGGAGATAGTTGGCTAGGTGAGCGAGGCAGGTGGCAATGATGGGTGTTCCAGCTAGGGAAACAAAGCATGTGGAGACAAAGCGAGTGGGAGAGTGGCCTGTGCTGGTGTGGTAAGCAGGACCCAGGCAAAGCTGGAACATAACAGGTTCTATTCAAACTATTCCTCTCTAGCCGAAGAATAACAGGACACCTTAGACAGAGGTGTATTTTAAACAGAGGAGAGCCATTAGCAGTTTTGCTTCTATAGTAATACTCTGATTATACTGTACTGTAGTCAAAAGTTCTGATTTTTTTCTGCTGTTTTGAAGTTTCTGGGGAAAGTCTCATTATACCTCTTATAGAATAGCACAAATTCAAATTGGGAATTGACTTTAGTACCGAATCCAGAGAAGGCCATTAGACTTTTATATGGGGATAGAAGTTCATATTATAGTAAGTAAAATTGTAAAAAGATAGTCAATTTATAAAGAACTGCTTGTTGTAAAAACCTTTTTAAAAGCATCCTTTGTAGTGCTTTAATATTCATTCTAAAAATTTTAAATATAGTTTTGATAGGATAATAGTTTGATAGGATCAACTCTCACAATTTCCAACACTATAATTTTTCTCATATGATTTGTTTAATCTTAAAAATCCAATAAGTAATTTAAAAATAGAGTTATAAACTCATTACACTATATGGACCCGCTGGAAAGTCAATAAGCAATCGACTTGCTGAGCCCTCTGAGATATGATATTTTTAAATGCAGTAATATGAAGGGGAAAAATTTATTGGAAGTTAGATCAGTTTAATCCTGGTTTGTATGAATACTGTGAAGAATAGATATGCCATTATCACTGTCGTCTCTTTGCTTTAGTCTCTAAGAATTCCATCTTCTCCTAGGATTATCAAAGTGAGAATAAATTTTACTAATTGATAAATATATATGTGCCTGTATATATACGTGCACATTTGTGTATGTATATACACACATATATGTATATGTGTGTGTGTACACACATGATTGTGCAAGAAATGTCATATTACTCTTCTAAGAACTGAGAGTGTTCTCCTGAGTGCCCACCACACCCAGGCGGTGGGTAATTCAGTCCCATTCGTCACTGAGTCTCCCCTCCTGGGTAAGTTGATAAGAGAGCCCAGAATTTTATATACAGCAACAAGTTCAAGGAGAGCCCTTTAGTTTTCAGCTTACCTTGGTCAACGTGATATTCTCATGGTTCTCAAAGATGATGGTTCTGCTTGTTCCAGGCCACTCATGGTTCTGGGAATCTTTGCTGAGCCTGGAAAGCCCAACCCAGCTTCCCTTGGGTGTCGTGAAACAATTGCTCTGTGAGGTCCTGAGACCTTCCCGGGGCCCGTGGGGGAGAAGAACTCAGATTCTGCTATTTTCGGTTTCCTGCCTGATCTTGGAAGATCTCTGAGAAAGCCCTCTATGAGTTTAAGCTTTTGAAACCAAAAGCCAGGGAGTGATCAAGGGATGTTTTTCTGCTAACACACAAAGGCATTCTCTGACCACGAAAAGGAAGAATATAGTGAGAACGAAACAAAAGATTACCCTGTCATATGTGTGCTTCTTGGTTTTTTCATCTAGTCAACTAACTGGGTACTATGAGTTCATGTATGTAGCAATGGAGATGTTTGCAGTAACAATTAAAATAATAATGAAAACAAAAGCAAGAAGTCAGCATTTGCATGGTTGCTATATGCCAGGCCAATGTGAAGCTGAGAGATTTACAAGCACTAATGTCTTTTTCCTCACAGCCCCATGAGGTGGTCATCACGGTGTCCCCATTTTGGAGGTAAGGAAGTTGTAGCTTAGAAAGGTTACGTAACTTGCCTGAGGTCCCTCAGGTCCTAGGTGATGGGGCTGAAATTGCTCGGCTCCGGAGCCCAGCTATTAACCCTCTGCTTAACTTTTGCTCCTTTCATAGGAATCACTCTTCATGCTTTGGGAGCTATGAGGCTTTTCACTAAGTTACACTGCCCTCTGTCAGCAACAAAGCAACAGGAAGGAAACTCGAGGAGCACGGTGGTCCTTTTCCTCACCACCAGAGTTCTTTCGGTGTGAATTTCCAGCGGATTGCACATCATGTAATGGTATGTTAGAGGCGGTTAGAACCTGAAATTGAATTTAGAATAAAATAACGGATTTTAGAGACGTTGATTACATTGCTGGTATTTAAACATGGACTCCAAGGTAGATGCACTTGCCAACATGAAATTACATGTATCTACGTTTGCCTTCATGTTTTTTTGCCTACATGTTTTTGCTTGTTTTCCCAGTCTAGGGCAGGTTTTAGCTGTGAGCAGATTTATGTAAGACATTTAAAGTCAGGTTTAAAATGAGATGACTCAGCTGTAAATTTGTTTCCTAGACAAAAATGCTAGGTATCATTTTGCAGAAAGTTTCTCTTTAGGCTAATGAATGAAAAAATACCTATGTCAACGAAAACTCATTTATTAACTTGCTGCTTTCCGCCTCAAATAATTTCCAAACATTTCAAATTATGCCAAATTTAATATACATATATATGAATGTATGTGTGTATATACATACATACGTATATGCACATATATATCAATGGGTATTTATGTGTGTGTTCTCCCCAATTGAAACCTTTGACATGTTTCAATATATTCATGATACTTATTATAATGTTTCAATAATTTGTTACTTAGCAGTTATGCTTATTTGTGACCCACATTGTTTCAACTTAATGAATGTTAAGAATATTCTGATGAAATATATTTGACACCTGAATGCGGTCTTGCGTCCTGTTACGGGAAAGGACACATACGACAGACTGGAATCAGCTTGGAATTTTGGCAGGCACTTCTTCCTGTGGGCCAGCGAAGATCCCACTACCTATTAGAAGGGGATTTCATGCCTGATTCTGGTGTGATGGAGTCATTAGGAGAACACCTAGTTTCCTCGGTTGTGTTGAGATGTGAGGCTAAAAAGAATTCCAAGCTCTGAGGATGGAGAAGATTCCAACCATTAGAAAGCAACTCCTAAACATTTTTCTACTGTAAAGTTGGCTCCTGTTGCCTTAGGTTTTTGAGGAAATTCCTTTTGCTTCATTCCACCGAGGATGCTTTAATATATGTTATTTCATACAGACCAAATCCCAGGTCTATACAGAGGAATCAGCCGCGGTTTGGGAAGCAGCTCTATGGGGACTGAGATAATAGCTCATTACCTCCAGGGAAACGTGATTGTATTAACCTCTACAGATGCATGAATGTGATCTTGCTAGTGTTGGTTAGGCCTGTGTGCTCATTCCAGGCAAGAATCCTTGCCCTTGGTCCAGTGGACCCTTTTAGTATGACATCCATGGTATCAAAAACTGTGTGATGTTCATCTCACAGAATTTTGAAAATGATCCTTTTCAATGCTATTGAATCACAGCCCTGAAATATCTTTGACATTTAAATACATTCACATTGCCCTTAAACAGAATTGGTGTTTTGATGTTTAAAGTATTTTTGCTGCCTCTGATAACATTTTTCACAAGCCTTCTCAGCAGAAAGTCCATCCAGTTTGGCTATCCACAGGAGGAATTTGCTTGAAAATTATGTTCTCCCCTGTTTCTTTTCCTAATCATTTGTGATACAAGTCCTAACATGAAATTAAAATTCTTTTATAATTTCATTATCTAGGAAGCGATTTTACAGCCTGTTGAGGATCCAATGTTGAAGTACAGCACAGTGTACAAAATAATTCTTGTTTTAATACATCGCTATGGCTCTCACAGGAACCTCTGCTCAGCTCAGTTTATCATTAACCTCTATGTTACTCAGGTTTCCAAGTCTTTAATTCAAAATGAAAATTAAACAATATTCATTTTGCCAGGGCAGTTCGTAGAGAAATTGGTTTTAAAAACCCTATATTTTTCAATTAGAAAGGCTCTCACTGTAACCATGTCTAGTTTTCCTAATTGTTTAGAACCCAAACACTAGAAGCCAGAAAACCTTCAGAGAATGGACTCAGAGCCCCCCAGCCCCCCGTTGCAATACACACCATTACTCTTGACGGGCACTAGTTAAAACCTTATGAAACCGCTGAGCATGTCGCAGGAAACCCAAATCAAACAAATATCTACCCTCAGTGAGTTTTTCAGGAGATCCAAAAAGCATTTTTAGCTTGTATATAAATTTAAAAGTGAGTATTTTTAACTAGGAGCAATTACGATATTATGGCTTATTTAGGTTACGCCATTTTCATATTCAATTATCATAAAGCCGTGTGGCATGTTGGAAAGGCATAAGCTTTGCAGCTTCAAAAAAGGTGGACTGAATTCAGTTCTGTGCCTTAATGGAACCAGCTGGTTTAGCCACTCGAAACCTCAGTTTACTCATTTGTAAATGGGAAATAACCATACTACTTCCTAGGGTTGTTATGAGTATGAGATGAAACATAAATGAAAGGACCTAGGATACAACTTGGCATAGACTAGTCTCCTATTAAATTTTCCTTTCTTTTCTTTTTACCTATCAATTATTTAAAAATAGAACTGGGTAGAAAAGCATAAAAGTAGAGCTTCCTGAATTTTGCTGCTGAAAGTCAGGCTCAGATTCATGGATCAGGCTTTATAAAATCTCACCAAGCCCTCAGGATTGATATTTCTATAACATTAACAAAAGAGAAAAATGAGACCTTTTTTTTTTTTTCTTCCTCGGGCCTATTATTTTTTGATTCTCTTTTTGTTCACTCACACTGTATTTAAGTGGAAATCACTTCAAGCCCTTGAACCACCCTCCAGAAGCTTTGCTAAATCCCACATTTTTGGTTTCACTCCAGACACAGTACTGTGTCCCCTACCTTTGAAGTCTTTGAAGTGTCCACACTGTAGGCTGAACCTGTGGTGAAGCCCAAACTGGTGGTTTCGACTGCACAAGCCCATTTAAAGCTGGGACGTGGCGGGGGGAATTGAAGCAGGATATGAGAAGGGGTGGTGTTGGCTTCCCTTTCTTGACCCCCACCTCTCTCCACTCTCAGTCTCTTCAAACACTCCTGCTATAGTCGCAGACATATCAAAGCCTGCTCTACTATGGCTGCGGTCACACTGAGGCTGGAAGTGACTGCCTTACCGAACCACAGCTGTTCACTGCCGGAGGGGAGTGAACTGAAGCGGGAAGTGCATCGTGAGGTCTTCAGTTGCAGCCAATGACCTCATGTTTCTTTACCTGGGAGAGATTTGAATCAGGGGTAAAAGATAGAGCAAAACACTTAGAATGTGGGGTTTATGTTATTAATTTTTATAAAATATCATTATGATAAATTATAAATATATATGATTTATGTTTTTATAATTCTATAACATACCTATATTTTTTTCAACATCATATGATATGGTTTTACGGTTTTTAAAATAAATATAAATGGTATTACACTATACAATTTTGAAAAAATGTTCAGAAGGAGTATAGTAATGAAACTGAGAGCTAAACTGGACTGAAAAACTCCTTTGTCACTAACGAGCCATACGGCCTCAGGTGAGTCACTTCACCTTTCTATGCCTCAGTTTCCTCATCTATTAAATGGGGTTGTAATAGTATCGATCTCTCAGGCTTGTGGTCGATATTAAATATGAATGTGAAGAAAATCAGATAATGTATGTAAGGCTCTTAGAACAACACAAGGCACATTGTAAACACTGTATTTGCTCTTATTATTGTTAACAAGTTTTTGAAGTTAATGTATTTCGACAGATTATTTGAAATGCCATATCATTGCTCATTTTAACTGTTGTATGATACACCATTGCCTACATATGCCATAATATATATTTATCCATTCTCCTGTTCACCGATAATACTTCTTCCAATGAGAAGTACAAACAATAAGAAAATGAACACTTTTGCACTCATTGCTTTGAGTACAATATGCAAAAACATCTCAAGATAAAGAATTCCTGGCTTATAGGGTATGATCGCCAACAGATTTACTCAATATTGCCAAATTGCTCTCCAAACAGTTGGACCAATTCATGCTCCTAATGTCAGTGCGTGAGAATTTCCATTGCTCCACACCCTTGCCAACTTTAACATCTTTACCAATCTGGTGGGTGTGAAATGGGAGTGAATGGCATCTCATTGTTTACATTTTATTACCAATTGGGCTGAGAGTCTTTTTCATGTGTTCATTGGCCGTTTTGATTCCTTTTCTGTTTCTATCCTTTGCTCATTTTTCTACTGAGTTATTTCCCGTTATTGATTTCCTTACCTATATTTTTGGATAATAATTATCTGTTGATTATATGGGTTGCAAATATCTGTTCCAAGTCCATGACTTATCTTTTAACTTTGATTATGCTGTCTTTGGTGAACAAGTTTTACATTTTATAATAAATTCAGTGTATCAGTTGTTTCTTTTATGGCTTAGACTTCTTGGCACTTTGTCTAGGAAATTCTGCCCTAAAATTACCTAAACCACGTTGGTAAAGTCAGATGTCTACATTTTCCTTGAAAATTGTCAAAGTGTTGATTTTCGTATACAGATCTTTAGTTCAGCTGGAATTTATTATTGTTTATGGTGTAAAGTGTGCTTCTGTTTTTTTCCATCTAGAAAACCAATTATCTCAGCAAAATTTTTTGAGCAGGGTGTTTTATTTTTTCATAGCTGTGTAATGTCAGTTCTGTCAAATTAAAAATAGACAATTATGCAAATTTTCTTTGTTTTATGCATCAATGTGTGTATTTTTGCATCAATACAATATTGCAAAATATCTTCAAAAACATCTTAATATCTGTTAGAAATAGTTTTCCCACTTTGTTCTTTAAAAAATGATCTTAGCTATTCTTGCAATTTTGTACTTTCATGTGTCAGGTTCCATGAAAAATTCTGTAGGCTTATTAATTCGAATACTTTGTATAGATTAATGTGGGAAGAACTGATATCTTTATTATATGATGTCTTCTAATCCATTATCAAGTGACAGTGCTTTATTTATTTAGGTCATACTTTATGTACTTCACTCATATTCTCCTGACATTTTATAATTTTTTTCCTTAAAGTTCTTGAATCTCATTTCTTAGGTTTATTATGAAGTAGCTAAAAGTTTTGATTGCTATTATAACTGGAAGGGCTTTTTTTCCACTTAAATTTTTTATGTTTGTTTATACCAGTATATAGGAATGCTCTATTCTTTAAAAGCCTTAATAGTTTATTTGTAAGTCCTCTTGAATTTTCTGTGTAGGTAATTATGTTTTGGTCTTTCTTCCCAATCTTTAAACTTTTATTTCTTTTCCTTATCTTATTGCATTACCTAGGATACATAGCTCAGTGCTGAATAGAAACCAGAATGGAAGGCTTTCTTGTCTTTTGTCTGACCTCAGTGTTAATTTGGTCACAGACTGCTGATTGCTGCAAATATTGGAATGATGCCTTTGATCAGATTAAGGAAATTTTCTTCCACTAGAATAGCACTATATTTTGCTAATAATTCTGTCTTAAATCATGAATCTTGAATTTTGCAAAGAAATTTTTGCAACTGCTGAGCTAATCATTTACTTTTTTCTAATTTAAATTGTCCATGTAGCCTATGTCGCTATTAGGTTATTTTTTATATGAATTATCTTTGCCTTCTTGGGATAAGTATGGCATGGTTATGGATGCAGAAGGGGAGAAAACCATGTAAACATCTAAGAGAAGAGCATTCCAGGAAGAGGGGCCAGCGAGGGCAAAGGTCAGCAGGGTATCTGGTCTTTTTGAAAGATGACTGAGTAGCATGGTCGGATGTGGGACATCTAGGACATCTCTGGCAACAAATTATCCAGGTGTTGTGTTGGTTCCAGGCTATGGATAGTCATGCAGTTGGCTAGGCATGCTTGCGCACTCGCCCGGGCCTGTCTTACTTGCAGCGAGCCCCGCAGACATTTCCCCCACTGGAACCAATGTTGTGGCTTGACCAGCCCTTGCGGTTCTTAGTTTGACTGCAGGATGCACCTCAGCATCAACCACTGGGGGACTTTGAAGAACAAGTTATTACTCACAAATCCTGGAGGGTACACTGAATGTCCAAATTAAGCAACAAGGTCAGGAGAGAGTGAAAAGGAGGGGGCAGGACCTGGAACTCTGCCTGTATCAGTGTCCCAGGGTGGGGTATCTAGGAGTTCTCAGAGCTGCTCTTTATTGGTGAACTTAAAACATTAAGAGCAGAAACTAGGGAGTCAGAAGGGAGAAGCAGTGTCATTGAAGCAATCCATTATCTGGGTTTCCCACGGCTTTCTCTAAGGGGAACTTCATGGGTGGAGGAAGCCTTGTTCCTTATCTAGTTGGTTTTCTAATAGCTGTGTCATGTAGCTGGCAGTGTGCTTATTCAAGGTGGATGTCTTTGGGATGCATGTCTTGGCAATCAAAAGCTTAAGGTCAGGCACTCGCACTTATACTGCCCCAGGCTAGGAGCTCGGTGCTTCTCAAGGCAGTGTGTTCTTTGCACACATCCCTGTATATTCCACCCTAATTCTATCCATTCAGGTCATACTTGTAATCCTCTTTCAGCTGTTTGGAGGCAGAGCTAAACTCAGTCTTCTCTCTAGTTCATAAAGACACATCTCTGTGGGCTGACCTTCTATGATAAATTTGAATACTTTGCTTCTGGGACCTCTTGGCCAACATTCAACCCCGGTTTATATCCAGTGATGAGTGAACAGGAAGCAACACCAAGCCACACTCTAACATTGCATGGGTCTATACTGGTGAATACTATCTTTTATAAGTGATTTCAGAGAACATTAGAAGAAGATCCAAGATGTGCTAAGTTGATCCTGAATGTTGTGAGAAGCAAGAAGAGGCTACTACTCTCTTTCAAGTGAGTTAAATTAATGGAGATATTATATATTTTTAAATTTAGTTCAAGAGTGCAATATCCTGCCAGTCTAAGGACAGTAAACACACTCCTTGTATACTGAGGATCTAAGGTTGCTTTTTCAGTGCTAAAACTGGAAGGCAAAGAAATGGAAATACTGAGTGGGACACATGCAATACATTTGAAGGAAGCTCGAGGAGGGAAACACTGGAGCTCTGTCTCACCTATGTGTGAGGCCAGAGGCAGAACAATCTCTATTTGCCTTTTGGGATAGATATACCCATCCATCAGGCTGCATCTGGTGCACAGACCGAGGCCTTGACACCCACGTGCTGAAGGATTGATCGGTGTTGTTTAGGGACTTGTAAACCTCCTTCTGGGCTTCCTTTCTCTGGCTTCTTGTCCGTGCTGTACTTGGATTCACTAAAGCCTATTGGTTATGCTGGTCAGTGTTTCAGTCCTCTCCTTTGTGAAGGAGACAGTGTTATACTTCATGTGCCTTTGAGTATCTCACAGGCTGAGACAAAGAAATCTTCTCCTTAGCAAAGAAATCTTCACACTTGTCAGCAGACAACACAATAACAAACCCGGGGGATTGTATTTTCTCTCCTTACCTTCTCTCTCTCTTCATTTCTGTTTTTTTGCAGAAACACATAGCTTTGTCTTGCTAGCTAGATGGCAATATTTTTCTTTTCTCTTAGGCTCTTCCTCGGAATAGGTGACTGGCTGCTTGGTTGATGATCATGTGACACCATCATTCCTCCATCATGGCGCTGTGGCCTCGGGTAGCCAATAGCTCAGGATGTGTCTACCTTTGTCTGTTGACATCATCCTAGTTTTGCTCTGCCCTAAGACTACTAAGTATATATTTACACGGGTAGGTAAGGTAAATGATTCTTGTTTCAAAAGAGCTATTTTTCTGAGAAAGAATTTATCTTGGGATTTTTTTAAATGTTACACTCTCCAAATGCATTTCAAATTAATTTTACTTGTGAAAATTCTATTTAGATACTCAGTTGATGTGTATTGTATGGATTAGTACATGTGCCTATTGCAAGTTACAAGGGACAGTAGACTTGAAACATGCTTGAAATGAATTATTTTGAAACTGTTCAAATTGATGTAGTATTTTCAAATGATAAGCTGTCCTGAGATGCACTGAAAATCTCTTGAAAGGTGTGTGAGGAATGTGCCATTAGAGGCAGAAATGTGCCTGGTTTTAAAACAGTAACGATAGGTACATATTTGAACTTTAACTATTCCAAGTACCTTCCTTGTAGCATCTCTTGTGATTCTCACAACAACCCTTGGAAGTATGCACTACTTTTGCCCTAGGGAGAAGCAGAAGGTGTAGTGAATAGGAGCATGTATCTTGGATCCATGAGCAAGATATTTAACCTCTCTTTGTCTCATAGTCCTTAGCTGTGAAATGGGTACTTATCTTTTATGATCACTAAATGAATCAAAATTTTAAAGCTCTTAAAACAGTTTCTGGTACATAATAAATACACAAATGTTAGCTCTGATGATCTAATCTTACACATAGGTTAGCATTTTTACAGATGTATAACTGAGGTATCAAGGCCCAGGGTGATTAAATAACTTACCTGAAGTTACACAGCAAATATCAGAGCTAGAATATAAATCGTGGAAAACTGACTGTACAGCACAAGTCTTTCCACTGGTACTCATACAAGGCACCACACTGTTCCTTGTTGCAGGAGGTATTTTATTGAAAGATACCAGTTCTACAAATGGGCAGGTGGTGCCACTCACTATTTTCTGAATGTACTAGAAATTGCAAAAATAAATTCTGGTTAAAATTTAACTTTAGGCAGAGTTAGGTTTAGTTGTAGGTGCCAAATAACTTCAGGTAACCTGTTTCTGGGGGTTTTTTTCTTCTTTTTTTTCTGGAGGAGAAGTCATTGCTTTGACAAGATCTGTTAAACAATGTATATGGATTTAAAGGCCCATGACAAGGACTCCAAAGACCAAATGTGCACTTGAAATCCATGTTCTCCATCAGCATTCCAAAGCCTCTGTCTTTTTTTCTTTCACAGCCTGGTTTCCCTCTTATCAATATCTTTTGCCACAAGGCTCTGTTTTTCTTTTTTTTACAGGCTCAGTATTTAATAAACATAACATACTGCACTCTACTATAATGTACTATATGATACATACTAAGAGGAAAGCAAAGAATACTTGTTTCTGAAATTTATGATTACAAATAGCTGAATAGTGAATATGCTAGATTACAGAATCAAGAGTTAAAATGATATTGATAGACTAAGGAAAAAAGAAATGTACCTAGGAGATAGGTATCCTAAGCCAGTTTCATGAAGTATGTTGCTGGCTTTGACATGATAGCAGTTCACATAAAATACATCATGATTTTCATAATTACAAATTCAAACATCAACAGAGACACTCTTGCTCTAAGAATTCACACACGTTTGGACTCTACTGTAGGTCAAGGAAAGTCAGATACCAGCTGTGTCCAGCCATGTTCAGTGCGTCCTGGGTTTCACTTTAGAAGGGCCTTTGATACACTGGGGATTTCAGGCATTGGTAGCTAGGCAGTAATAAGAGGGGTGATTGGAGAAGCTGAAGGACGATTATTTTAGGGAAGGACAAATGTGATGTGCGCTTCTGTTGGTGCGTTTCCACAATGCCCCAGTTCACGGAATTGGAAGGAGGCCCCAGAGTAAGCAATGAACTTGTCTCCTCGCAGAGGCAGTTGGCTTTCTGCTGTGTGTGCTGTCTGTTCAGTGCAGTGGCTGTGGATCCAAAGAATCAATCAGAATCGGGAGATAAATGAAAGAACTGCTGGAGACACTTGACCTCAAACGGAGCAGGAGAAATCTTGGAATTACCAAGAAATCTCTTTGCCGAGTCACCATTTATTTATTCAAGGATGTTCTGAACTTCTTAACACAATAATTTTAATTTAATTATAAGTACTTTTTTTAATATCATATCATTCTGGATGATTTTCAACTCGTCCTGTAATTGAATAAAGTGACTCAAAGATGGAGAGTCACTTTGGGAACTGCTGAGAGTATGTTTCAAGACAAGACACAATGTAGTGGAGCCAGAAGCAATTCTAGAAGCAATTCAGGGTGAATGTGTGTGTGCTTGTGCTTGTGCGTTTGTATAAGAGAGGATGGTTAATGCCGTTTTTTTAACAAATGCAAATCGATACCATCATTTTAATGGCTGCATGAATTTTCTATTATATGGATGCATTTTAATTTTTAAAAACAAATTCTAAATTGAGAAATTCAGGTTCTTCTCAACTTTTTCTTATTATAAATAATATTTTTCTCCACATACCTTTGCATGCATCTTTGTCCACACGTGCAATTATTTTTTAGGACGGGATCACAGACATGTAAATTCCGGGTTAATGGAATATATCATTTAAGGTGTGTTTCTGTATTACCTGCTCAACCCATATTTCTACTAGTATTCAACAAGTATATCTTTTCCCCCAGAGTATTAACAGTCGTTTAAAATGTTGCCAGTTGGATCAATGTAATGTGCTATTTCCTTAGTCTTTTAATTGTATTTCCTTGATTACTTGTGAGGATCAGCATATTTTGTTAGGTTCATTGATTATTTCTACTTGCTTTTGTGAATTGCTTGTTTATCTAAAAGCATACTGTTTTTTTCGTTTAACTTAAAGAGCGCCATACCAGAAGACACTGACGCCCCACCAGTGTACCCTTAGATTTCTCTTCTTCGTGTGTCCATTTTCGTGGACACCGGCTCTGAGTATGTTTTTACCCCTGACAACCAGAGCATGTGTGTCTTTGCAGATGGACTGTATCCAGGTTTCTGGAAGTAGCTTTGCTTGTGTGCTCGGAGGGATGGGTATGTGTGAGGGGGTAGGAGATAGTGTCATTAACCTATGGCTGACTGGCCAGGGTAGGGATACAAATACTGCAGCTTCCTCAAACCCTGAGGGAGACAACTCTATAGAATGACCTGCACCGTGGTCAGAGTCCCCAGCATGAATGAGCCCAGGTTACCCTCTGCAGGTAACCTTGCCTGGCTTCCTTTCCTTCCCTATCCCTCTGCCATTTTTCCCCCCTGGGAACACTTACTAATAAATCACTTTCACATACATTTTGGTCTCAAGATATGATTCTGTAAAAAGTAATTTAAGACAAACACTTTACTTATTAAAGATATTTTCTCTCTGTGATTAGAATTAATCTTTGCCGTTTATTAATCTCATTGTCTTTTGGGAACATTTGATCATGTAGACATTGTGGTATTGTTTTGTTATATGCAGAGGCAAATCTGATGTTTCCCCTTCATAACTCATCTTTTGCATATTTAAAAAAATCTATTTCTTAGCCCCATATTATATAAACATTCACCTTTCTTTATTTTGTTTTCCAAATAAATCCTTAGATTGACTCTGCTTGTGATTTGTTAAGGTTCTTAGATCAATGGGTTTAGAGATTTCATCAAATTCAAGGAATTTTCAGTCATTATTTCTTCAAGTATTTTTCTGCTTCCCTCTGTGACTTCAGTTTCATGCTTTAGACTGCTCAATATTTTCTCACAGGTCTCTGATGTTGTGTTCATTTTTTAAACTTTTTTTTTCTTTTCATATTTTTAATGAGTTTCCATTGCTATGCCTTCAAGCTCATTGATATTTTCTACAGTATCTAATCTGCTTTTAATTATATTCAATGTGTTTTTAATGTCAGATACTGTATTTTCCATCTTTAGGAATTTTATTTGTGCCTTTTTAAACATCTTCTGTTTGTCTCCTCATCACATCCATGTTTTCCTCTGACATCTTTAACTTTTGGAATGTGTTTATAACAGTTGTTTTGACATCTCTGTCTGCTAGTTTTGTCACCTCTGTGATTTCTGTGTCTGTTTCTACTGATTGATTATTTTTCTCATTATGGATCATATTTTATTGCATCTTTGCATGTATGGTAATATGTAAAGAGTATTACTATTCTTTGAGCGCTAGATATTGTGAATATTGATTGGATGACATCCATTGTGAATT
Source organism: Delphinapterus leucas (assembly GCF_059928025.1). Lineage (NCBI taxonomy): Eukaryota > Metazoa > Chordata > Mammalia > Artiodactyla > Monodontidae > Delphinapterus > Delphinapterus leucas. The sequence continues at coordinate 31,123,163 of NC_143140.1, forward strand.
TTACACTATTGGCTGTTAAACAGTGATGATGTTTATTCTGCTGTGCAGATAAGTTATATGGACTCAGTAGGATCATTTTGGCTTCCTTTTAAGCTTTTACATAGCAGATCCTGAGCTGCCTGCCTTTGATCTGGTGCTAATTTAGCCCCATTGCTAAGGTACTCCTTTCTGAGCATTCCAACCACTGCCCCATGACTTATCACTCTGGTAGGTGAGAACAAAAACTATTCCTACCTCTCTCTGTGCAAGTTCTACATATTGTTTAACAACTCTGTTCTGGTGGGTTTTCTCTTGCATGTGCCGAGCAGGGCTCAGCCAAAGACTTGGAGACACCCTGATGCAGACCCCCAGAGCCTTCTCTCTGCCCAGCTCCCTCCTCCCACCTACTTTGTCCTGCACATTCTAGCTGCTGTGGCCTTTCCAAACTGTAATCTCTTCCTCCTTAATTCAATGTACAGCTGAACTTTGTAGTCTTTCTCTCTGCCCTGTGGCCTGGATGCTCTCTAGGCAGTAAGCTGGGACCATAACAGGGCTCACCTTATTTGTTTCCCTTCCCTTGGGGATCACAGTCTTGTGCTCCCTATAGACTGCTTTGTGAAATCATTGTTTCACACATTTTGTCCTGTTTTGTAGTTATTTAATTTGGTGGGTATATGTGGTCTCTGTTACTCCATCTTTGCTGGAATCAGAAATCTTTGGTCAATGCCCCTGGGCAGCACTCTCTTCCTCAGTTCTTCATCATCATTTTGCCTGCCCGAAGGCCAGATGAAAGAAAGGCCAGTGTTTAGTGAGAGATCAGTATATGTTCATGGAAAAGGTAGGGAGAAGTGTGATGAAAAGACGGTTTTAAACAAGGGCAGGAGAGGGACTTCCTTAAGCATATTTGTTCTTAGAATGATCTCTGTGCCTCTTTACACTTCTATGTCCCATTGCTCACCAGCTGTACTTCTTAAAGATCTCCAGGTAATAGTTATCAACCTTGTGAGAAGTAGGGACTGCCACATCCCTCAGAACTCCTTTAAGAGATATTTGAATCTCAGAAATAGCCATTTGTGCCATTCTCTCAGCATTCAGCTAACGAGAATTTTCTGTTTTACTCCAGACACTTGATTTTCTGCCTCTCTTCACAGGTAAGGGAAGTTACACATTGAAAGACTGGCTAATGATTCAGTTCCACATCACTGAACTACCTCGGAGGAGACTTAAAATGCTGCAGAATCATGATTACTTATCCAAAGAGTATATGGGTTTTTACAAATACATTTTTAGTGCCTGGATGAATCTGTTGATACAATGGTTACTTTAATCTCCTTCTCGCCTCTGTAAGAAATCTACTGGCTTGTTATGTATTACATATATGGCCATCCTGAGTGGAGATTCTGAAGAATAATAGCATAGCTTTTAGGACTGACCCACCAGAGAAAAAAAAATAAGTATAGGACAGTCTTTTTCACTTAAGTTTAAAAAATGTTTTCTTGTAAATAGTTTAATAAATAATAGAAATGGAACATGCATGTTTCCATGGCCAAGGTCAAGAAATATAACACTGCCAAGACCAGAAATATCCTCTGTGCATTCCTTTATTATTAGAACCCTCTTTCCCTCCCCTAAATGTAATGAGTCTTCACTCTGAATTGTGTGATAATCACTTCTGTGTTTCTTTTTATTTTTGTCATGTATGTACTTATGCATGAAAGTAAACTGAAGTATGGATGCATGCATGAAATAAATGTAGTTTACATTTATGTATTTTTAAAACTTGATTGAATTAAATCATTGAGTCTGAATCTTGCTGTGTCTTCCTTCTTTACTCAGTATTGTGTTTATGAGATCCATCCATGTTGTATGTAGGCAGGGTTTATTCATTTTTACTGTTTTAGAGTAGTTCCTAATATTGCATTTCAGTGTGCCATCATTATTTACCCACTCTGTTGCTAGTGTATATTCAGGTATTTTCAATTTGGGGCTCCTAAGAACAATGCTACTATTAACATTTTTGTACAGGAGCCAGAGTTTCAGTTTGTGTTTCGCAGGCTACCAGTGAAGCCAAGCTCCTTTTTGTACATTTATTAACCATTTGGATCTCCTTTTTAAAAAATGCCTTTTTTAGTCTTTTGCCCATTTCAAAATAGTGTGTGTGTATGTTTAAATTGTGAGTCTTCTGTTGTATGTGTTTTCTTCCTTCTCTCTGTATTACCTATTCATTCTCTTTGTGATGTCTTCTGATGAGCAGAAGTTCTAGTTTAACGTAGTAAATTTGCCAGTTTTGTCCTTTTGGGTAGTGCTTTCTGTGACTTGCTTAGGTAATTTTTCCCTACCCTGAAGTCATGCAGATATTCTCCTCTATTATCATATAAAAGCTTAATAGTCCTTCATTTAAAGTTTAAAAGTTTAATCCCCCTGGAATTGATTTGTGTGTATGGTCTGACTTCATGGTCTAACTTAATTTTTTCCCATATGAACATCAAATTTTTCCAGTGCCATTTGTTTAAAAGTCTGTTCTATCCACATTGCTCACCACTAATATGCCTCTTGGACTTTTTATCTTGTTTCATTTGCCTGTTTTTCTCTATTTGTACCAATGTTGCACTTTATAATGAATTTTGATATCTAATTGAATAAGTTTTTAAAGTTTGTTTTCTTATTCAGTTGTTGTCTTGGCTCTTCTTCCCCTTTTTGGGATATTAATTTTAATAATCATTTTCCCTTTTCTGCAAAAAAATTTAAAAAAGGACTGAGTTTTTAATTGGGATTACATTGACTCTAAGGATCAGTTTGGAGACAATGGTCATTTTTATAATACTGATTTTTTTCTAATCCCTAAAGATGATTTATTTTCTGAAACATTTAGGTCTTCTTTAATATCTCTCAATAAAGTTGTGTCTATTTTTTTTTCTCAGAGATTCTCCTATCTGTGTTAGATTGATTCCTAGTCACTTGATTTTTAAAAATCTAATTGTAAGTATTTAAAATTTTTATTTTATCAAATTATTTTTTCTGCCCCTATTGAGATGGTCACACTATGAGTCCCCCCCCCCACCTTTTATCTGTTAATGGGATGATTTACTTTGATTGGTTTTCAACTGTTAAATCAAAGTTAAATTCCTTGAATAAACCTGGCTTAGTCACAATGCATTATCTATTTTAATAGGTTGGATTTCATTTGCTACCATTGTATTTAGGAGTTTTAGGTCTATGTTCGTAAGTGAGTTTGGCCTGTACATTTCTTTCTTGGATTGTCCGTGCAGATTTTGTTATGCTGGGCTCATTAAATGAGTTGGGAGACTGTTTTATCCCATGCCCCCAAGTTTCTTTCTGGATGAGTTTGGGTAGTATTGCTTTTTGAATGTGTGGTAGAAATTGCCAGAGAGGTAATCTTGGCCTGGAGTTTTCTTTGTGGAAAGATTTTTGAGTATTGATTCAATGTTTTTAATAATTATATAGCAACTGATATTTTCTATTTTTTAAGTCTATTTTGCAAAATTATTTTTTCTAAATAGTCATCCAGTTCACTTAAATTTTCAAATCTATTGGCATTAAGTTATACATAATAGGTTCTTTTAAAAGGAAATTTGCAGGAGAGTGGTGTCTTCTTTTTCATTCCTAGTAATGATTATTTGTGCTTTCTTTAATGTTTTCAAAGAACCTACTTTTAGATCTTTTTTTCCTATCTATTATATGTTTGTTTCTTTTATTAATTTTTTATATTATCTTTATTCTTTATCAGCTTAATTTTACTTCTCTTGAGTTTCTCTTAACTCTTTACATAGATGTTTACTTCACTAATTTTGAAACTTTTTAAAAACTAATAAACATGTGTAGTCAACAATTGTTCCCTAAGTACTGCTTTAACTGCATCACCACAAGTTTGATATGTAATATTAATGTGTTATCATTCAGTTTAAAATACTTCAGATTTAAAATCATAAATTCCTTCATGATTTCTTCTTTGACCTATGGAATACTTAGAAGTTTGTTTATTTCAACATATTTTCACATATATAGGTCTTTGTTTTTTATTTTAGAGTAATTCCACTTTGGTTAGAGAACATACTATGTTATTATTTCAATCCTTTGAAAGCTTTTGAGACTTAAGATCCAGGTTATCCTAACCTTTTGTAAATGTTCCATGTGTGCTTAACAAGGATGTGCACAATGCAGTTGTTAAGTGCAGTGTTCTAAATATACCCATTAGGTTAAGGTTTTTTTCTATTCTACGTGTTACTGAAAGAGAAATATTAAAATCTGCCATCATGAATGTGGATTTGCCTATTTCTCTTTAAAATTCTTTCTTTTACTTTATATATTTTGATAAATACACGTTAGGTGCACGCAAAATAAAAGTTGTTACATATTCTGAGTGAATAAATTATTTTTATCCATATGAATTAGCCCTCTCTATCTCTAATAAAGTCTTTTGCCTTAATGGCTATTTTTAATATTAACATAGCTATACCAGTTTTATTTTGGAATGGTGTTTATGTTCTATAGCTTTTTCCATCTTTTTACTTTCAAGCTTTCTGGATTTTATGTCTTAGATTTGTCTACTCTAAAGAGCATGTAGTTGGACTGCAGGTTTTTTTTTTTCCCCCAGTATGAAAATCATAGTCTTTTAAGTAGAGCACTTATTGCATTTGTAATTTGTATAACAGCTTATATAGAGAGGTTTAAATCCAACATTTTATTTTGTACTCTCCGTTTATCATACTTGTTGAATATTTAGTTTTGTCTTTCAAAATTATTTTTTATCTTTCCATCTCTTCCCATAATGTTTCAGAATGTATGCACTGTTTCTCTTCTTTTAGTGAGGACTCTGGAAATTAACATATGCCTCCTTAACTTCCCGATGTCTGAATTTAATTGTAGATAAAACAAAACAACTTCAAATACTTCAATTCCATTTATCTCCTCCCAACTTAAATATAATTGTTGCATATTTTAATTCTATCTCTTTTGTACATAGAGTACTTTTTGTGTGTGTGTGTGGTACGCGGGCCTCTCACTGCTATGGCCTCTCCCGTTGCGGAGCACAGGCTCCGGATGCGCAGGCTCAGCGGCCATGGCTCACGGGCCCAGCTGCTCTGCGGTATGCGGGATCTTCCCGGACCGGGGCACGAACCCTCGTCCCCTGCATCGGCAGGCTGACTCTCAACAACTGCGCCACCAGGGAAGCCCTAGAGTACATTTTTTAACACTCAGTTTTGAAAGAGTTTCCTAAATATTACAACTTATTTTGCTTTTCATTCCTTCTTGTTTCTCAAAACCTACATCTGAGCTCAATTTCCTTGTACCTGAAGTACACCCATTGGAATTCCCTTTAGTTGAAATGTATTGATAGTTTGCTCTTACAGTATTTTGTTTGTTTGAAAATATTTTTAATTTGCTTTTATTCTTGAAAGATATTTTCAACTGGTATAGATTCTGGGTGGACAGAAGACATATCAATCCATTCTCTTATAGCTTCCATTGTTGCTACAGAACAAACCAGCAATTAAGTGATCACATATTGGAAGATGATTTTCTTCTCTGGATGCTTCTAGGAACTTCTGTTTGGCTATAGCCTTCTGGAGTTTCATTGTGATGTATATAGGCATGAGTACTATTTTTATTTATCCAATCCTGCTTGGAATTTCTTGGGCTTCTTGGGTCCATGGTGTGATCTCTTTTGTTAGTTTAGAATATTCGGAGTCATTATCTTTTCAAATATTGCCTCTGATATACTCTCTCCTTGCTTTCAGGGATTTCTGAGATGGTATGTGGGGTGGAGGAGGGAGAGGGTGCAGGGGAAAAAGCATCCTGATTGGGAGATAAGTGTCATTGTCATTATAACTAGTAGAAAGCTAACACAGTCAGCTCTGTGGTGTGTCACATACACCACAAAAATATTTTACATGTGTATATGAGTTATCCAGTCTGCAAAACAAATTACTCCCAAACTTAGTAATTAAAAACAAGTGAGTATTACTTCACAGTTTTTGAGGTTTAGTTAGTAGTCCAGGAGTGGCTTAGCTGGGCGGGTTTGGCTCAGGATCTCTCACAAAGTTGCAGCCAAGCTGTTGGCCAGGGCGGTAGTCATCTGAAGACTTGATCGGGGCTGAATGATCTGCTTCTAAGCTCATGCACTGGTTGCTGGCAGGACACTTCAGTTTCTTGCTGGCTGTTGTGATATGAGATTCAGTTCATGCCCAGTCTCCTTGTCTCCTATTCAAGACTCTGCAGGCAAAAATAAGGTGCTTAAATAGCATTAGCTGCCCTGAGAATAAAGCCAAAGTTAGCACTTTACAGAAATGAAAATTTATAAAAATGACAAAGGTCATTTATTTCTACCTTTGGTTTAGTTGTTATTTAATATTCATCTGTATTAATTTTATCCTGAATGTGCACAAGAAATGCTATAGATCAGAAACAGGTTTCTTATGAATAACCTCACAGTAAATAGCCCCTCTGCTCTCAGGCCTTATCCTTGGGGCACAATGATGAAAACCAGGACAAATGTCTTATGTGGGTATCCAGACACTCCATAGGTGAGGACTGAAGGATAAGGAGGCAGCTGTCCTCTCCCCTCCTAGAAGGATTTCCTTGGATGCATAATGGGCCTGAGCCCTACCTCCAACCTTTTGATATGCTAATAAAAATCTCTCCAGGAGCCAGATAGTCCCACAGGTCTCCAACCTAGAGATGTCTTCAAGTTCTAACCTCCCTCTTTTGACGTGCAATCCCCCTGTCATCTTCACTTGGAACCTAGATGCCTATCCTGGGATGTAACTTATTGGCTTTGGGGGAGACAAAAGAAGTTTTATTATTCTTTGAATCAGATGAATTAGGTAAACATATGGCTACAGATCTAACTATTATGTATGCAAAAATGTTTCTATGAGAAGTGAGAGCAAAAATTCTCTATTTTTATAGCTTATACATTTCCGTGGCTCAAGAGGTTAGGAATTTTTACAGGAACACAGAGGAGTCCTGGGAAGTTTCATTTCCCCATAGTTGTCCTCCCCACTGCCCTGAGAAATGTCTGTGTGCCACTTTGGCCTAAAAAGTGAACTCTGCAACTTGTGTTTCCACCTTTTCTCCATGGTTCTTGGGCTTGTTCCTGGAGAGAAACTACTCCCCCCTAATAATAAAAGGCAATGAAATACTTTTCCTAGAACTCTTAAAAAGAATGAAGTTCTCCTAGGCACATCAATGGAAACATCTTTTTCTTTTCTTTCTTTTCTTTTTTTTTGGCCAAAATCTTTGGTTTCCTTAAAATCCAAGCTGGTCATTTTGCCCACAGATTTCCTCCTAGAAGACCAGCTGTTAATTACCTATACTCATAGAGTGATCAAATCTCATTGTATTAGTCAACTATTGCTGAGATAATGCTACCTAACAAACAAGGTCCCAAACCTTCATGGCTTACAAGACAAGCACTTATTTTTCTTGCTCCAGATTTTGTAGAGTTTGGGTGAAATCAGCTGGGGTTGGTTTCAGACTGCAGGTTGGATCCCAGTCAACTCCTCATAAGTACTTGTTCTGGGAAGAGTGACAACTTGTAGCCTGTACTTCTCATGGTGGATGGCAAAGAAACAAGAGGATGAACAGATAAATATATTCAACGCCTTACACAGAACTGGCACCTATCACTTTCTCCTACATCCCTGGCCAAAGCAAATCATCTTCTCACAGCCAGCGTAAATGGGTTGGGAAGTGCTCTCTGCCCGTAGTGGAAGACAATTCATAGACTCATGGCAAAGGGCAGGGTTGTATGAATGTTTTAAGGGAGGGAGCAAAATGTTGGGGAAAAATAATCTACTCTACTCATGTTTTGAAGTTTGGGATGGCTTAGAAGTCTTCTAAATTCAGCTCACCAATAGACATTTGGAACTGGAGTTTGTTATTTAGAAGATATGTAGCAGAAAAAATGTGGCAGAGATGATTAACCTTCCCTCAAAAATGTTTGGTCTCTCTTCCAGGGAGTTGTGTTTTTTCTGGTGCCCTACAGATGCAGATGCCCTACAGGGAATATATTTCCCACACCCTTTTGCATCCAGGTGCAGCCACGTGACTAGTTTCTGTCACTTCTATTTTGACATGAGAACGTCTTGTCCATCTCATATCCTCCACTAGCTACAAGCAGGGAAACCCTGAGATAGATCTACAGAAGCCTTGGTTCCTCATTCACCCTGCAGAGAAAGGCTACTTGCTATCCAGACACACCCACTCTGGACCGTTAGATGAATGATGACTATGCTGAGCTCATGAAATTTTGGAATTTATTTGTTACAATAGCTTGTAACATCTTCACTATTCTAAGCATTTCAGGAAGAAAAGTGTTTAAAGTAATGTGACAGCTGTGTGAGGTAATAAGAAAAAAATAACCACTTAGATTTGAAATTATAGCTTCTAATCCGGCTGTGCTGATAAGCAACTTTTTTTTTTAAAATTCATTTATTTATTTAATTTTGGCTGCGTTGGGTCTTTGTTGCTGCACACGGGCTTTCTCTGGTTGTGGCGAGCAGGGGCTACTCTTCGTTGTGGTGCGTGGGCTTCTCATTGCAGTGGCTTCTCTTGTTGCAGAGCATGGGCTCTAGGCGTGCAGGCTTCAGTAGTTGTGGCTCGAGGGATCAGTAGTTGTGGCTCGCAGGCTCTAGAGTGCAGGCTCAGTCGTTGTGGCGCACGGGCTTAGTTGCTCCGCGGCATGTGGGATCTTCCTGGACCAGGGCTTGAACCTGTGTCCCCTGCATTGGCAGGTGGATTCTTAACCACTGCGCCACCAGGGAAGTCCCTGATAAGCAACTTCTTGATGCTAAGGACATTTTTTAAAACAATGGGTTTGGGGCTAGTTAATGTTTAAGGTCTCTTTCAGTTTAAAATTTTAAGATTTTGAAGGGCTTTCCATAGTCTTCAGAGAATATGGAGCAGAAACAACATCCTCCCTTAAATGTTTTATGGAGCTCCCTGATAGACAGAAAATTGGCAAGCACTCTTCTGCAAGAGAAAGAACAAGTGAAATTTGGTTTTCATCCCTAAACAATGCCCTACAGTTATGCTGGCTCCAGCATCAGAAATGAATTAGAAATGCAGTGCAGCTACTTTAAGTGGCCTTGGGCAAGTCATTTAAACTCTTTGAGCCTAGGTTCCTATCCATAAAACAGAGATATAAGTGTGATTTTGCAGCATGATTTTATGGATTAAATGAGCTATTACACATACATTTCATGGTGCAGTGATGGGCAAATAATGAGCATGCAATAAGTACCCAATATATTATTGCAGTTATTTTTTTCTAGGTTAGGAGAGAGGATCAGGCTCTCCCTGGGTATGGGCTACACATGGGACTATAGAATTGAATGATTAAATCCCAGGAAAGATTGAAGAAGTGGTCTTTGTGGAGGCCTCGATTCATGATGCTGAAACCAAATGACATAGATCTATCACTGCACATCCAGTGGGCTTGGAAATGACAGGAGAGGGTACTTGTAGGGTCAGCATCTTAATACATCAGAGAACTTTAAATGAATTTTCTGGCCTATGCTGTCCAAGCATACAAGGTGATGCTGAGAAACTGCACAGGGAGGCCATGAATTTAAGCAATCATTAGGCACTTGTCTGCCTGGATGTGCTTTTGATTGTCACCCAAGAAAGCAAGGAAGCCAATGGGACTTTACAATTAAAAACAATAATCCTGGGGTAAATATTAGAAAAAAAGATAAATATTCAGGATACTGCAGATCTACTGTTTTTAATGACAATTGGAGCCTGGCTAGCAGAAAGCAGCCCCCGCCTGCTTCTTCAGGAGAAGCTCATTGTGTGACTCTGGGCCACATAGAGTGAGTTGCTTATTGAGGGCGGACGGGAGCCATGGGCCTCTTTTGCCAGGGAGGCTCTTAAACAGGAGACAGACTGAGTTCTGCTTGGAGATCAATTAGGCAAAGTTAAAAATTCTCTTGAGAGAACATATGGGATCCTTGAACCATATCCAAATAGCCAAATCCTTCCCAGCATTAAGGATACTCAGTGCCATCTTTCCATCTTCTTTGTTTCAGTTTGATCTTTTCCCTCCCTAATAGTGTCAGTTGTCACCTTCGGTTCTAATTTGTGATATAATTTTGATTTGTTTTGCATGCATAAATGCTTCCCTATGTGGAATGCAACGTCTTTGAGAGAGGGGCTCTTTCATGTAATTCTAGAGATCTTCAAATGTGACTAGCACAGGGCTAAATATCAGGAATTCATTAGTAAAGACTAATTGAAATGAGTTTCCAACCACCTATGTAGCATGTCCTATACTGCATTTTTCATTTGGTAAAATTGGGTCATTTTTAAGCTTTTAAGGCAACATTGAAAGTCTCTTAAGGATGCAAATTCTGAATTAACATTTCTGTTTTGTCCTAACTCAGCAGTACATGATTCCCTGAATTGCCCACCATGTATAATGAGACTTTTGTGGAACTCTAGGAGTTGAGAAAAAGAAAAGTTAACTTAGCAAGCTCTTGACTCTCTGAGTCCAACTCTGGATAATGAATACTGGAGCCAGTATTTTCCAAACTGCCAGAGATAAGTGTGATAAGCATTTTCAAAAGCCTAATTTAAAAAAAAACGATGCCAGTTTAAAAGATGTAATTTGAACATAAGTCACATGTGTTAGTGACGTCTGGTAGATAACTTTTTGTATGTGAAATATTTTTGTAAAAGCAGAAGAAAATGGGAGGAAAATGGGCTTTCTGATCAGGCATGTTCAAAAGACTAATTCTACTGTCTTGGTGATTTATTTTCTCGAAAGTATGCTTCCTTTGAAAAGGATACTTGTTTAGAAGGAAAAGGAAAATTCCTTCTCATAGTGTGAGAGTTCTTTGAAAACCTCTTTCCCTATAGACCCAGAATCCTTATTTCACTTCCCCCTTCAGTGCTAAATTACCTTTAACTACTATCACATTAGAAAAGTCACATTAAGAGTCACCTTGATTAAAGAGGAATGATTGGGTCAAATTTTGCCTCTAGGTTCCTGAGCATATCTTTAGGAACAGATTTGCTCCCAGATTTGTATCTCCTGTTGACTCCTTAGGTGACACAATTTCTTATGTCCATAAATGGAGGACTGGGGGCACTTCCAACTAGTTAACCAGCCCATGGTCATTTCATTGCATGACAGTCTTTGATCAAACAATGAGGAGAGTAATTATGATCTGCAAAGAGGACAGATAATTACTATACTGATAGTAACAAGGCATAGTCTTGTTATAGGGTAACTCGGTGCGTGGATGGAGTTCTGGGAGTGTCTTTAGGATTTGCCTCCTCAGGTTAAAATGTACCCTTGATTGGGTAACACCTATCAATCCTGTGTGTTTTTTGAGTCTGTCTGAAGGTTGAAGAAAGAGATTCTAATGGTAGATAGGAAATTGGATTCAATGTTGGAAAGAGCTATTTGAAGGGAGTGTAAGGGACACCAAGAAATGACTTGTTTAGGTGAAATAAACATGTGGAGAGAGGGCTGGTTTTGTGCTTTCAGAAATCTCTAGCAATTGATCACTGCAATAGCTGTAATTTCTTGGCTGATTACAGTCAGCAAGGTTTTTCCCAAAGGACGATAATGGTCTCAATTGAGAAGTCTACAAGCAAGTTAGTTTGGACTTTTAAACATGGCCCTTAGCTATGCAAATAATGAATTTATGTCTTGCAGAAAACAAACTGAGTGAGGCGTTGTCCTTTCTTTGGCTACTTTTCTTCTCTCTGATGCCTAATCCCAACCACAAACATATAGCCTGAAGTTTGATTATTTAATTCCTTTTGCTATCCATTTTATAAAACTATAAAATTAATTTTACAGTTTCTTTCATTGGGCTTCAGTCAAGCTTGTCTTAAAGTAAGGACAGTGTTATTTAAGATTTCCTTCTGTCATGTGAGACTAATTGGTCTAATTCATTATGTAAAAAACTGTATGGGCTATGAGACAAATGAGGTAATGTATTTTGAACACTAGTGTAATTGCTAATGAGATCTAATGTGAGTAAACTGCCTGTAACTTAAGAGTTTCAACATGATGGATATGTTACACTTTACTAAGGAAGGAGCTGAAATAAGTTATAGCATCAGTTAGCAGTGCACTTACAGAGGAAAATAGAGAGTGAGGGAGAATACAATTTAAATTAAGATATTTCACTTTAAGGTTAGCTTTTTTGGTGTGTGGTCTTCTTCCAACATGTTGGATTTGAATAAAATGCTAGCTGGTGACCAGCTGCTCCTTTTAATTGCCTGTGAACCAATGTAGCAGCACATTCATTTTGAGTAGGGCATTTTTTTTTTAACATCTTTATTGGAGTATAATTGCTTTACAATGGTGTGTTAGTTTCTGGTTTATAACAAAGTGAATCAGCTATACATATACATATGTTCCCATATCTCCTCCCTCTTGCATCTCTCTCCCTCCCACCCTCCCTATCCCACCCCTCTAGGTGGTCACAAAGCACCGAACGGATCTCCCTGTGCCATGCGGCTGCTTCCCACTAGCTGTCTATTTTACGTTTGAATAAAGACACAGACCTACTAGAGAATGGACGTGAGTAGGGCATTTTGAGAAGGATTGACGTCACAACAAAGCCAAGGTCCAGAGAAACCTAGGGTGTTTATCAGTCGTAGTTGAATAGATTTGCATCCCATTGTTCAGTGACAAACCTGGGATGACAATTTACAAATAGAGTGTAGTATATGTCTTTGAAGGGATGGGGAGACAGATGCAGGAGTTTCTTTTGCTATAGTTTTACCCACAATTTTCTTTCTTTCTTTCTTTCTTTTTTTTTTTGGTGGTACACGGGCCTCTCACTGCTGTGGCCTCTCCAGTTGCGGAGCACAGGCTCCAGACACACAGGCTCAGCAGCCATGGCTCACGCGCCCAGCCGCTCCGCGGCGTGTGGGATCTTCCCAGACCGGGGCACGAACCCGTGTCTCCTGCATCGGCAGGCGGACTCTCAACCACTGCGCCACCGGGGAAGCCCACACAATTTTCTTTTTGATAACACAGATATGAATGGATTAACAACAGACAGTAGGATGAGGAGAGAGATGTTTGTCCCAAATGTGGGAAATGAAAGAGGATGTTCAGTCAAATAGGGAAGGCATAGAGACCATGAGGGCTTAGCAATCTCTATGGATGGTCAGGAAAATAGTCAGCTTTCACAAGTCTTATTTGAGGTATCAGTGGGTCTCCACTGGTGATTTACGTATAAAAGTAAGGACCTAGATATGTGATGTTCAAAGACTAGATGGGCCAACAGTTGCTGGATACTCACCTCCAAACTTTGGACTATTTGGAGTTAACGAAATGTTAACTCAGGAAACTGGCAAGAATTGGATGTGATTCAAGCCATGGGAAAGAACTGGAAAATAGATTTATTAGAGTAGAACCTTCGACTGGAGCTGAAAGCTAGGGGATTATCTTATGAACTATGGGACTTGGCTTGGGAGCTCAAACATGCAGGTCCTGCTATCAAAATGGGAACCTGTGATGGAGGGGAAATATATCAACTGACATTTGAGAATCAATGTGGGAAGCTATTGGTTAGCACTCCAGGTTAACTCTGTAGTAAAGATAATTTAGAAAGAAAACCAGTAAAATGGAAATTCTATGGGCTAAGACACCTTGCCTGCCTTTTCTTGGCTGCCTCTCTGGTGATTAGAAGATAGCCTGGTGCATAATGGGTGCTCATTGTGTATTTTTAAGGAGTGTAAATGTGGGGTGCAGAGTTCTACAAGCATGTGAAAGTGGTTTAGATAGTGCAATTTAGGTGTAACTTACCTGAGAATGAACCAGGGTTGGAGAAATTCCTGCTTTATCTGATAGGAGAACCAATGGGTACAGGGGGAAGTTGGAGAAGAAAAATATAGGAAAGAGATGCTGGCTGACACAGCCAATGACAGAGCTTCCTTTCTCTGCATCTCAATGTTAGGGTCATTGTCATACCTTGAGACTAATATAGAGATTCATTTCAGTTCTTTAGTATTTTAATAGTAAATTAGATTAAGTTCCCATCCAAGCCCTATAAAGACCACTATCAGATCCCAGCAAAAATTATGTATGTCATTTTAGCAAAATTGGATATAAACCAGTTGCTATCTACTCACCTCACCTATCTTGCCACTTTCTGGCACCAGCCAGCAAGATGCTGAGGTGGGAGAGGGAGCCATTGGCCATATATCTTTTTTTTTTTTTTTTTTTTTGGCCATATATCTTTTTAAATCTCTTCTACTTAATCAAATGACTTAAGGGAAAATATATTTTTTTCAATGAGTATGCCACAGATTCACAAAATGTATGTAAATATATAATGTAAAGTAGTTGCTTTATAAGTGCTTGATGGTAATAATAAAGAGAAAAAACAGATGTGTAGCTCATCCTTAGGTAATTCATAAGTCACATGTCTAAACACAAGAATTTTCAGAGAGTCAAATACTTTCTTGACAGTTTAGAGCAATGAATGCACAGGAAATAGGTAATTTTATGTGAAGCAATAGAAATTAACCAGAGAAAGTTACTAGAATTAGTAACTAGAATTAGCTCCTAGAATAGAACTATAACTATATTAGTTACTAGAATAAGAACTATAATAGAAGTATGGCAGTAAAGAATCTTCCATGGTAAAAAGCACTATCAAATAAGGAAGCAGTAGGACTTGTAATATGGTATCCAGTAATACAATTATAGATATCCCTTGCTATCTGATGCCTTTCTGTGTAAAACTCAGGAACCGATAGATTTGGCTTATTCAGCATCCCTCTTTATCTGAAACCAATATCCAAACTCTAGCAATCTAGCCTCAGGAACTGAATATATTCACGCAGAGAGGAATATTTGTATATATGTAGACTTAAAACAATTTTAAATGATATCAATGATAGTCCCAGAACATTCTCCTCAGTCTGAAGGGCACAGCAATTAATAAAAGTAATAGTCACAGTTGGTCTCTGGCTTAGCATCCATGGGCCAGATGCTTGGAAACCCAGCTTTCCTGTCTTCTACACTTGGGCTTGGAGATTCCTTCTCACCTCATACAGGCCTCTGCTCCCACTTCACCGTGGGTAGCTGACCATCCCAGCAATGTCTCAGTGATCCGCCTAAGCTGCATTCGGTGGTCACTATGTACCGTTGTTCTCATTTGCATCATCTCTATCTCTCAAGTGGACAGCAATTGGTTAGGAGCTGCGACAGTGCTTTGGGGACAGCCCACCTCCATCTCCACCTCTGGTCATGACTATAACCTCTTTTACAAAATACCTTTTCCTAATTTGTGTCAGAAACTTCTGATTGCCCTCCAATATTCACTTAAACTTGGCAAAAGTCTATCTAGCAAGAAACTACATTTTCCAGCTTCTTGCACCTAGATGTGATCATGTGACTACTTTTTGGACCATGTGATAGGAGTGAGAGAAGTTTGTTCTATTTCTGTGTTATGCTAGCTGCTTTCCATTCCCTTTCTTTAACTTCCTTTTCCTGAGAAGTAACGAACAGTGGAGCTGCCACCTCACACCCAAAGATGGAAAGCGGTTGTTAAGGATGGTAGAACTCTTCCATTTACCCTGAAATGTTTGCCTCTGGACAGTTATATGAGAAAGAGTCTAATTTAGTATATGGGGACTCTTTGTTATAGAAGCTTAGCCTGACTCCCAACAGCAGCTACTTTCAGGGAGTTTTGTGTCTTTGCACCAAGTATTGGATTTGAGCAACACTTGCTGGAGCAGAAGACTTGAATCATTACTGTGTTTTGATTTTTCTATCTCGGGGGAGCCTGTGGACCAGTGTGTCCTTTCTTTCTCTTGGAGTTCATGATAACAACCCTGCTCCTCTATAAAACCAGTTTCACTCTCACAGCTGAGCAGATTGGTTTCTGTGAACCTGATGACAGACTTACCTGTGGGTCTTTGGCCGTCTCTGTGGGGATTCGCTGCCCAGAGCTCATCAGCTCTCTCCCACTTTGGGACCCTGTGCTCGTGCTTTGTGTCTGCAATGCTTTCTCTCCAGATCTTTGCATCATTTACTTCTCAGCTCAAATATTACAGGTCCCAAACCTCACCCCACATTTCAGTCTCTCTTTCATTACCCTGTCATATTTCCTGTATAGCATTTTCTGCTACCTAAATGATTCATGTATTTGTTTACAGGTTTATTCTATTTTGATAATAGACACTTTGAGCACAGGGCGTTCATTTATTTTGGTCACTGGCCTATCCCTGTTTCCTAGAACTGTGTCTAATAGAAAATAGATTTTCAACAAATATTGGTAACGAATAACTGTTGAATGAATGAATCTCCTAAAGGACGTTAAGGTTATAAGTTATAGCCACCTCAAGTAGGTAGAAGTCTCAATCTAAATACACAGAATGATAGTCTAGCCTGATTGAATTTTTAGTAAAGTTCCGACTGGATCTGGGAAGTTTCTTTTCTGAAATTTCCCTTTATATTTAACAGCTTATACCTATTGATTGGTGGAGTCTGAAGACCCCACACAAAGTGATTCAGGTATTGAAAGTTTTAGAAATTAAAAAAACTAACAATGCCTAGGAAAATAGTGTGTGTGTCTATTAAATAATGAAATATTAAATTATAATTTCAATATTAATTTATTTATCAGCATGAAGAAATGGACTAAATTATGCCAGAGAAATTTTTTTAAAATCCTCTTTGCCTGAATATGTGCATCCGTTCCATTTAAATTGGTTATATTCCCTCCAGTCTCTTATGGCTCTGCATCATTTCATCAGGGTTTAAGCCATGTGGGTCCCATTATTAGGCGGTGTAATAATGTACACCTCTTCTACCCCTGCTACTACTTCTACTACTTCTACTTTTAGTCCTGGTGTTTCTATGTTTTGGTGATGATAATTTGCTGATTCTAAGTTGTTAATAGTGTCTCTAGTGGTCTTTCAATTTTCTTCTCTTGGTTTTGTCTTTTCCTCCTGGTAAGCATCTTTGGTAGGTTGAATAGTATTCTCCTAAAATGCATGTTCATCTGGAACCTCAGAAATAGGATATTTGCAGATAATTAAGAAAAGAATTGAAATGAGATCATCCTGGATCAGAGTGGACTCTAAATTTGATGAGAGTGTCCTTATAAGAGTCAGAAAAGGAAATATGAAGAGGGATCAGAGATTGGAGTGATGCATCTACCAGCCAAGGAACGCCAAAGATTGCTGGCAGCCGCCAGAAGCTAGAGGCAAGGCATGGAACAGGGTATTCCCTCAGAGCCTTCGGGAGGAAGCAACCCTGCTAACACTTTGATTTCAGATTCTGGCCTTCAGCGCTGTGAGAGAATAAAGTTCTATTGTTTTAAGCTACCCAGTTGGTGGCATTTTGTTATGGCAGCCACAGGAAACTACTACAGTGTCTTTCTGGCTTATCGGGCCACAACGTGAGTTGCACCTGTGAGCTCTGCCTTGGGTAGGGCAGGCTGATGTTGTTACTTAGACACAGTTGACTCTAATTTATTTCTCTCGGGACTATCTCAGACACAAACTATAAGCTATCTACCTTTGAAAAGAGACACATTCTTTTAAGCTATGAGAGACAGTAGAATCAATTATAGTCCAAATTCAAACCTCTCCTATTTAATTCCTTGATCCATAGTTTTGTGAAAATAGACATATTTAACCTTTCATTATTTCTGATAAGTATAGAAGAATTAAAACATGAACTCAAAACCTGATTTTTAAGCTATGACTTTCTTAAGGCATATTTTAAAATTACAAGGCCAGCTGTGTCCAGTGTAGCTCCAGGAAGCCTAATGTGCTT
Organism: Delphinapterus leucas; assembly: GCF_059928025.1. Taxonomy (NCBI): domain Eukaryota; kingdom Metazoa; phylum Chordata; class Mammalia; order Artiodactyla; family Monodontidae; genus Delphinapterus; species Delphinapterus leucas. The sequence goes on from NC_143140.1 coordinate 31,140,927, forward strand.
CTAGAAAGAATGTGGGATCCATAACTTGTCGTTTTCTCCATTTAATTTTTGCTGAAGAATTTCACTCTATCCTTTGGGTATCTCCATTTCATTCATTAATGAGTCCTGAGCTTATGAAATGAATGATGGGACTAAACTGTCAGGCAGGAGAGAAATACTGTGGGTTTTTTTTCCCTGTGTGACATTGCTACTTTCATCTTAACTCTTTTGCTTCAAGTCCCTGTCATATTAGCCCCATATATCAAAAAAAGACTAAATAAAACCTAGTGCTAATTTTATTTTGGTTTCCTACCTAGTGTTAACTCATTCCCACTTTCAGTTTTGGGTTTTCGCTTCTTGTTCAAAGTTTTTTGGCAGGTTATCATGAATTGCTTTAAATTATGATGGTTTGGGTTTTTAGGCCTTTGGGGTGAATTGCTAAGATGAATAAGCCTATTATTTAGTTTTATTTTTGATAACTCCCTGTGAAGCATTTCTTGAGTAAATGTTAGGACGCAATAGAAATGGTAAAGTAATTTGCATTTAATAGTCCATGTTCGGGATTTTGGAAGTATCTGCATAGCATCATTTTTTTGCCGCTTTTCTTTTGTAGGCCTAAATTGCTGTTTTACTGTCACAGTAGCCCTATAATCACTTAAATGAATGGCGTTGCATTTTGTTTTACTTGGAGAACAAAGAGAAGCCAACTTCCAACACTGGCGTGTTGACTGTTTTACATCCTGTGATATTCTTGTTCCTTCATACAACCTATGTTTATTGGTCAAAGTTTAAGTGTCACAGCCCCAGCTTTGACTACCCCAGACTGAAATTAAACCTGTTTAACTCTGTTTCCCCAACCTACCCATCAGTCCTATATCTCTTATTAAGACTGGTGTTATTGTTACCCACCAGGTTGTCCATGCTAGAAACCTTCAACTAATCCTCAGTTCTTTCTTTTACCCCACCTTTCCACATCCAAGTGGACACCAAATTCCTGTCAGCTCTGCCTTTTAAGTATCATTCAGATTCTGCCTCTGTCCTCAACTCTGCTGTGCATGTCTTTTTTTTTTTTTAACATCTTTATCAGAGTATAATTGTTTACATTGTTGTGTTAGTTGCTACTGTATAACAAAATGAATCAGCTATACGTATACATATGTCCCCACATCCCCTCCCTCTTGTGTCTCCCTCCCACCCTCCCTATCCCACCCCTCTAGGTGGTCACAAAGCACCGAGCTGATCTCCCTGTGCTATGCGGCTGCTTCCCACTAGCTACCTATTTTACATTTGGTAGTGTATATATGTCCATGCCACTCTCTCACTTCATCCCAGCTTACCCTTCCCCTCCCCGTGTCCTCAAGTCCATTCTCTAAATCTGCGTCTTTATTCCTGTCCTGCCCCTTCAGAACCATTTTTTTTTCTCTTAGATTCCATATATATGTGTTAGCATTTGGGTCCCATTACCTCTTGCATGCTTCTTTAACAACTCACACCTAATGCTTCCCTTCCTAGCCTACCTACTTCCTAGTGATTTTCTGTAATTAAGAGAGTATGAAGTCTTAAATCACTGAACTTTTCTCACCTTCAGTGAGACTTTTTTATTTGAAAGCATGACTTCGTTGAGTCATCAAAGGGTTTTCTAGATTCTCAAATATCCCTTTATAGATTTGGCCTTTAGACACTTAACCTTTGTCCAGCCAGACCAAATAGCATCGCAGAATTTTACCTGCTATGCATTTAGTCATAGATTTTTGTTTTAAAGTTAGTTGTGCCTCACAATTCACTTAAGTGAATGACTATCCATTCTATTTTATTAGGAAAAAGAAGGAAGCCAGCTTCTGACACTGACGTATTGACACCACATTTCATACCACAGTACTGGAAGAGCAATCTGGAGGGGAAAAGAGATGCGGAGGAGTTGAGATTTGAGTGTCCAGGTTCCTACGTCATGGCTGCAACCCTTGAGATGGGAACATTCTAGAACAACCCAGATAGGTTTTGAAGAATCAGGGAAAGCTGGAATTAGTGTCTGCCTTTCTAGACACTCCTGGGGAGACTGCAGGTCTCTTGGAGAAGATCCCTGTCCAGCATTGGGCTGCTACCAGCAGGGATGGTGGAGGAAGTTATGTAGGCAAATGGACCTGGATAGTCCTCTCAGTTACCCAGGGTCAGAGTGTGGCTGCAAGGGACCAAGAACGTCCCACCTGCCCCAGTGGAAGTGCGTGGGAGCTTTGCGGGCACAGGTACGTCAGGTACAGTGGGTTGGGATAAGGTAATCAGGGGCATGTGCCCCCAAAGACCAGGAACAGCCACATTTCAATGCACACCAGCACAGCCATCTGAGGGAAGGTTGGCAAGGACTCAGAAGAAGGCATGCTCCCTGGGGACCTGTCTTCCTGCCTCCTTGGAAAGCTCCAGTGTCCTGGGCAAACCTAGAACTGAGGAGGCAGAGAAGAAACTAAATTATCTTTAACTGGCACAGTTTTATCCTTTGTTTTTCTCATCAGCTAGAATGGAGATTTATAGGAAATAAAGACAGCTACGTTTCCTGGTCCTGCCCTTCTCCCCACATCAGAGCTATTCTGAATAAATTTAGTCCCAGCTACAATCAATTTGCTGTATACACACCTCCACAGGATCTCTGTAGTGTAAAGGTCACACATCTGTCATATAAAAGTCATAGGCTTCTGTGAGCCACAAACAAGTTCCCTATTCTCTCCTCCTGAGCTTCTCAATTCCTGCATCCTAAGCTCTCTGAATTTCTCTCTAAATCTGGAACCCCAAAATTGCTTCACTCTTTTGTGCCATTTGTATATGCTGTCTCTGGACCCTGGGGTGTCTTTCTCCTGGACTGCACGTGGCAACCGCCAACTCATTCTTGGAGACCTAAAGAAAAGAGACTGTCTTCTTCGTGCCTCTGTTCCTGCATTTACAGTTTGCTGTGGCTCTGTTTCTACATAGCTGCCTGTTACCACATGCGCCTTGCTTCTGAGTGCAAAGTAGGGAAGAAAACACCACCAACTATGTTGGTTGAATGAACTAACTAATGACACAGAAGACGAATTGTTGTCTTCTGTTTATAGTATACTTTCTCTTAAACACCCCATTGAACTTTCCTATAGACTTGTCAAATAACTTGTTTTAAGTCCAATCTCTTAGTTACAAAAACAGTAAAGCTATGGTTAGTGAAATTTTAATTCGGATGAAAGCATTTAGATGGATGACGCTAATGGCCATTAATATTCTCTCTGTAATACACGTCTCGATTTGAAGCGGGGATTTTCAAATTAATCATTATCATTTAATAAGATTTCTATTACTTAGAGCTCTATGCTTTGACCCTGAGTAAAAACAAAAGGTTCAAGCCTTTTTTTCTGGGTGTTTGTGTGCCTGACCTCTCAGAAGATAACTTCTATGCTTAAATGAAATAAACCAGAAATAGTTATAGGAAGAAGAAAAGCAGAGTGAATAGTTTACCAAAATGTGACTTCAATATGCTCCACAGTACTGCCTCAAAGTTCAAAGGAAAACATTAGTCCCAGGAAACTTGACATTAAGGACTTATTTTTAAACTACTGGCTTTATAGGAACCAGAACATAACAGTGTTTATGAAATAATAACTTCAAAGACCAATTTCAATCAGAATAGATTAACTAGATTGAGGTAACCTCACACATTTTGTATATATATGTGTGTGTATTTTAGAAGGACTCAAAATGATATGAGGAAACTTGACCCTGTAGTGTGCTAAAGGACACCGTATTTACAGGCAGAGAACCTGAGGTTCAGTCCCAAATTTACTATTAGTTAGCTGTATGGCTTTGAGCAACTAACTCCTCTAGGAAGGATGTGATAGAGGATCTCCAAGTTCACTCCATGAGTTGTAGTTTGTTGGCATCTAAATCAATACCGCAAAGTAACAGATTGAAGAAGGAGAGTAAAAACAGCAAATGTAGAAATATAAAATGGAAAGAATAAAATTAAAAGGGTAAATGGCATAGATTTTAAAACCCAGGCACTAGGTAAGCAACCTGAGGTTTTGAAAAAAATACTATACCTTCAGGCATATTTTCGATAAAACTAATGCTGTCTCAGCTTCTTCTCCTTGAAATTTAATAACATATTTTTAGACTAGGGCAATATTTTTAAATTTTTTTAAAAATCTAGGTCAGTCCTAATATATATGTGTGTGTGTGTGTGTGTGTGTGTGTGCGTTCTAGCTTGCATTCTATTTGTTAAGAATTTTGTGTTGAAAATTCCAGGATAACAGTATCATACCCTTTCTTTCATAATCCTTCTTTTTTATTTTTTTTCTCTTTTGTTGTTGTTTTGCAGTCTAATTCAGGGAAACTCAAAGTGGAATACGTGTCACCCTGTGGTGGACACGATAATGCATTGGGGTGAAAGCGTTTGAACTTCCAGTAATATTTATTTTATGCCATTTTTCTAATTTATGTCAAAAATAAGTTTTATAGTGTTCATAATAATATAAAGTAGTACACATTTAACAATTTAAATAAATCATATACACAAATCCTGGATACGTGATTGAAAGATGTGTACTGATAGGACTGTGTATAGCAGCCGAAACCTATTCTGGGAGAGATGTCGACCATCAGAGATTTCCTCCCTTCTGAGATCTATCTATCAGTTTATACATATATATACATCCAGTTTATATATCCATGTTTTATTTTAAATTTAAATATATTCACTAAAGAAAATTTGGAGAGTACAAAAATATGTAAGAGGAGGTCAATGACATGATCCTCATGTTTCACCCTCCATGTACACATACAAATCACTATTCTTTTGAGATCATAATATCATAAAAATCTGTTGTAATTGTACATGCCCAGGATAAGTCACATAAAGATGAAAAATTTCCAAAACTACCCATGATTATTTCTTTGGGGAATTGAATGAATTGTTACAACACTTTTTTAGTTTCTGTTGGAATGTGTTTTTAGAAGGTGAGGGCTCCTGTTATTTAACTAGGTTAATAACCTAGTGTAGAACACATTTCAGAAATATGGTACATAAGGTTGCAACTAGAAGAGGTGACTTTCTTTTTTAATTCTAGGAAAATAATCAGAACGAGGATAACCCATAGTTTAAGCAGTTACTCTTATGTACGCAGTGGACATAACTCCAACACGAGCAACTAGAACTCTTAATGGTTTTCTCTCTATACAATATCTAATCCTGGTTCCCAGAGGAGCAGGTCTTCTGTTCATTTTTGTTGTGATTTTGCTTGTTGTTGACATTAGGCATCCTGTTCTCCAGATAAAATAAAGATATTTTGTTGGGAAGGAGTAATTTCTCAGAATGACTTTTACTTGTACTTTTCCTGCCTAGAAAAGGGGACTCGTTTTCATTCTCCTTTATTCATGCATGTATTTAATGCAATAAATATTTAAGTGATTCAAATGTACAAAGCACTATGCCAGATATAATCTGGATATCCGGGACAACCTTTTCTCTCTGTGTTTTACTTTCAAAATATCTTGACTCACTATTTTCCATGGACTTTGCTGTGTATCTTAGTAGCAGCCTATGAGCATGAAATTTACCTATCTGAGCGCTCTTCGGAACAAACGTATTTTAAAATTGACTTACTATAATATTTTGAAAATTTTTAGTTTGATTTGTAAAACATATACTCTAGAAGCCATTTATTCCTTCCGAGATACTTTGGCTTGACTCAGGACAGGGTGAGCCATGAGGACTAGAGTAGAGTTCCCAGCCTGAGTGACAAGGCCTGAGACTGAATCTGAGATTGTAAGCAATGACGTTCCTGGCTAGCGTCTTTTTAAATATAAAAGTTAAAGCTCTCTTTTCTCTCCCCACTTTTAAAATTATTTTTTTATTGAGATATAATTGACATACAACATTATATTAGTTTCAAGTGTTCAACATAACGATTCAATATTTGTACCTGTCATGAAATTATCACCACAATAAGTCTAGTTATCATCTGTCACCATATATAGTTACAGAATATTTTTTCTTATGAGACCTTTAATGATCTGTTCTCTTAGCAACTTTCAAATATGCAATATAGTATTATTAACTGTAGTCACTATGCTGTTCATAATATCTCCAGAACTTACTTATTTTATAACTGGAAGTTTGTATGTTTTCACCACTTTTGCACATTTTACCCACCCCCTCTCTTTGCCCCAATCACCAATCTGTTCTCCAGATCTATGAGCTTGTTTGTTTGTATGTTTTTAGATTTTACATATGCATGAGATCATATAGTATTTGTCTTTCTCTGCCTGATTTATTTTACTTACTAAAGCTCTCTTTTCAAATAAGTTGCAAAACTTTGAAAATTAAAAAGTTATTAAATGCAAGAACTACCTAAGTCTATTTGATAACTTTCTCTCAAAACATCAATTATTGTTTAAATTGGTAATTCTTAAATTATGCACTATTACTCTGCAAACTGAACTATAGATGTTCCATTGCTTAACTAAATAACAGTGACCGTTCTCACTTTTCTGAAAGTATTACTTCAATGGACATGATGTTTTGAATTTATATTTCTCTCCTTTGTTTCCTCATCTGTAAAATGAGGATAATACTAAGACCTGTCTGCTAGGTTTGTTGAGAGGACTAAATGAGCAAAGTGCTGAGAGTACTGCCTGGGCTGTATGATCCACCTACGTATATTTTTTCTTAAACTTTTGATAACTACCTTTACCTACCTGACTATCAAAGGAAATAATAAAATTTACAAGCTGGTGTCAAATGAATACAAAGGGAATTAAGAAATAGTCATTCATCTTCAATTAGCATCTTGTTTATTTCCATTGATAATCATGCCACAAGAATAATATTTAAGAGAGTTAAAATAACTTAGATAACTTAAAATAATTCAACTGGTTTTAAAACTAAAAATTTCAGTGTCTTTTATTTGCTTGTTTGTTTCTTTTTGTTTAATTTCAAGCTGACGATTATATTGGAATCATGTGGTTTGACAAATGCCATTTCTCTATGAGCTATCCTGATTTCTGGATCCTCACATTTGGAAATAATTGACCATTATCAAATACTTAGATTTGCTAGTCTCTAAGCTTAGATTTCAATGAAAATTGTAGGAAAAAAATGTTTTAAAATGAATGAGAAAGAAAAGCTGAGAGAGTCTAAATAGTTTAAAATTAGGTCCTGGGCATATTGGTCACTGTTTATTTTCATGGTTATAAGATCCTTGGCTTAACCAATGTAGTGAAAATCCAATACCTTTAGGCAGTTGGCCCAAGTTTGATTTTCAGGCATTTTGATTTATAAATTGAATTCTATGTAACCTTTACAGGATTCCCAACTCCATTATCATGTGTTACTTTTGTAATGTGTTTTGAGCACTGCCAATGTGTTCAGAATTGAAAAGCATATTAAAGTGAGCCTACTCCCACAATGGTCTAAACATTTTAGCTGAACATTTTATTTTTCTACCTCTGCACATTTGGAAAATGCTGCTGTACATTCTTTTCCCCCAAAATACATAGACGCTCCTTTCAAAGTAAGTATTGTTGGAGAGTTCTCATTTGATAATGTTGCTAGACTCTGGATGATATTCTCTGGGAGTCCTTAGTGGCATCCTAAGGTGACAGCAACCATCCAATTATCACTCTTGTTTTTCAAAATGTTTGGGCCAGGGGCTTAACCGGCAGTCACGTCCTCTCCATGACCTCCTCCAACAGAGATCTTCATATATTTAAAGGATTGACCCATGACAAAAAGGAGCTACTGTTCTGGGAGTATGACTAGGACCAGGGGGAGGAAGTTGTGGAAGCAGTTTTCTGCTGAAGAATCTCCAGTACAATGTTGAAGAGAAGTGGTGAGAGTGACTGATCATCATTGTCTTGCTCCTGAACTTACCAGTAACACTGTTGGTTCAAAATTTTCTGGAGTTCCCTGGTGAAAGCTGAAATTGGCCACTGTATACAGAAGGCAAGGAGAGACCAAAGAAAGAGGCAGACCACTCTAGATTGACATGTAGCTGACAGGATCTTGGTGCTCCGGCTGGGTGTCAGGCCTGAACCTCTGAGGTGGGAGAGCCGAGTTCAGGACATTGGACCACCAGAGACCTCCAGGCCACACGTAGTGTCAATCAGCAAGAGCTCTCCAAGACATCTCAATCTCAGTGCTAAGACCCAGCTCCACTCAACGACCAGCAAGCTCCAGTCCTGGACACCCCATGCCAAACAACTAGCAAGACAGGAACACAACCCCACCAATTAGCAGAGAGACTGCCTAAAATCATAATAAGTTCACAGACACCCCACTGGGAGCAGACAACAAAAACAATGGGAACTATGAACCTGCAGCCTGTGAAAAGGAGACTCCAAACACAGTAAGTTAAGCAAAATGAGAAGACAGAGAAATACGCAGCAGATGAAGAAGCAAAGTAAAAACCCACCAGACCAAACAAATGAAGAGGAAATAGGCAGTCTACCTGAAAAGGAATTCAGAGTAATGATAGTAAAGATGATCCAAAATCTTGGAAATAGAATGGAGAAAATACAAGAAACGTTTAACAAGGACCTAGAAGAATTAAAGAGCAAACAAACAATGATGAACAACACAATAAATGAAATTAAAAATTCTCTAGAAAAAACCAATAGCGGAATAACTGAGACAGAAGAATGGATAAGTGACCTGGAAGATAAAAAGGTGAAAATAACTACCACAGAGCAGAATAAAGAAAAAAGAATGAAAAGAATTGAGGACAGTCTCTGAGACCTCTGGGACAACATTAAACATACCAACATTCGAATTATAGGGGTCCCTGAAGAAGAAGAGAAAAAGAAAGGGACTGAGAAAATATTTGAAGAGATCATAGTTGAAAACTTCCCTAATATGGGACAGGAAATAGTCAATTAAGTCCAGGAAGTGCAGAGAGTCCCATACAGGATAAACCCAAGGAGAAACAGGCCAAGACAAATATTAATCAAACTATCAAATATTAAATACAAAGAAAACATATTAAAAGCAGCAAGGGAAGGACAACAAATAACATACAAGGGAATCCCCATAAGGTTAACAGTTGATCTTTCAGCAGAAACTCTGCAAGCCAGAAGGAATGGCAGGACATATTTAAAGTGATGAAAGAGAAAAACCTACAACTAAGATTACTTTACCCAACAGAGGTCTCATTCAGATTCGATGGAGAAATGAAAACCTTTAAGAAAAGCATAAGCTAAGAGAATTTAGCACCACCAAACCAGCTTTACAACAAATGCTAAAGGAACTTCTCTAGGCAGGAAACACAAGAGAAGGAAAAGACCTACAATAACAAACCCAAAACAATTAAGAAAATGGTAACAGGAACATACACATTGATAATTACTTCAAATATAAATGGATTAAATGCTCCAACCAAAAGACACAGACTGGCTGAATGGTTACAAAAACAAGACCTGTATGTATGCTGTCTACAGGAGACCCAGTTCGGATGCAGGGACACATACAGACTGGAAGTGGGGGGATGGAAAAAGATATTCCATGCAAATGGAAATCAAAAGAGAGCTGGAGTAGCAATTCTCATATCAGATAAAATAGACTTGAAAATGAAGGCAATTACAAGAGACAGAGAAGGACACTACATAATGGTAAAGGGATCAATCCAAGAAGATAATACAATTGCAAATATTTATGCACCCAACGTAGGAGCACCTCACTACATAAGGCAAACACTAACAGCCCAAACAGGGGAAATCAACAGTAACACAATAATAGTAGGGGACTTTAACACCCCACTTTCACCAATGGACAGATCATCCAAAACGAAAATAAATAGGGAAACACAAGCTCAAATTGACACATTAAACAGGAAGAACTTAATTGATATTTATAGGACATTCCATCCAAAAACAACAGAATACACTTTCTTCTCAAGTGCTCATGGAACATTCTCCAGGATAGATCATATCTTGGGTCAGAAATCAAGCCTTGGTAAATGTTAGAAAATTGAAATCACATCAAGTATCTTTTCCGACCACAACACTATGAGACTAGATATCATTTACAGGAAAAAGTCTGTAAAAAATACAAACACATGGAAGCTAAATGATACACTACTAAGTAACCAAGAGATCACTGAAGAAATCAAAGAGGTAATCAAAAAATACCTAGCAACAAATGACAATGAAAACATGACCACTCAAAACCTATGGGATGCAGCAAAAGCAACTCTAAGAGGGAAGTTTATAGCAATACAATCCTACCTCAAGAAACAAGAAACATCTCAACTAAACAACCTAACCTTACACCTAAAGCAATTAGAGAAAGAAAAACAAAAAAACCCCAAAGTTAGCAGAAGAAAAGAAATCATAAAAATCAGATCAGAAACAAATGAAAAAGAAATGAAGGACACAGTAGCAAAGATCAATAAAAGTAGAAGCTGGTTCTTTGAGAAGATAAACAAAATTGATAAGCCACTAGCCAGACTCATCAAGAATAAAAGGGAGAAGACTCAATTAAACAGAATTAGAAATGAAAAAGAAGTAACAACTGACACTGCAGAAGTACAAAGGATCATGAGAACTTACTACAGGCAGCTATATACCAATAAAATGGACAACCTGGAAGAAATGGACAAATTCTTAGAAAGGTATAGCCTTCCAAGACTGAACCAGCAAGAAATAGAAAATATGAACAGACCAATCACAAGCACTGAAATTGAAATTGTGATTAAAAATCTTCCAACAAACAAAAGCCCAGGACCAGATGGCTTCACAGGCAAATTCTATCAAACATTTAGAGAAGAGCTAACACCTATCCCTCTCAAACTCTTCCAAAATATAGCAGAGGGAGGAATACTCCCAAACTCATTCTACAAGACCACCATCACCCTGATACCAAAACCAGACAAAGATGTCACAAAAAAAGAAAACTACAAGCCAATATCACTGATGAACATAGATGCAAAAGTCCTCAACAAAGTATTCCAAACAAATGCAACAGCACATTAAAAGGATCACACACCATGATCAAGTGGGGTTTATCCCAGGAATGCGAGGATTCTTCAATATACGCAAATCAATCAATGTGATACACCATATTAACAGATTGAAGGAGGAAAATCATATGATCATCACAATAGATGGAGAGAAAGCATTTGACAAAATTCAACACACATTTATGAAGAAAACCCTCCAGAAGTAGGCATAGAGGGAACTTACCTCAACATAATAAAGGCCATATATGACAAACCCACAGCCAACATCATTCTCAATGGTGAAAAACTGAAACCATTTCCTCTAAGATCAGGAACAAGACAAGGTTGTCCACTCTCACCACTCTTATTCAACATAGTTTTGGAAGTTTTAGCCACAGCAATCAGAGAAGTAAAAGAAATAAAAGGAATCCAAATCAGAAAAGAAGAAGTAAAGCTGTCACTGTTTTCAGATGACATGATACTATATATAGAGAATCTTAAAGATGCTTCCAGAAAACTACTGGAGCTAATCACGAATTTGGTAAAGTAGCAGGATACATAATTAATGCACAGAAATCTCTTGCATTCCTATATACTAATGATGAAAAATCTCAAAGAGAAATTAAGGAAACACTCCCATTTACCACTGCAACAAAAAGAAAAATATACCTAGGAATAAACCTACCTAAGGAGACAGAAGACCTGTATGCAGAAAGCTATAAGATACTGATGAAAGAAATTAAAGATGATACAAACAGATGGAGAGATATACCATGTCCTTGATTGGAAGAATCAACATTGTGAAAATGACTATACTACCCAAAGCAATCTACAGATTCAATGCAATCCCTAGCAAACTACCACTGGCATTTTTCACAGAACTAGAAGAGAAAATTTCACAATTTGTGTGGAAACACAAAAGACCCCGAATAGCCAAAGCAGTCTTGAGAAAGAAAAACAGAGCTCAAGGATTCAGGCTCCCGCACTTCAGACTATACTACAAAGCTACAGTAATCAAAACAGTATGGTACTAGCATGAAAACAGAAATATAGATCAATAGAATAGGGTAGAAAGCCCAGAGATAAACCCAGACACATATGGTCACCTTATTTTTGATAAAGGAGGCAAGAATATACAATGGAGAAAAGGCAGCCTCTTCAATAAGTGGTGCTGGGAAAACTGGACAGCTACATGTAAAAGATTGAAATTAGAACACTCCCTAACACCATACACAAAAATAAACTCAAAATGGATTAAAGACCTAAGTGTAAGGCTAGACACTATAAAACTCTTATAGAGGAAAACACAGGCAGAATACTATATGACATAAATCACAGCAAGATTCTTTTTGACCCACCTCCCAGAGAAATGGAAATAAAAGCAAAAATAAACAAATGGAACCTAATGAAACTTAAAAGCTTTTGCACAGCAAAGGAAACCATAAACGAGACAAAAAAGCCTACCCTCAGAATGGGATAAAATATTTGCAAATGAAGAAACTGACAAAGGATTAGTCTCCAAAATGTACAAGCAGCCCACGCAGCTCAATATCAAAAAAAAGAACAACCCAATCCAAAAATTGGCAGAAGACCTAAATAGACATTTCTCCAAAGAAGATATACCGTTTGCCAACAAACACATGAAAGGATGCTCAACATCACTAATCATTAGAGAAATGCAAATCAAAAGTACAATGAGGTATCACCTCACACCAGTCAGAATGGCCATCATCAAAAAATCTACAAACAATAAATGCTGAAGAGGGTGTGGAGAAAAGGGAACCCTCTTGTACTGTTGGTGGGAATGTAAACTGATACAGCCACTATGGAGAACAGTATGGAAGTTCCTTAAAAAACTAAAAATAGAGCTACCATATGACCCAGCAATCTCACTACTGGGCATATACCCTGAGAAAACCATAATTCAAAAAGAGTTATGTACCACAATGTTCATTGCATCACTATTTACAATAGCCAGGACATGGATGCAACCTAAGTGTCCATCAACAGATGAATGGATAAAGAAGATGTGGCACTTATACATGATGGAATATTACTCAGCCATAAAAGGAAATGAAATTGAGTTATTTGTAGTGAGGTGGATGGACCTACAGTCTGTCATACAGGGTGAAGTAAGTCAGAAAGAGAAAAATACTGTATGCTAACACATATATATGGAATCTAAAAAATATATATATTTCTGATGAACCTAGGGGCAGGACAGGAGTAGAGACATAGAGAATGGACTTGAGGACACGGGGAGGGGAAGGGTAAGCTGGTACAAAGTGAGAGAGTGTTATGGACTTATATACACTACCAAATGTAAAATAGATAGCTAGTGGGAAGCAGCTGCTTCGCACAGGGAGATAAGCTCAGAGCTTTGTGACCACCTAGAGAGGTGGGATAGGGAGGGTGGGAGGGAGACGCAAGAGGGAAGAGATATGGGGATATATGTATATGTATAGCTGAAACTCACACAACACTGTAAAGCAATTATTCTCCAATAAAGATGTTAAAAAAATTGTTTGGGCCACATTATAAGGTATGATCTTTGAAGTATCTGTATTTTCCTCAAATATCTAGGTATGGCTACTGGTTATTTTTACTTGCTAGCTTGTAGATTTTCTTGTTGCTCTAAGTCCATATTTTGCTAATTAATATGTCTACCTGAATACGTTATGACTTTCTTAAGATGAGAAAGCAGAATACACATCTTTGTCTTTGCAGTGTTTCTCTCTTTTGACTGTCCTCATCATTGAAGATGATGCTCCCATTGTTCATTTTCCCAGGGAAATGAACAGGGAAGCATCCAAGGGTTACTTTACGGTGATTTTCTTTTTATCTTCAGGCTCACTGAATCATTGCATCCTTGCTCTGCTTCCAGGCCTACAAGACGATTATGCCTGAGATTTTGACTATATAATAATAGATTCAAGATATCCAGGGTTTAGTTATAATTTGTATGTCATTCACTGAAGTAAAAGGCACAGAATCTTATACTGACTTTCAGTTTTCATTTTGTCATATTAGGCCTGTCAAATTTGGGAAAACTATTACTTAGGTTTCATCTAGAACCATTTAGGTTGATTTGAAAAACAGATATATTCAAACCAATTATGGCACATAGTTTTTCCTTATTTTTTCACTCCCATGGCTCAGACCTACATTCAGGTGCCAATAATCTTAGAAGCATTTTATTAGTTTATTAAATGGCAAAGACAAGAATATGATAAAAACAGAATTTTTTAGTCACTATTTGGTAACTTAAAAACATGGCTGGTGAGGTTTATTTTACCTGTTTCAAAGATTAAACTGAAAAAATAGCTCTGTCATTGTTTTTACACTGGCAATGATCAACCACTGAGCCATGCTTGACCTTTATAAAGTAATTAGTTGAAATAAGCAAAAAGCACTTTCTAATTCTGAATTGGATGTTTAGGACCAATGGTAGAGCAATGCCTGTGATTAATGAAGGTGATCCCAACAATTATGGTTCACTATTTTTTCCTCATTCTAATGTTAAAATAACACTTAAAACCTTAATGGTGTCTTCACATAAACAAAGTTTAACCATTTCTTCATTCTTGTGGCATATTTTTATTTTTATTTATTTATTTTTTGCTGTACACGGGCCTCTCACTGTTGTGGCCTCTCCCGTTGTGGAGCACAGGCTCCAGACGCGCAGGCTCAGCGGCCATGGCTCACGGGCCCAGCCGCTCCATGGCATGTGGGATCCTGCCGGACCAGGGCACGAACCCGAGTCACCTGCATCGGCAGGCAGACTCTCAACCACTGCGCCACCAGGGAAGCCCTTGTGGCATATTTTTAAATGAAAAAATCTTTATGGTAGCTGCTGAAATTTAAAGGAGATGTAAATAGAAGCATGACTAAATAGTTGAAGAAGTAATCACTAGCTAAAAAGTAAATCTTACTTAGTATGTAACATTGCTAAAAACTGATAAAATTGGGGAGAATGGAAATTAGCTTACTATTGAAAAATATTATTTATTTAGTGATTAGACACATTCATCTGTGACCAATTTGCTTTTGGACTTTTCATTTAGAGACAGAAGCAAAATTTTAACATTTCTAAAATGTTGCCAGATAATTTGAAGATGAAAATTAGTCTAAAAATTAAAAGCCTGAATGATTAATAAAAATTCAAAAAGCCCAGGAAGGCTACAAAAGTATCTCAAGATTTTGCTGAAATTATCTATTTTTCTCAGCCCAATTATATTAATTGTGCTTTGATAAATAAACAAAAATGCTCAGAGGCATACACAAATTTGCCTTTCATCAGCCCCATGATGCACCAACATTATCATCCTCTCCACTACTTCTGAGACAGACTCACAGATTATATCTACCTATGAACACTGAATTCAGGCCTCAAGGTGTATATATATTTCTCAAGGTATATATATAAAAATATATATATTTATCTATTTATAAATATATATATATATTCCTCAAGGTCTCAGGAATTTCTAAGAATTCTGCAATATCAAACTTTGGAATTGGGTGGAAGTAGATAAGGATGACAAGGTCTTGATAATGAGAGTTTCAAACAAATTGGTTTTCCCATGTATTGAATAATAAAGGGGAAGGGAGTGACGCAGTAACACTATAGGGAAGCACGGTCTTGCAGGGAGGTGGAAAGTACAACAAGGCTAGGGTGAAGTAGTCCTCTTACGTATTAGTCTGCTATGTCTGCCATAATAAAGTACCACAAACTGTGTGGCTTAAACCACAGAAATTTATTCTCTTAACAGTTCAGGAGACTAGAAGTACAAGATCAAGATGTCGATAGGGTTGGTTCCTTCTAAAGAGTGTGAGGAGAAATTTGTTTCATGCCTCAACCCTAACTTCTAGTGATTTGCTGGCAACGACTGGCATGCCTTGGCTTGTAGAAGCATCACCATGATCTCTGCTTCATATGATGATCCCCCTATGTGCATGCATATTTCCCCTTTTTATAAGGATGCCCTTATAAATTCCAAATTTCCCCTTTTTATAAGGATGCCAGTCATATTGGATTATAGCCCACCCAGTACCCTCATTTTAACTTGATTACCTCTATAAAGACCCTATCTTCAAATAAGGTCACATTCCCAGGTACTGAGGTTAGGACTTCAACACAGGAATGTTGGAGGGATATAATTCCACCCATAACACATTACCTGGGCAAGGAGAGTATGATGGTGGTACTTAAGTAACTTAGCAAGAATGAGATTTCAAACAAATTAGAGAGAACAAATTATCCCTGTTCCTAGGTTCATTCATCCAACATCTATTTAGAACCTACTGTGTCCCAAGCACTGCACAACTGCTGGAATACAGTAATGATGGACTTTCATGACCCTGCCCACTTGACCCTTATAGTCCAATGGCTGAGTCTCTGATTTTCAGAGACAGTGTAGTTATAGTCACAGGCAGAGTCATAAACAAAAATACCTTCAGGTGCCTGTCATAGAATGTAGTGAGTCAACTTCATTAGATATAACAAACCACATCGCAAACTCAGTGGCAACTGGCAACTGAAACTCAGTCTCGGGGTGAGGGAGACAGAGCAAATGGAGTGGGCTGTGGCCCTGGGGAACGCCCAGTGTCTAAAGCAAGGCATCCCTCCTGGTTGCTGATGCATGGGCTATGGTAGAGTTTTGACATATGCTACAATTTTTCAAAAGAAATCAGAAATCTTTATTTTTATATAAAGTCACTTGCTTTTTGTATGTTGACGTGCTAAGCAGTCATCGAAAAAGCGTCTGCTGGTGCAAGTGATATTGCTTTGCTGATTTACATCCTCAGCTTAGAAAGAATACATCATCTGGAGTCTGATGGCACAACAGTTGTAATTCCCAGTTGTATCAAGAGGGGAACTTAATGGTCTCTTTTTAACCCTCTGCCCGAAGTAAATGGAGTGTGTTCCAGTTGGTTTGGAGAAGACCACAGACAAGGGCTGTTCTGCTGACCTTATCAGAGGAAGATGGCAGACAGGAGAGACAGATCAGACTGTCAAAGGAAGGTGGATTGTATTTCCCAGGAGGGTAGAAATCACAGTCAGAGGCCAGCATTCCTTATGATATTTCATTGCCTGCAGCCAGCATCTAGTCACGTTACGAACTGAGATATTTTCCGAGGTGTATATGTAGGACTTGTCTTAAATAGGTTAATAACACCCCCATAGCAACTAAACTCTTGTCTTTTTCCCCCATCCATGAAAGTCTGCACATGTATAAACTTTGCTTGATTTGCAGAGTCTCCAAACAATTAGGGGTTTTTTTTGACATGCTAATATACAAATTTTGCAAAGTGTCTATTTTTTTCACTTTTGGCTAAAAAAAACTTGCTTATTTAAAGTGGATTCAGAATGTCTCATGCTTGTTTTGGCAGCACAGATACTAAAATCAGAATGTCTCCATTATACAAATATACTGGTTATAGATGTGTTATAACTTGAGACAAAATTGTTTTGCATAACAAGGCAAGAATCCAACCATTCCAGCTTCCCTTTTGTGTACATTTCTGGAAAGAACATAAACCTGGGGAACCAAAGAGATGAAAAACCCTCTGAGAAAAGGGTTGGAGGTTGTAATGACCCATCTTTTACCCCATGGTGGCAGAGTCAGGAAAAATGTTGAAGTGGAGACAACACATGAGTTGATGGGATAAGTAACTTTGGGAAACAGTAGGCTTTCCTCTGGACAATCCGGTCGGAAGCCATAGGGTATGTATCAGTGTAACTAGGCAAGTGCTTCTCAGCATCCCTTTACCCTGTTTAATATTACCTGTGCCGCTGGTAATATGTGGACTAATGTCTCATTACACTTGTGTATAAAATATGTGCCAGAATTCAGCTGCTGATTTGAATGAATCTAAATAATGGAATGAGGAGGCTTCCCTGGTGGCGCAGTGGTCGGGAGCCCGCCTGACGATGCAGGGGACACGGGTTCGTGCCCCGGTCCAGGAAGATCCCGTATGCCATGGAGCAGCTGGGCCCGTGAGCCATGGCCGCTGAGCCTGCGCGTCCAGAGCCTGTGCTCCGCAACGGGAGAGGCCACAACAGTGAGACGCCCGCGTACCGCAAAAAAAAAGAGGAAAAAAAAAAAAAATGGAATGAGGGAGTACACAACCAAGGTCCATTTCAGTGTGATCTGTACGTCTCAGTGTTTTAGCAGATTAATAGCTTCCTGCGGAAATTGTTTCATTTAAGTGTTTTCATCAGAATTTGGACGTAATTTTGTTTTTACCAAATGGCAATAAGAACTTTATTGGAAACTGCATTTACTTTCCATCTTATATCAGTTAATCCCTTCACAATATCAATGCAAATGAGCTAAGTTTCCCAGCAATGATGTAGTGAAGAAAACAATGCATTACATGGCGATTGCACAGCTGGTAATAGAGTAGCTGCTGTAGAAGATGAAAAACACATACTGATGCCCACGCACACCTGACAAAAACTAAGAGATAACTCCGGCTTCAAGGATTTCAAAATATAATTTGTACATCAAGAGGTAACTTCAAGAAACATCTAGAGACAAGTGAAAGATAATATACAATCAATTAAATAATAGAATGCATGTTGCAGATTTGAATTGCTTTTTGAATTTCTGGGCACTAACAAAAATCATGGGCTGTGTTGATCAGAGGAAGTATCGTAAAAGAGATGCAACTTGAGCTGTGCCTTGAAAAAAGTAGAAAATTTAGGTTGCAGGGGATTTGGGACACTTAATGCTAGGTTGGAAGTGTGTACAGGGCAGTAGGGAGGAGACCCCAAGTACAAGATGGTGTTTCATTCTGAGTCATTACGTGAGTTACAATAAGAGACAAGGCAAAACAGAAATATCAGGCCAGTTGATATCCCAGGACCCAATTCAGCAAGCGATAGTTGCATCAAGCCTTCATGTTTCCTTGGTCTCTTCCAATCTATAACCGTTTCTCAGTCTTCCCTTGTTTATCATGACCTTGACATTTTACAGAGTCACAACCAGTTTGAATTTCTCCTTGAAAAGTCTTATAATAAAGAATTTTGTTTGTAATGACCAGGCAAAAAAACATAATCATTTTGTAAGCATAATTCATTTAAAAATGCTAACCAAATTTCATGGTTTGGGGAGAGGTGGATAGTAGTTTGTAACGTATGGCTTAATGCCCTCAAGTGTATAATGTGAAAACTCTTACCTATCCTTCCATTTCTGGGGGAATATGAGCTGTCTCAGGACGTAGGGTGATTTGTCTATTGGTGGCTTGATGGATCGTAGAGATACTGAGGCTTGTATGAGAGAGGGTGTGACCATACAAGGAAAAGTAATTGGAGAGTGTGTGTGTGTGTGTGTGTGTGTGTGTGAGAGAGAGAGAGAGAGAGAGAGAGAGAGAGAGAGGAGTCCAGTCATTGGAAACTGAACCCAGAAGAACACTGTGTACAACAAGGGCTCGACTGAGCAGTTGTGCACATCAGAGGGACCTCTCTGGGTAGTCTGGGGTAAAAATGGAGCCTGACAGAGTGTTTCCTTGATCCTCGCTTCCATTCTTCTCTCCCTGCATCCCTTTCTTCCTTCTGACCTTGGGTCCAGGGATCAAACTGTTTACTCTTCTCAGCTCCTGACACACTCCCCCATGCAATGAGCCTCCCTCCTTTGTTCTGTTCTTTGCTCTTGGTTCATGACACCTAATTTCATTCCCTCCCCACATAGGGACCCATTGTCTGCTGTACATCCTTGAAATATATCTTTTAAAACTAAATAATGCTGTATGCATGCATTTTCAAATATTCATATGTTATGGTATCATAGCCTGGAGCCCCCCTGCACCCTCTGCCCCAGACCACAACCTGAGACAAGGGCTTACATGCAGAGAGTTAACTTTGGTAAGTAATCCCAAGGAAAAAGGGTGAAGGGTGTGTTAAAAAGTATCTTATTAGGATGGTTGTCATTGTGGGGCAGCGGGGCTTGATCCTGCTAGGAACCCTCTGAAGAGCCATATAGATGGTGCCTCAGAATTGTCTGCCCCAAAGGTGGGAGAGAGGAGGACTTATCCAACTGATGCTTTATGCCTTTGGTCAAACTTTGCCCTGTGCTATATTTGCATATGCATCATAACCACTGAGCAGGTTTCTATAGGCATCCCATGTGATACTCTAGGGCAGAAATGAAAGACAGGCAGTGCAGTTGAGGCAATATATGGGAATAAAAATTAGGAGAAAATGTTGTGAAGTGAGGCACAAAAGATGTCTGACACAAGAGATATCTATATTGTATAAAACACATGTTGTGGTCTTTCCTACTTTGTTAAATGAATACTTTTTGTTAATGCGCTACAAATGCGCTTCCTTACTGTGTCTGTTGCACAGAATACTGTACCATCAAGTTCCTACTTGTGAACAGAATCCACTCTCACTTCTTCAACAAAAAGGAATTCACTGGTTTCCTGGAGTAACAGACTCAAGTTTAGAGTTTAGGAATATGGGGGTGGGTGGGAGTTGCCTTGGACAAAGTACGTCTACCTTCATAGTAGGGCTAGACCACCCTCCGTTTGTCACACCCCATCTAGGCCTCAGGGAATTTGCTTTAACCTTCCTATTGACCCTGTTATTTACTTGAATTACCTAGAAGTCATGATGTGAAGGGGGATAGAGGCTGAGTGTCTGCCTGTAAATGTCATCCACCCACTACCTTAGCCAGCTAGATACCTACCCTGATGTTGCCATACCAACTAGTCTGGGCTAGGCTGCTGACATTGCTGTGTGTCTGCTTTGCATGGGAAATGGGTGGGCAGTGATCCACCCAAGACATTTGAGGGGAAAAAAGACCTTAACTAAGAAAGTACCGCTCACACTCAGACTGTTCCTGAAAGCCCCCTTTTGCTCTTGTACTTCAAAATCCTCTATTTTCCTAGAGTTTTCTTGTCATTTAAAAATATTATATTCTCAGAACTACCAACATCCCCCTTGATCCTGCACATCTTTGGGTTTGGGTGTGGGTTCAGAAGAGGGAACAAACTGCCTGTGTTTTTCACTGTCTTGTCAAGGACCCTTGATGTTATTTTCTTCATTTAATTTTAGGACGATGATGATGACGACTGCTCGTTATTGACCATTCTGTTTCTTTGGACCTGCTTCTTCATCCCTAAGTTTTTCTTCTCAGGTCATATGTTTGACATAATTACTTAAAAATCCTTTATAACTGTTTTCCTTGTTATATATTTGTATTCCTTTATTGTTTATTACACACCCCTCCACCTTCCCCAAAGAAATTCCTTTCTCAGATCTTGGATTGATTTCACATTTCATGACAGTGATTTTAGGGTTCATAGACTGAATCATAACTTCATTTATTTCAGACTCATAAATCACTATTACTAAGGTATATTTGAAGAACTGAAACACTTTTATTGCAAATCTGAGTGAAAATACGGGCCTCTGGATTGCCCTGGAATATGGATGAGAACCAACCATTTAGGAACAAATATTCTGGCTGATAACAGACAGCCAGCCAAACGCAGCCCCTGATAAAGATAAATAACCTGTACTCAGGGAAATTTTTTGCATCATTAAACATGGTGAGCATATTAGCTAGCAGGGGGTGGAGCTGAGTCCCCAAAGAGATAAATCTAAATTATGTGCACTGCAGTGATCATAACAGTAATGTACCATCTTGGCTAACTAGCTGACATCAATGGGGAAGGGAATTTCAGATTTAAATGAACCAAACTGAAAAGCATTTCAGTGCACATACAGACTAATTGGAGCATATTCATGAACTTTTCAGCCCTATTATGCCTCTTTTTTTTTTTTTTTTTGACTGGTGTCAAGTACAAAGAGCTTAGAATTTTCCTGTCAAACCTTGCATCTTTGTTTCTTCTTTTCACTTTCTTATGCAGCTTGATTAATTACTCTCCAATTTGCTCTCCATTAATCTCCCTCCTGCAGAGTTGTGTCAGTACTTGCCAAAATCCCTTTTTTTGTGTGCAACTAAGATGGATAATGTAAGTTTAGTGACACTTCTCTTAAATGAGTCAATAAAGTAGTCATTTATTAACACTGTACTTTTGAAACAGAATATTCCAAATTCAGAGTTAAGAAGTACTGTTAATTACTTCAGAAGACACATCTTATTGATATAAAACCAATTTGAAAAACCTGAGAAAGCTTCATGATGACTGAATTTGATTTTATTCTCTGTTATTTGTGTTGGACAATTGCTTGATGGTAAGACATGTACCTATATTCCAAAGTCACAATGTCTGATTTTCTTCCATTCAGTTCCCTTTGCGCCTCTATGAAGTTGTAATACTATATTGGTAAATGGAGGAGAAAAACACTATTGGTTGAGGGATAAATTAGCCAATATTTAAAGATATGTTTTTCCATATTTCAGATAAAGATAATTAAGTGAACTCCTGCGAGACCATAAGATATATATGATCATGTTTGTGTTATTTGTAGTCATTGTGCCAATCAATGTACAGCACAGTTATGGAATAGTTAGGTGCTTAGTAAATATTTGTTGAATAGATGAATGAGTAATTTTCAAAAAGGATTTTTTTTGTCAGTGATAAGGGACAATTTATGTGAACTTGGAGATAGGGGAGTAGCAGTCAAAGTCGACTTTTAATATTAATCAAAGAGAAATTTATTTGAAACAGATACCATCAAGCCATTTTTATGGATTGACTTTTCACACATTTGTGGCTAAGCCACTCATTTTCATTATTAAGGTTTATTTATTAAAGGCAAAATACTAAAATCGCCAGTCATAGAAAGATTATCTAGAGACAACCCGGGTTTAAATGGTATTTCAACCACTTACTGTAGAATAATCTCAGTCAATCCTTCAACTTCTTTCTGTTTCATTTGACTTCTTTAAACATTAGTGGCAGGACACTTCGCGCCTGGGGTTGTTGTGAGGGCTAAATGAAGCAACCTATGTGGTGGTACCTAGCACAATACCCAGAAGGCAACGGCTACACATCACTTCCTTTCTTGCAACTTCCCTGCTCTTGCCAGGGCAAGACAGCATCTTCTAAATCATAACCTTTTATTTATAACATTCAGGGTTCCTGTAGATAATTAATATGTCTTTATATTTAATTATTCTTAATTTTAAAATATGCTAGAAACACAGCTGTAAGAATACTAAAGCATAGAGCAGGAGCTGGCCATATTGAAAATTGAAGATTTAAAGCCTAACTTTGCTATCAGATGTTTTTCTTCTAGAAATGACAACTTAACCTAATCTTATGCTCTCCTCATTACTGAGTAGACTACTTCTTTCCAGTTCTTCTGAAATCCGTTACAAATCTATCCGTGATTCCAGGGCCTTGGCCTTTGGCAGTTTCTCTTTTACCTTTCTGATCTCTAGGAATTTTTGGATGTCTCAACAACAGAGAGTGCATTTACTTTGCCGACCTATAATGGAAAGTGTTAGTTATGCTCTCCTGCCAGCTTATATATGTCTACAAAATGGGGAATCTTAACAACATCTATGCTTTTCCTCTTGACTTTCTTTTAATAAGAAATCCTATTTACTGCCTCTCTGCCTTTAACTCTCCTTTTCCCTGAGTGCAAAGGCACAGTCATATGAGAAGAAAACTAAGCAAGTTGCCTGCCTTCATAGCAAGATCTCTCCTCTTTCTAACCTGACCTTTTCTACCAGATTCCCCCATAAGGTAGTCAAATTGAATATTTTAAGATGCATTTGTACCTATCTAGGCTGTTAAATAGAAAGTTAAAGAGGTTTTATTTTTAAAAGGTGTAAGCAGAAGGGTCCAGTTTGAGGCAAGGAATTCAAAGTTAGCAAATGGAATTATTGTGACTCAGTTACTTTGCTCTGGCCAGGTGTACTCTGAGTAAAAGATCTAGTTTGTCTATTTATTTATCCAAAAAACGTCAGTAAAGAAGTTAGATGTATTAGAATAGTTTTGTTTTTTTTTTCTTTAACTTTGGTCTCAAGAGATCTAGCCCAAGTATAATAAGACCTTAGAGACTTAGAACAGGAAAAGATTATTAGGGAGGCAAAGTTCATGGGGGATGGGAGTGGTTTTAGCTCAGTTCAACCTAGGCAATTTTAGGGCTACCTGTTTAATACCCAGCACAATAATCACATGAACAGTCCCCATCTTTTGGGTTCTTAGTTCAGAACCAGTTTTGGTTTGCTTGCATCTACTTATTACTGCTTTGGTACCTCCTTATTCCCTATGGCTGTTCTTATCCTAGCCTTGCCTTGTATGAAACAGTGGCCCTCAATGTCCATTGATGGTGACCCTGGTTCTTCTCTACCTCCTCACCCACCCTCTATGGCCCCTGGGTGTAAACCCCTTCCCAGGGCTCATTTTGGGATTCATTTTTATTCTCTTGATTTGAGAATCAGAAGTAGACTGTGGTGATTCAGAAGGAGATTTGCTTTCTCTTTCTCTCGGTATTGAAACTGTAAGAAAGGCATGTAAAATATTCTTCTTCACAGAAAGTCATTTATGAATTAGGAAGTCATGTAGAGTACTGGTGGAGTCAGGGAGAAGTTTGGTCTCTTTATGCATATTGTTTAATATCCTAGTTTTAAATAATAAGTTGAAAAATACATTTCTCATATCTTTGCTACAAAAACCTCTGATAGAGCCACAAAGTGCATTGCATTCTATGTTACAGTCTAAGAGATAACTCCTTGCATAACAGAAATGATCGACTACATCTGCTATCATTAGTTTGATTATTTTTTGACAACTTACTTATAAATTTTTCTTTTTTTGTTTCCACCATCCTTAATTTGGTCCTTTGTTATCATTACACTCATTTTCCTTTTATTTCAGTAGCAACTGTAAAGAGCATTTTAAGAACCAAATTATTTGAAGAAAGAAAGAATATAGAACAAGAGCAGACTTTCAGAAATTTACATTGTTTAAACATTGCATAACTCTGGGGCAAAAGTTGTAGTCAGCCAGGTCTGGGTTTAAATCTTGCCACAGAGAGAGATTAAATAATATGATAATTACAGTTGGTTTGCTTGAATTGCATACAAAACATTATCCACACACTGCATTTTGTTTTGGTTGTCTCGTAAGATTCTTTCAATGTTATTATATTTAATCTGTAACGCTGTTCCATCTGCTTTTCTCTTTTAAAAACATTACTTATTAAAGTAATTTATACAGTGTCATTAGTATAATAGCTAGTATAGAGTAAGCACTCAACATAGTAGCTAATGCTATTGTTGTTATTTGTTATTACGATATTTCAGAATATGAACTATACTTGCTTGAAATTTGTTGTAGTTCATGGATCTGAGGGCTGGTGTCTTTCAACCATTCTGGAAAATTTTCAGCCATTATCTACCCTGCTTCCATTCATTCTATTGCTTCCCTCTAAAATTTTAATGGATGTATGTTAGACATTCTCATTTTATCCTTTATGAATCTTAAGCTCTATTTCACATTTTCCAAGTTGACCTCTCTGTGCTGCATCGAGCATAATTTCATCCACTCTGGCCCACTTCACTGATTGTTCATTTCAGTGGAATTTCCTGTCATCCTATGTAATAAGTTTCTAATTTCAAATTTCTAGAAGTTTTATTTATTTCTTCTATAAATCTCCCTGGTAATTTTTGATAATTATTACATAATTATTTGTATTTTCAATTCTTTCTTAGTTTTTTAAAGATATTGAATATACTTAGTTTATAGTTTGTATTTGATAAATGCTATATTTGTATATATTTTATACCTGGTTTTGTGGATTGTTGTTTCTACTGACTGTTGCTCATGGTATCTTGTTTAATCATATATTTGGTTGTATATTAATTTACTTTCTGAGAGCTTCTGTTTACTGGAAATTTATCTGTTGGGAATTATTTGAAAACTGCATTTTTGTTACTTTCTTCCTGAGGGAAGTTTTTACTTGTCAGCTGCTACTACCAAAATATGTCTGTTTTTAGTTAAAATATTAACTTGTGTTTTATTTCTTTGGACCTAGTAAACAGAATGACTATAATGACCAGTAATTTTCAGCTGCGGGTAATTTTGCCTTCACAGGATTCATTTGGCAAAATCCAAGACTTTTTGGTTATTATAACTGGTTGGGGGGAAGGGTGCCACTGGCACCTAGTGGGTAGAGACCAGGGATGCTCCAAATATTCTATAATGCACAGGACAGTTACAACAAAGAATTATGTGCCTCAAAATGTCACTAGTCACTAATCAGAGGCTGAGAACCTGTTCTAGGTCAAATAGGACTTGGAGGTGCCTCAGGGCAGCCAATGGCTTCAGCTTACTGCCCTGGACTCTTATTTCTGCTTTGTCTTTGGGATTTTCTGGAAAGTTTATCCATGCTCTTAAAAGGACTTAATTATTTTAATCACTTTAAAACTTTTAGTTTTGAGATGATCTTGTCTGTTACTTTGCTTGACCTATTTCTCTCCTCTTTCTTTAGTGGCTACAGAGTGTTTTGTTGACAGTCTGTGTGATATTTTATTTGATTAGGCTTTAGTTATGGACCTTAAGGTAGTTTTAAATCAATTACATACAATGCTCCAGTGAATGTCATGTTGTCTCTATGAGAATACTTCTTCAGAATATATGTCTAAGAGTATAAATGCTGGGTATGTGCATTTTAAATTTTGATAAGTATTGCCATATTCTCCACATAGGATTTATGAGTTTACCCTCCCTCTGGCATTATATGTAACTATTCCTTACACAGGTTTAAATGCAAACTGATTGAAAAGTGGACCTCATGATACACAGATATAAAAAGAATGAATCTTCATATAACTATCAGTCATACTCAACAATTATCAGGATTTTGCCACCTTTGTTTCAGTGATCTCCCAGCTCTTGTTTATTTATTTTTGTTTTCCTTTTTTTCTTTTTTCTTTTTTTCAATGCTGAAGTATTTAAAAAAGTTTCAAACATCATTTTCCTTCATTCTGTACTTCAACAAGCATCTCTATAGCATGTGGATATTTTATTGTATAACCACAGTGCCATAATCATGACTAATGAATATTTATTGCTCCATATCATCTATTAAAAAGTAATTTCTTTTTATTATCTGATATTTCCCCAACTGTGAGAAAACATTGCCCGTTTATAATTGGTTTGTTATTCGATTTATACAAGGTCCACCCATTACATTTGGTTTTGATGTCTCCTAACTCTCTTTCAAATTAGAACAGTACCCTTTCCCTTTGACCCACTGACATTGGCTTATAGAAAGTGGATCATGTGTCCTATGCAGAGTCCTACATTCTGGATTTCTCTGCTTGCTTCCTTTTGGTGTTCATCTGGTTTTTTCCTCTAGAGAAAAATTAACACCCAGCATAAAATTACACTTGGGCTCAACAGGTTGGCAATGTTTCATAATGCATCAAAATAAGAGGCATACAAAGCTGCTTTGGCCACTTTCTGTGATCATCAGACTGCGGACCAGTGGACTCAGCTCATCACAGCCTGATCCCTCCTTTGTAAAATTTCTCATTCACATTTAATCCAACAACTTCATCCATGTGATATTGCTTGAATAATTTATTTTATGATGAATTGCAGAATGGTAATTTTAAAAATTCTACCTTTCCTTCCTCAAGTTTTAGTTAGAATTCTTCAATAAAGAATAACTTTCCCCACCAATTAGGGCTAATTAATTTCCCTGAGGTACACTTCACAGAAGAAGGTCAAAACAAATTATTTCCTTTTAACTGCCTATGTTCAGACTAAGGATTTGGGGCCCTACTTATTTCTAGTGGTGCTCTATTCGTGTTGTTTAAATTTTAGGTTTTCTCTCTCCCTCTTTTTTTTTTGGCCATGCCCCACAGCTTGTGGGATCTTAGTTCCCTGTGCCCTTGGCAGTGAAAGTACAGAATCCTAACCACTGGACTGCCAGGGAATTCCCTCTCCCTCTCTCACTGAGGGGACTGTCAATAAGAACTCTTGAGGTTTTTTATTTTTTGTGCTCCGATCATTTACATTCATTACTGTCTTTCAAGCTCAGATCGTTACATACTGGCCAATGGTAGGCCCTTCAGATTGGCCCTGTGTCTCTCTGCCACGGGCCATTTAGTCCTTGATGGTTTCATTGCTTCCTGGCACAGCCAGGTGTACCAGGTACCTCTTGTATATTTTCTGCCCCAGACCTGAAATCAGCTATTAATCCTTGGAGTTTTTATTTTATTTCTCATGTTGAAAGACTAGCACATTTTCATAGGCGAGTCATTTGTATCTTTTTTCTAAGCTGAATATTTGCCTATGTTTTCCCTAAAGGGTTGTTGGTATTTTTCTAATTGATTTATAGGAATTTTTTTTAATAGTAGAAAATTAGTCTTTGTGACATGAATTACAAATATTAGCCATATTTACTTTTGTCATTTGACTATTTAGGGTGCTTTTATACCTTATATTTTTTGATTATAGTAAAATTTATCAATTTTTTCTTTTTATGGCATCTGTTTTTTAAGTCTTATTTAGCAAATTCTTTCCCAATCTTGGATTATTTAAAAAAATGTTTTCTCCAATTATTTTGGAGGTTTTCTTTTTTAATTTTTTAATAATCTGTGGTCACCTGGAATTTATTTTTGTTTAAGGTGTGAGACATGGGTCCAATTTATTTTTTCTCATATGGCTAGAAAGTTACCTCTATACGATTTATATTCAACCTATCTTTTCCTCGCTGATTTGAAATATTCGAATTTATTGCCAAAATCTGTTATGGAATTTGTATTCTGATCCACTGATTTGTCCCATTCATGTAGCAGCAGTAGATACTTTATAGTATGTTTTATTACCTAATAGTTCTAGATTCCTTTCTACATTATTTTTGCAGAATTTCCATGGAGAATTTTGCTTATTAATTTTTCCATTTCAGTATCCCTATTTGCAAAGGAAAAGCATTGGCATTTTTGTTGAGATTTTGTTAAATTTATAGGTTAACCAGAGAAGAACTGATATCTTTGGGATGTTGTCATCTTATCTAAAACAATGTGTGACTTTCCACTCTCCAATTATTCAAGCTTTTTCTGCCACTTGTTAGAAATTTCACCATGTGGAGCATATAGAAGTTTCACTTGTTTTGGGGTATCAGTTATAGTATGGACTCAGCCGCTATTATAAACAAACAAGTAAAGAAACAAAACAACAAGATAAATTTATTTTTATGTAACATTTCAGAGCTCAATGAGATCATTCAGAGACCCAGATTGCTTCTCTCTTATTGTTCCACTATCCTACAGAGTGTTACTTTTGTTCTTGTGGCTAAAGTCAGTTTACTAGCATTATATCCATCTTTAAGACTACTGGAGAGGAAAGAAAAAGGTTTAGAGTCCCTAAGGAGATTATCATATTATTTTTGCTCACTCTTATTGGCCCCCAAAATAGGTATATAGTGCACTTAGCTGAAAGAAATTCTTGGTCATGGCGTGTCCAGGTGGACAAACTTGTGTACAACAAATCTCAGGGAGTTCTATTATTCACATAGAAGGGGAGAGTGAATATGGGGGAGATAATTAGTTGTCTTTGTAAATTTCATCTTTTTAGTTGCTATGAAAATAGTTTCTTTTCTTCTAATATGTCTTCTAAATGACTGTTGTTTTAAATATGAAGGTTATATTCTGCCAATTATTTTTTGCCAAGCCACCTCCTCATGGAATTATTTTATATTTTACAATAGAGTTGATTTTCTTGAATTATCCTGATTGACTATCATCCGTAAATAATTGTGATTTTGTATACTCCTTTATAATTCTTATCCCTCTTATGTGTTTCTATTATCTAATTGCTTTGGCCAGTAACTCCAGACCAATTTTAAACATAGTGGAAATAAAAGATATCCATATTGTGTTTCTGATTTTAATGGAAAAGATTTCAATGTTTCCCTATAAAACATGATGTCTGCTTTTAGGTCAAATCTGATATTATCATACTAAGATATGTATTATATTATTAGAAAATATATAGCTATACCTATTTTATTAAGAATTTTGGTCTTATCAAGACTGTGTTGAATTTTATTAGATGACTCTTAGGCTTCCATAAAGGTAATAGTATAAGTTTTCACTTTAAATCTGTTATTAAGGAAAATAAATTTAACGCTGAACTTCCTTGTATTCCTATTCCTAAAATAAACCACACCTTACTATGGAAAATTATTTTTTACTTCCTGTTCTATTGTTTATTAATATTTTGTTTAGTGTTTGGCAACCATACCTGGAAGCGAGGATGATTTGAAAATTCTTTAATTCTTTTCTTCTGAAAAGATCTTGGAAGTTTTCATTATTTTTCTGTGCCCTGGATCACTTTAAATCACATTAGAGTTATCTGTTCCTCTGGTCTTTCCTTTGAATCTGTCTGGGCCCAGTACAATGGGGATGTGTTGGGCTTTAGTAATGTTTTCTATTCCTACAGAGACCTTCTCTTCTGTGATATTTTTCTAACTTATGTTTTCCAAGAAATAATCTTTTTTATCCTGGTTTGTAAATTTATTTATAACAACTAAGCACTTTAATATTTTAAGATTCTTTTATTTTCTTGTGTCTAGGGTTATTTTTGTATAATTATTTTCTATTTTGCATATTTGTGTTTTCTCACTTTTTTTTTCACTAGATATTTAGTGTCAGTCTACTCTGTACATATGTGTGTGTGTGTGTTTACAGTCAGCTCTTGGATTTATTTATTAGCTTTTGTCAATTTTTGGAGTCACTTTGTTTTGGGTATTTCTCTCAAATATAGCATGTAATTGCGATTTGCTTTCTAGTCTGATCTGTGAGTCTATTTTAATGAGTAAGTTGATCTCATTTACATTTTTGTATGAAGTATATATATTCTGCCTTAGGTTTGTTGTCATATTTTTATGTTATGCTTTCTGAATAATGACAGAACTCATTTCTGTTCATTTTTTCCTTTTTCAGTGTTTATCTTCATAACTTCAAATAAATGTAAAGCTTTCGATTTATCAACTTATTATTTGATTTACCAACTAAAACATCTTGACCTCCCCCAGCTCTAAAAATCGTAGTTTTCCCTTTGCCTTCCCATTTCTGCTTCGTTAAGATATATTACATTTTTATTCTCTTCTCCAACCACAATTCTCACATTTGATTTGATCCTAGTATTACTCTTAAATTGATTCAGTGCTCACTGCCAGACATTTTGACATAGTTTTTCCATTTATCACTTTGTTGGTTGAAATTTATTTAATATCATTTTCAAAAGGATGTTTGTAAATACTTGTGTCTTTTCATTTTATTTGAAAAACTGTTTGCCTAGGAATATAATAAGGAAACCTTCTTTTTTGAATATGTCACAGAAATTGCCCACTCTCTTTTTGTGCTGTTAGGGAAAATCTAACACAAGTCTTTTTTTTTTTTTTTAACATTTTATACATGTCTTGATTTTTTTTTTCTGTCTGACAAGGGATTTTCCCATCTTTGAAATCCGGTAACTTTATTAAGATGCGTGTTTGAGTTGATCGTTCTAAATCGGTTTTTCTTTTTCTGGGATACAGTGTGCCTTTACGTTTTATAGATTCTGATACTTTTTATTTCTGAAAAGTTTCTTGTTTATATCCTTAAATATTTACTTTGTTCTGCTAGTTTGCTTCCCTTACTTACCAACACCTTTTACATGTAAACACAAGTGCTCTTTACCCATCTTCTATAATTTTCATTCCAAATCCCCTTTGACTCTTTATCTTCACTTCACTTTGTCTGCTGCTTCAGTCACGTCCTCTTACTGTCCTTACAGCACTTCGCCAATTTCGAGTCTTCTTTGTGTTGCTTCTAGTCAGATATTCGTTGTTACGATTGTCCACACTGTTCCCTCACCCCAACAGACTTCATCTTCTTCTGCAGTATTAAAATTTCTTCTCTGATTACTTATATTTCTTCTCTGTGCTCTTTTATAAAGCAAACTGTTTCATTAAGTTTTGAAAATTTAGGGTGATGGCTTTTTCATTTGCTCGTTACTACATTTCTGGTTTTGTTTTGGTTTTTTGGTGAGCATGTTTCATCTTCCATCTGTATCCCCAAATGCTCCCTGATATTTTCCCTTGTGGCATGGTTGTATAGGTCCTTTTTGCTGGTTCCTTTTATATTACTTCTTTTTTTTGACTGTGGTAAGTTTTTTTTCTTTCATTTATTGTAGGAAGTTCATGTTGGAGAGGGGTCAGGGATAGTTGAAATTCTGTTTATGACTGGTGTGTTTGTCCGTGTGTGTGTGTGTGTGTGTGTGTGTGTGTGTGTGAAGGAGACAGAGAGACAGAGCGAGACAGAGAGATTTGGTACCCACTCTGGGTCTGTTCACATTGCCACATCTTTCCTCTTCGACCTCTACTGCCCCCACCCTGCCCCCAGGCTGAGCTAGCCCCACTCTCCATGTTCTCAAGACTTTGTGCCAAATAGGGTCAGGTGAAGCACTGCTTCGAATCCCCCGAATCTGTTCCATTGTTGCAAATAATTTACTGGGTTTTGTTTGTTTGCTTTGTATTGTTTTAAACTTCAGGGTGTTGCAGTCTCTTAGAAGATTTGTACTTGGCCATTTTTTTCCTGGTATCTGTAGCCACAAGTATCCTCTCTCCTGGTCTTCCCACACCCTTCTTTGAACTTCAGTGCTTTTGTTAGAGCCTCCACCTATTTTGTGATCCAGAGCTTCAGGCATCTCGGTTTCACTGGGGACAGTGTTTGTATTTTCCTCTCTTCTTCCCCTTGTTGCTTTAATATGAGTTCCCAGAGAAGAATGGAGCAAATCTAACTTTACGCACTTATTTTAAAATCATATCCCTACTTAAAAATTGTGATTATTTTTAAAAATGTTTCTCAGATAGGGGAACGTTTTCTTTAGTTCACCCTTAAGTAGACATGGGAATCCTTGAAACTATTGTTCTCTTAGCTTTTTCTTCTTTCGGCTACTTAATTATAGTTTACTTGGCTGTTCCTCATGGTGACAAATTAAAAATTCCCAAGGTTTTGATCTTACTATGGAAGCACTTATAAGTTTATGGCACATATTTAGAGTTCAAAAATGCTAGTTTAATCGGAATCTCATTACAGTTTCTTGTTTTAATTCCTAAAGAAAAAACTAAACTAGAATATAAATTAAAATTTAAAACTACTTTCTCACTACAAACTATGTATTCTGAGATTTTGCACTGAGTTTAATGATAGAAACATGATGGATGTTTCTTTATGAAATACTATGCATTGAGCGAGAGAGAATGTGAATTACTTAAAGAGAAAAATACATCTAGAGATCTGTATAGTAAATCATGAAAAATATTAATTTTGGAGTCTTTCATTTACTTAAAAAATATAGAGTGTTTCTACTAGCACTTGTTAAATCTTGAATCAGAATCATGTGGCCCTATTATTTTCCCTAAAGACCAGACACAGTTTAAATTGGATACTTCTTTCTGGTTCATGCTTTAGTATGAAGTAGTGGGAAATAAAACATGCTGTAGTGAAGTAATGAGACAGCATTATATTGATTATATTAGATACATATGATCGTAACTTTAGAGTCATATCTCATAATAGTGTTCAAATTGAACTAACATCTTAAAAACCATCTTTTCTGCAGGTTCCTACTTTTGTTTTCTTCACTTGTCTTTTCTCTGCATAAGTTCGTTCTTGAATAACTTTTTTCTGTTTTTACTGGGTTTTTCTTCAAGTGACATCTTGGATGTTAAATTCCCAGTGGGCAGGAACCACATCTATGTTGTACCTTGCTTGATGCTGTTTTAATAAATGTTTTGTGATGGTGATAATCTGTTGCCTTCTGTCCCTTCTCTTTGTTCCATTTTTTTTCTCTACTTTACACCTACGTATAGTCTTTGCTAGACTTCTATGCTGTTCTATCTCGGTGTGCTGCTGGCTATGGGATTTTTCTAAAGCGATAGTTCTATTTTCAGGGAGAAAGAAAAGGTTAGCAATTCATTTGATGCATTTTCAAACAACATCTCTTTGGCTGCCTGAAGTAATCTGGAGAAGTATGAAAGTTCCAGTATCATTCAAATCTCTTCATTTGGACAGTTCCCATGATCATATTATTCTGAGGGCAAATGGACTGCTTTCCTCCTGGTGTCCTTTGTGAAGGCAGGAGCCTTGGAGCTATCTGGGCCAGAGACCTACCTCATTTATAATTTAAGTCTTGGAAAGTACGATCCACATCCATGGTACTACACAAATAAAAAATAAAGAATGCCACTAGACAGCACAAATAATCAACTGTTATTAACCATGAAACTCTGAAAGGGTGAGGGGCAAGACGGGAAGTAAAATCTAATAAAAAATTAGGTGAAAACTGTTCCATGCAAGTCATTTTTTCTTACAAAAGCAATAACACCTTTCCATCAACTTTGTACAACAATTTTAATAACCTTTCGTGAATGTTAGTAAGTCATATTGACCCTTAAGGTCCCTGGATGGCTAGAAATAAACATGCACAGATTAACCATGTTGCTGCTCTTCAGCTCTGTTGTGCAAACAATTATATACAAGGTCAGACCAGGGCACCATTGATATTGTTTGCCAACCAATTTATTCCTAAGACCCTTGACCCCATTTTGATGTGGGCATTCAAAAGAACACTCCATGTG
Source organism: Delphinapterus leucas (assembly GCF_059928025.1). NCBI lineage: Eukaryota > Metazoa > Chordata > Mammalia > Artiodactyla > Monodontidae > Delphinapterus > Delphinapterus leucas. The sequence continues at coordinate 31,175,424 of NC_143140.1, forward strand.
GTGTTGCTAGCTGCAGCCACCAAAAATTGAGAAGTTGGCTTTTTTTTTTTTCAAAAACAGGGGGTTGCAAATTCTGTTAGAAACTCATTTAGTTCAGCTGAAATTTCATGCTTCATTTTAAGACTTCTGATTCAACCAGAATGCTTTTATTTGTCATGTAACTGTAATGTGTCAGGTCTGGTATGAAACTGCATGAAAGAGCTAAAAATGGACCTGGTAAATTAATTTAAAAAAAAATTTATGGTGACCTCAACTAACTTCCCAATTGCTTTCCACCCTATTTATTTATTTATTTTCAACAATGTGCCTTTTGTCAGACTTCAAATATCGTTGATGGCTTTTTCTAAGTATTATTTAATTCAAAAGTTTAATCTTTTCATTTCAAAGCACATCATTTTAAATGGAAGTGGAACATTTTGGAACTGACTAGATTGTACAAAAATAAGTAAATTCATATGGTAGTTCGTTTGAGTTATGGATACCTTGTTCCGGAAGCAGGAAATGACCTGAAAGGTGAATATAAAGAAGAGAGAATGAATCATAGGAAAAGAATTTAATCTAATGTGCTTTAAAACCAATTATATTTTTAATACCATCTATCCTCAGTAGGCCCTCAAGAGGCGTACACATATTGCTAGAGCTGTCATTAGGATTTCAGGAATGACTTTAAATCTTTCCGTGGCAAATATTTCCAATCATTTGTAAATTTAATTATCAAGTTATCAAGCACCCGGATTTGATTAACATGTTTGCAAATATGATTATGCACCAGAAACAGCATCTCTACTTTCTCCCTCAGATATCCCTTTAATCTCTTCATGGTGCAAGGCTTGTCTGGGCTCAAATTAAGAATCTGTATTGGAAGCCACAGATGCAATATCTTTATATTACAGTACGAGAAGAGGTGAGGTTTGTTCTCAATTCCCCTTGCTGTTTTCTACCTTTGTAAATTATTGAAGGCAACACATTCTCTCAACTTATATTTTACGTGTCTCAAATGGTATCATAAATAGTGTATGCACAGACATATATTCCTGTATTAGCCAGAAAAATGATGCTGCTACTTAAGTTCTGTTTAATGAATTTCTAAATCTCCCTGTTAATTTTATTTCATGGTAGCTTTGCATTTTTATGGAATTTTGCATGCACAAGTTGTAATTGCTAATATCCAAAATTAATATAAGTAAACTAGAAAGCTTGGCAGTGCTCTTTGCTTTATAATTCACCCATATAAAGACAGCACTGTCTACATTTTGTGTGTTTTCCTTGTATACCGTTACTGGCACTATTAATTAATGTAAGATACTGGGTTTCTAGTCCATTAATTTATTATTATACAATAACTATTAATAACATAATTCTTAATTCATTTTATTACTTACAGGGTTTCTAAAGGTGCATATACCCTGGGGTATTGTGTCACATATCTTAACCAATTTTATTGTGTTCGACATTGTTTTTTAGTTTTAAACAGAGGAGGCTAGATTTATTTTTCTCTCCAGATAGTTCCCTGGAGATCCCATCTGGATCTAACCTGCTACCTGGGGTAGCTGATGGGCCTCCATGGACTATCTAGGAGGTGGAAGATGTGAGATACAGATACTTATCAGTAGTAGGCTCTCTATTAAGAGGACAGTTTAGATCAAAAAGAAGTTCCAAGGGAACGATTAACAGAGCTGTTTCCTTCTGTCACTGGTCCCTAAGCATTTTGAAAGGAACTTAATGAAGAGATAGATACTTTAATTTTTTTTCCCCCAAAGCCCTGAGATCACGATGCTACGAGTAGGGAGGAGTGGATGATAAGAGTGAATCTCCAAGTGTATGTGTCTGTAGGGGAGGGATTTTGAGGATACTGCTGACAATCCTTTGCTGCATTGCCCAGGGTAAGGTATGATGTGGTGTGTCACTGAGGATACTAGAAACTCACGTATACAGCTGTCTTTCCAAGAGACCTGAATAAAGTAATCTCGGTCTCCTCTCTCATGTGGAAAATAAAGAACTCTGCTCCTCCAATCTCACTCTTTAATTCAATTTCATTCAGTTCATTTTAATTGACAAATATTTATTACCAGAGAAAGTTTAGGAAGAAGCCAGCAAAGCAAATCAAAACAAAGCAAATCTATAGCTTTTATGGAACAGAAGTCCTTAGGGAACGGCACAGTGAAAGACAGAACCTCAAAAATGTTGTAGAGAATTTCTACACAGAAAGTTGCCACTGGATTTCACCTTCCCCAAGAGATCATTTCAGTATCTTGCTGAGAATGGCTTCCCACAGACCTCACCTCCCTATGCCCCAAAAAACCCCTGAGTCTGAGACTAAATCCAAAAGCTAGAATTTCCAGGGGAATTTTACTTAGAGAAGGATGTAATGGTGGTCTTGCTCTCTGACATTTGTTTTACTGAACAAAACCTTTGCCCTTGTTTTGAACTTGCCCACAGATGCCACCCCCCGGATCAATCACCGTCCTTGGTTTCACAGCTAGCAAGTCTTTTCCTACCTCTCTCCATTGCCATAGCCCAGCTTGAGTTTAGCAGCCTAGATGCTTACTTTCCTTGGAGGGGTGTTGAGTATCATTCTTTGGGTCTCTGGTTTTTGGAACTACTCTCTGTCAGGTAGCCCCAAACTGCCAGGCAGATGCTTTCTACAAGAATCCGGAGTACCATAAAGTACATGAAAGAGTTTCACTTCTAGGAATCTCCTTGAAAGTTGTGACAACCCAGAGGCAGTCAGTCCAAGGCAGAAGTTAAGAGCAGCAGTCTCCTCTCATATGTAAAATGGGGATAATATCGATAATTCAACCTACCTCATACAGCTCTTGTAGTGTTAATGTACTTGTACATATAGAGTGAGGCATGGGATGCTGAGGCAATTGCGGTTCTCACGTGGATGAGGAAACCCTCGAGATCCTTAAGTTTCATGCCCTATCCCACCACCCACAGGCTGCTACCCAAACAAAGCACATCAGCCAGATAGATGAGAGACACTGCTGGTTACATGATCTGTCCCTCTATCTTGTTACAACATAATTGATACATAAAAATTCACTGTAACTCTCCAGCTAGGACGTCATAGTTTGCAGTCTCTATGTCTCATACTTCCTCTGGCTCATTGATGTTCTAACATCACCAGTACCTGGGAAGTTTCAGCCACTTAGACTGACTCTTAGGCTACCTTCTGGATCATCAGGAGTCATACAAGAACTGTGCTCATTTGCATAAGTCCTAGGGAAAGACAAGTATTTTGGCTCTCCTCTTATCACCCTTTTCCTGTCCTGGAAACTTAAGGATTATTTCTTAGAATTCTATGAGATATGTGAACCCTCTGGCTTTCTGATTCTAGTTGGCCGCCTTTATGCTTTTTCACTGAAATTTCCAATGCCATGAATTCCATCCAGTTCATTTTATTTCCACTCTGCTAGCCTAAATTGCTCTATACAGAAAATAGAAATATTTATTCCTATCAACTCCTATCGATACTGGGGCCAACATCAATACTGAACCTCCAGTAAAAAAAAAAAATATGCTTTAGGAACCACATTCTGCATCCAAAGTGAGTTAGAATTATCCATCAACCACATAAAGAAATCAAAGACTGTGAGGTCCAAAGGATGGCCCTTAGGGAAGATGGCTTAAATGACAGACATTTTTTTTTCTCATAGTTGTAGAGGCTTGAAGTCTGAGATCATGGTGCTGGTGGGGTTGGTTTCTGGTGAGAGATCTGTCCTTGGGTTACAGATGGCTGCCTTCTTGCTGTGCACTCACATGACCTCATCTTCGTGCGAGCATGGAGAGAGAAAGAACAAGTTCTCTGGTGTCTCTTCTTATAAAGGCACTAATCCTTTACTTCCTAAAGACCTCATCTAACCCTAATTACCTCCCAAAGGCCCCATTTCAAAATACCATCACTTTGGGGGTTAAGGTTTTAACATATGAATTTTGGGAGACACAAACATTCAGTCCATAACATACCACTCCCACCTCCTACAGTCAACTTGGCCTCAGAAGTAACAACTCTCAATGTTTTATTTCTTTTCTGGTCAGGCATGAACCACTGGAATACTCTGGATTCACTGCTCGGGCTCCCAATGTCTCTAGGGCACAGCTGAACATATAGACAATCCTCTCTTCCCAGCACAGTGTTGGCTGTTTCTTCTTTGGGATAAACAGTAGTTCATCCCTTCCCCAGAGCTGAGCCTCTCTCACCAGGATGCCTCAGTGATAGAGGTGAATGAAAAGGTTTCCTATTTCACCCCAGAAAATTTCTTGTTCCTCAGCCCCCTTTCATGTGCCCTGCAGTTATCACTCATTGGTCTCCCTGGCTCTTTCTTTTGGCTTCATGTCACAGAACCCTTGTCCGTTCCACCAGGTGGGAATTAACTCAGTTATTTTTGTGGATGGCTGCCATGTTTCTCTTCTGTTTCCTACTGACTCTGTTATCTTCATTCATTCTTTTCCTTTTATGTCTAGACAAGAAAGTCATTTACGATTATTTATGGTCTCCAATTTTCCTGCTGGTCTTCTGTAATTCTCTTCCTCTTACACATTCTGATTATTTCACTCCTCTGCTTGAAGGTCATCAGAGGTATCCCAATACTCTTGGGATAAAATTCAAAATCCTCATCATAGCCCACAAGGTCCCGCAGGATCTGGCTCCTGCCGTCCTCTCTGACTGCATCTGTCACCATCCTTACCCTTCGTTCACTCTGCTTGAGCTACATGGTACTTCTCTCTGTGCCTTGGACAAGACAAGCTCTTCATGCTTCTGGCCCTGTATCCTTACTGTTGTGACCTCCCCTAGCTCTTCTGATGTCTGGCTGATTCTCTCCTGTCCTCAGTGAAACCTTCCCTGGCTCTCCTAACTAAGAAAGGTCTCTTTCAGTTACAGGTTCTCACATCTCCCTGATCACATCCTTTTAAACAATAATAACTACTTATACTTTTCTTATTAGTTTGTCTCCCCCATCAGAATGTGCTGGTAGGACAGGAGTTTTGTCTTCAGCATTGCTGTGTCCTAGCACTTCCTGTAGTGACTGATACTATGGCAAATCTCCTAAGCAAGTGATTAAATCATTACAGCACTGTTACATTTCACAAAGTTAAAGTTTGTTTTCTTATGACCTTTATCAGGAAGACCTAGTTTGACCCTCTGGGATCTTATAGAACACATCGGATCTGCCTTTTACTTGACAATTGATTAAATATTATAGGATTTTCTTGGTCTCTATGCACCTTCTTTTCCATAGATTTAACATCTTCAGTTATTATCTCAACTATTCTTCAGGTAAAATGTGTTTATGACCTTTCAACACTCTGTTCACTCTGTATTGGATTTATGTTAATACCGTAAAAGGTTTCCCTTTTGACATTTGGTCCATCACCACAGCTGGACCACCCATTTCAATAACCTCAAAAGGACAAAAGAGCAGTGTAGGTGTTGAGAAATGGCTGCAGTAAAGTAGGACCAGGTATCCCCAGACACACTCATGGGCTCCTTCCTGGAAATAGTTAGCCATATCCCTCCTTAATCATAAACGTATTTACTATGTTCAGTGGGTTAAGAGGAAAATGCAAGAACACCCTTCTCCCTCCCCTAGGGCCACTTCTAATCACCCTCTTTAAGCCTTCTCACAATGGAGGGGAAATTTTTCAATCTGCCTGTTCAGCACTAAGACATTATTTAGTGGGCTTCCCTGGTGGCGCAGTGGTTGAGAGTCCGCCTGCCGATGCAGGGGACACGGGTTCTTGCCCCGGTCTGGGAGGATCCCACATGCCGCGGAGCGGCTGGGCCCGTGAGCCATGGCCGCTGAGCCTGCGCGTCCGGAGCCTGTGCTCCGCAACGGGAGAGGCCGCAGCGGTGAGAGGCCCGCGTACCGAAAAAAAAAGACATTATTTAGTCTGCAGTTATTAGTGGATACAGTCTTTGTACTTTAAAAAGCACAAAGTTCACCCTCTCTTGAACTCTTTTCTTCTCCGCATGTAGATGCCTCCTCTACAGCTCTGAGGTCTCGTTCCTTTTCTCTTCTCTCTCTGGCTGCATGTGGCAGTATTAGTTCACATATATTCTTGGGACCCAGTGAACTATCTATCGCCTTATGTTGGATGGAGGGGCAGATGTTTCCATGTGGATCTCAATCCTCCTTGTCCTTCTCCTGACCTCTGCATTTGAGTGGAGGACACCTACATGGCCATTACCAAGTCCCTCAAACAAAAATAGCCCATGAGTTCAATGTGCTAAAATCTTTTTTTAATTTAAGTTAATCCTGATTATTTTATGTAAGATATAACTGATATTCTAGTTATATATGATTTTCAAATTTTATCAATATCCTTAACAAAATTTGTTCAACAGAATAGAATTTACTGCAGAACTTTCTTTGCCATTAGACTCACCTGGTGTACCAACATTTCTAACACATATCTCTATGCCACATGCTTTGCTAAATCAAATTTGCTGTGTGAAGACCATTCATCATGTCTATTTATCTTCAGCCTAGACCAAAGTCTTTGTATTGAATGCACCATCCATGGTGAACCTATTCATTTTATTATTGATTCACCTTCTTACAAATCCATAATATATAGACTGTATCAAATACAACAGTTCCTTAGCTATTTGGAATCAATTTGAGAGTCTTAGAGTATATCCTCACAGCCCTTTCTGATAATGAGATCTAATATATCATCTTCTCCTGACTGTTAGGATAGAAAACTCTGAAGCAAATTTGAGGTTCAGCCCCTCAATGTCTGTTCACCAGATTTGATAGGAAATTTATTTGGTTCCTCTTATTGCTCTCGGTTCTGTATTTTATTATCAATGAAATAATGTTGTCAATGGTCTCAAATCTATTTTGGACAGAGAAAGGGATAAATAAATAGTATGTATGTGTGCATGTGTGTGTATCTAAAAAAATAACAATTAGCTGCTAATTCTGGAAACTTTGAATGACAATATAGTTCTGTCAATACTAAATCTAAAAAATCTGAATGCACTATCTCTAGGGTATTTGCCTGAACTAAATAATAAAACACCCTCTAAAATTACTTTATCATTGCACTCTTTTAGGAGAAATGGCAGTTTTGTTAATAAATTTAGAAGAAAATTGATACAAGTGTATATATTAAACAGTGGTGCCACTATACTGACTATTTAATCATCAGCCTCCATATTCTTTGCCTTTGCTTACAGATCATGGGTAGATTATGTTTCCCACCCACACTGTTATTCTGTTGCCTAGTCTCATTCTTTTGTTATTCTTTTTTAACATCTTTATTGGAGTATAATTGATTTACAATGGTGTGTTAGTTTCTGCTTTATAACAAAGTGAATCAGCTATACATATACATATGTTCCCATATCTCCTCCCTCTTGCATCTCCCTATCCCACCCCTCTAGGTGGACACAAAGAACCTAGAGCTGATCTCCCTGTACTATGTGGCTGCTTCCCACTAGCTATCTATTTTACATTTGATAGTGTATATATGTCAATGCCACTCTTTCACTTCGTCCCAGCTTACCCTTCCCCCTCCCCATGTCCTCAAATCCATTCTCTACGTCTGTGTCTTTATTCCTGTCCTGCCCCTAGGTTCATCAGGACCATTTTCTTTTCTTTTAGATTCCATATATATGTGTTAGCATACGGTATTTGTTTTTCTCTTTCTGACTGACTTCTCTCTGTATGACAGACTCTAGGTCCATCCACCTCACTACAAATAACTCAGTTTCGTTTCTTTTTATGGCTGAGTAATATTCCATTGTATATATGTGCCACATCTTCTTTTAGTCTCATTCTTGAAGTGGTGATATTTAGGGATATGGAGGAAAAGTTTAAGTAGGAATATCTCAAATTCTGTTGTCAGTTTATGGAGACTTAAGAATTGAAAAGTTCTTTACATTATCTTCTTTCTTTTTTTTTTTTTTTTTTTTTTGCGGTACGCGTTCCTCTCACCGCTGTGGCCTCTCCCGCTGCGGAGCACAGGCTGCGGACGCGCAGGCTCAGCGGCCATGGCTCACGGGCCCAGCCGCTCCGCAGCACGTGGGATCTTCCCGGACCGAGGCACGAACCCGTGTCCCTGTATCGGCAGGCAGACTCCCAACCACTGCGCCACCAGGGAAGCCCAACATTATCTTCTTTCTTAATTCTGTGCTGAACAACCAACAAACATTTCTGAGCACCTATCATGTGATAGGCATAGTTTTAGGTTCAGAAGTTATGTAGGTAAGACAGAGTTGTAGATAGACAAATCAAATTTATCTTTGCCTCTTATTTTAAAAAAATGGATAAATTTTATGTTAGGTGATGTCTCCCTGTTATTTGAGAGTGGCTCAAGTCCCCAGTACTGAACATGTAAATAATTACATGTTTCTAGGAAATTTCCCAGTGAGCTTGTGTTTTCATGGTTACCACTACTCTGTTTCTGTATGTGATTTTATGATTCCCTCTAATGTGGATGTGAAATTCAGCCCCTTCCACAATTTTCACATTTCCACTAAACATACTCCTCATACCTAAAACACACACACACATACACACATGAATATACACATGCAGAGTAGATATTTCTGAACATTTATTTGTGGGGAACTGGATGAAAACTATATTGTAGCAATATAAACAACTTCAAATTGAACAATAAGCATCTGTTCCTATTGACTACCTCAAAACTTAGTGGCTGAAAATAAGATTTATTATTTCTCACAGTTCTGTGGGTTGACTGGGATCAGCTGGGAGGTTCATGCTTGGGGTCTTTCATGTGGTTGCAATGAGATATCAGCTAAGGTGTGTTATCTAGAGCCTCAACTGGACTGGATATTTAAGGTGGCTCACTCACCTGGCAAACCGTTGGTGCTGGCTGTTGTCTGGGAACATCTATGAGTGGCTCTCATATGGCTTGAACTTTTCACAGCTTGTGACTAGGTTCTGAGAGGGAGTCTTCCAAGAGAGAACATTGGAAGAGAACCAGGTGGAATCTGCCAATCCCTCTAAAAGTCTAAGGCTAGAGCTAGCATAGTGTCACTTCTGCCATGATCTATCCATCAAAGAACTGCAGGCCAACCTAGATTTAAGTGTGTGGAGGAATAAACTCTATATCTCAATGGTGGGAATGGATGACACACACATATAGGGAGAGAAGGGCCATCACTGTCATTAGATGCCATTTGGCCACTGTACTGATTTCCTATTGCTGATGCAGCAAATTACTGCAAACTTAGCAACTCAATACAACACAATGTATTATCTTATAGTCCTGGAGATCAGAAGAACAAAATGGGTCTCACCGGGCTAAGATGAAAGTGCTAGCAGGGCTGCATTCTTTTCTGGAAACTGTAAGTGAGAATCTGTTTTCTTGTCTTTTCTTGCTTTTAGAAGCTGCCTATATGTTTTGACCAATGGCCCACTTCCATCATCAAAGCCAGCAATGGCCAGTCAAGTCTTTCTCAAATGGTATCACTCTGACACTGACTCTACTACCACCCTCTTTCGTATTTAAGGGCCCTTATGATTATATTGGGCCTACCTGGATAATCAAGGATAATATCTCCATCTCAGGGTCAGCTGATTAGCAACCTTAATTCCATTTGCAACTTTAATCCCCTTTTACCATGTAATCTAACACTCATAGATTACTGGGATTAGGGCTTGGATATCTTTTTGGAGTGGAGGTGGGGGGCATTATTCTGCCTACCATAGCCACTCCCCTAACACATGGGGATTTCCTCTAACAATCCCCTCTCCACAGTCTCCAGCCATCCCTTCTGTTCCCTCTTCCTTCTCTCCTCTCTCTCTCTCTCTCTCCCTCCCCCCACCCCCACTCTGTCTCTCTCTTGCTGGAGGAAAACAAATTTGTTCCTGCTCTCAAGTTGTATTGCCTTGCATTGCTTTGGCCCTTGATGATATCCACACACTCAGTATTCACCTTCTACCTTAGAGGTTTATCAAGGTCTTTTCTCTACAGAGTTTCCATCTTAAGAAAAATTCTGGAACCAGTTTTTCAAATAATGCAGTTTTAATGTAATTGCATATAGTAACATTTCCTTTGGTCTAACAAAGGTATCAGAACTCCATACAGATATCCCAAACCTGTTAGCATACTTATTCAGAAAATATAGTCAATCAATCCATCAAACAAACATGGAAAATACCTCAGATCTCAAGGGCCATATTTTATTCCTTTTTGTATTATAGACATCTAACACTGTACTCAATTACTAATATCACATCATCATACTTATTACAATATCATATTTTAAAATTGGTATTCTCACAATCAGTGTTTGACAATAATTTGTCAAAATTTTTCCTATCATAGTGGTAAATAAAATAGTGTATCTGAAATCAAGCCTGGCTTAGATTCAGCAAAATATGGTAATAAATCTTTGGAGTCATAAAGGTTTATTAAGTATCCATTCTTCTAAATTTTTTTCTCAAAGAGTCTTCTAATAAATTTTAATTGGTGGCTATCTTTTTGCTTTGACTTTAAATTTAACTGAGTGTGATTTGGATTTATTGTTTTTTATATCATATCATATTGACCTGTGTTCTTCTTCCCAAGACCTGCTTCACCCCTGCTTCAGTCGAATATTCCATTGCCACTGTTGCTGAGACCCAAAAGCTTGAGTTCATCTTTAATAATTTCTTTCCGCAGCATCCCACATCCAATTCTTTGGCAAATTCTGTTTGCTTTATCTACTAAATAGATCTAGAACCCAACCACTTGGAACTATTTCCACAGCTGGTATCCTGGGCTAGGCCACCATTCTCGATTTCTGTCATAACCTCTTTACCTTATATGACAGAGTGGCTGATGTTTTAGGACATTTGCACTGTGGTTCCCTCTGCCTTGAAGGATAATTTTCCAGATCTCCACATGTGTAACTCCCTTGTATTCTTTAAATGTTATACAACTGTCAAATTCTCAAAAAGTCCTACCCTGACCACTCTATTTAAAATTATACCCCCAAACATCCTCTCTTCTTACCCTGCTCTATTTTTTCTATAGTACTCACCTTCTAATGTACTAATAAAATAATTATTTTTTATGTTTATTAATCATTTATTGCCCTATCCTAGAAAATAAGCTAAATCAGGGCAGAGGTTTATGTCTGCTTTGTTTAGGAAACATACTAAAAGCATGGGACAATGCTTGGCACATTTTTGGAACTCAACAAATATCTGTTAAATGAATGGGGTGAATGCTTAGAAGAATTATTGAAAACCAAATCTCTATCCCTTTCAACCGATATTAGGTGCAAAAGTTCAGCCCCTAAAATAACCTCCATATTCCTTAGGTGCTAGAAATTTTTTCCACCTGGAGAGCTAGTAACTTCATTTACCCAACAATTCTGTTTTACCAAAATAAAAATTTAAACACTGTAAGAAAAGTTCTTTCCACTGGAATCTTCAAAGACTGTTTTGAAGAATGCTATGGACAGAATTTCTTCCCTCAAAATTCATATGTGAAAGCCCTAATTCCCAATGTGATGGTATTTGGAGAAAGAGTTTTTCAGGAGGTAATTAAGGTTAAATGAGGTCATAAGGATGGGGTGCTAATCTAATACAATTGGTGGCCTTATAAAAAGAAGAAGAAGAAAAGATTTCTTTCTTCTCTCTCTTTCTTTACTTGCACTCCCCTAGGAAAGGCCAGGTAAGGGCACAGCTTCTGCTAGCCAGGAAGAGAATTCTCACCAAAACCTGACCATGTTGGAATCCTGATCTTGGATCTCAGCCCCCAAACTGTGAGAAAATAAATTTCTGTTTTCTAAGCCATGCAATTTATTGTATTTTGTTATGGCCACCTGAGCTGACTAGTATTAGGAATGATCTCTTTTGTTGCTAAACCATTGGCTCTAATTAATTCCTTCAAAATTCATATAAATCAAGGCCAATCTCATCTATAAGACTAAGGTGCTTTATTATCTCAGATGGACAGACCAATCATTTTTTTAGACATTGTTTAGAAATACATGCTACATTTCCCTCAGTAGCCTAAATTACAGAGCTAGGATTTCTCAAAGTAATGTTTTGTATGAAGAATGATTTAGATTCAGACACAGTTATGTTAATCACTGACATCCCTCTTTCATCTTATTGATGAAATTATCAGAATAGCTCAAGGATATTTCAGTGTTCATCAAATCATCATTAACATTGGCACAACAGATAAGAGTCATCTGTGTGGCCAGATTGTAGAGCCTCAATATTTTAATGTTTTAGTTGATTTATTATTTCTTATTATATAATATAGTATATATATTTGTAAACCTTTCGCTAAATACTGCTGCGAAGATCTTAACAGGCAGACATAGTCTCATAAAATATGATTTCAAATTGTATAAAACAAACAGCATCTTACCGCTGCTCTTTTAAAACCTTTTATTGAAACAACTTGGTAAACAATTCAGAGACCTGGGTCTGCTACTGCATGATCTTGGATCATGACTTTGGAAAAATGCATATAGACTGACATAATGTTTTTGTGCCAAATTAGAGTTGTGGCTTTAAAATTTCCACCATAGTTTGATGTAATAGGACATTGGATATACAAAGGATATTGGATAGGTAAAAATACCTAGTTATCCCAAAGAGATTAGCATTCTGCTTAAAGTTAGCATTCTCCTTTAGGCTTTATTTTTAACATTAGACCATATTGGTCAACATATAAACTTATTTAGCTATTCGGAGATGTATTTTGCAGGTAAAATATTTTGGTGAGTGACAATCTGTGCTGAAAATACAAAGTAATATCAAAGACCTATGGCTGCTTCTTTACTTCTTTGGCTGGAGGGGTCAGCTGGATTAAACAAATCTAAAACATTTTCAGGCTCACATTATATTGTTCTATGCTGTATAGTGTAGAACTTTGAGGTCACAGTGACTCACTAGTAATGAAGTGTGAGAAAGTTAAACTATATATTTTATATAATGTATTGAACAACATGGGGGTTATGGGTGCTAACCCTCCGTGCAGTTGAAAATCCAAGTATAACTATAGTCAGCCCTCCATATCCACAGTTCCTTCACATCTGTGGTTCCACATTCATGAATTCAACCAACTGTGAATCATGTGGTACTGTAGTACTTATTTATTGAAAAAAAATCTGCTTATAAGTGGACCTGCACAGTTCAAACTCATGTTGTTCAAGGGTCAACTGTATATTATATACTATGCATAAAAACACATGCCCTCTGGCCTGAAGTGAATGGTGGTCATAGTGTATTTATAATTAGGCAGAAAACCAGATTAAAAGATATTGTGAATATTTAGATCTTATTTCAGTTAAAATATAAAATACATATAATTGTGTAATATAAGATGAATTCATAAACTTCAGGGAGAGCTATAATTTCACTTTACACATAGCTAACTGGGAATATGTGTGTGTGTGTGTGTGTGTGTGTGTGTGTGTGTGTGTTGGATTGATATGGAAGTGTATATACCACAGCAAGTTCTCTTGGAGTGGCAGGATTTTGGGTGATTTGCATGTGTACATTATTTTACTTCTCAAATTTTGAACAATAAAGAGGTACCGCTTTCTCAATAGGTTAAAATTATTTTTTTAAGTGTAAGCCATATATGTTTTAAAATTTGTTCCTTAAACTTCTACAATAGAATGTTAATTTGCCTCTATTCTCATTTTAATCAACAAATATTGTCTTTATATTTTTAGACTATTAAAAGCAGAGTGTCTAGACTATTTCATCAGACTTTTACAAAAATGCCTTTGCTGAGTTATGAAATGGTGTGCCCTCTGTTGATGTGAGAATTGCCCCCTTGCCATTTTATTTATGCCTTTGGTGAAAAAATGTAATTTTTTGATATTATCCATTGTAAGACTCTGTGTACTTTATACAAGGAGTATTGCCATAAATTCCTATATGAGAACAGTTGCAAGAGCAGTTTTGACTCTGCAGATGAAAGTTCTACCTTTTTGTTATCAGGGAAATAAAAATGATGTAATACTGCAGGTTTCCCACTTTGGCTACTGAAAAAATTAGTGCTAAGTCTTTGGCCCCCAATATTCTCAAATGTAATTACCGGAAGAATTAGCTCTGCTACTTTTGGGTGGACTGAATTTATTTTATTTACTTATTTTTATGTTTTGCTAGTTCTTTTAAAAATTTTTATGCAATTTTTTAAAGTTTACTTTCCATTTACAGTTATTACAAAGTATCAGCTATACTCCCTGTGTTGTACAATACATCCCTGAGCCTATCTTATACCCAGTAGTTTGTACCTCCCAGTCCCCCACTCCTATATTGATTCCCCTCACTGATAAACACTAGTTTGTCCTCTATATCTGTGAGTCTGCTTCTTTTATGTTATATTCACTAGTTTGTTGTAGTTTTAGATTCCACATATAAGTAATATCAGACAATATTTATCTTTGTCTGACATTTCACTTAGCGTAGTGGAATGAATTTATTTTAAATAGAAGTGAGTTAGGTCGCATCATATTTGAATATGTAAGTTATTTTACCTATTTTCAGACATAGGGTAAAAATCTTATAAGATTCCTAATTAATGAAAAGAACATGTAGAAACATTTCATTCATTCCTTTATTTGTTCATGTTCCAAGGCATGGTTATGTGGGGATGCACCAAAGAGCAAAACAAAAAGGGTCTCTGCCCTTAGGAAGCTTACGTTCTAAAGGAGGAGCTCTGATTGTCAGCATGATGAATAAATAAATTATATAGTATGTTAGAATATGAAATGTGTTATAAAAAATAATTAAAGTAAGGTAAGACGTATTAGAAGTCATTGAAAATGTTTAAGCCAGAGTAGTAAAAGATGAAATACTCTTCAAGCATCTCAGTTAATATTGAATAAAATTCTCATACGATTAAGCAAATGCTTTAACTTTTCTTTAAACTGCGTCAGTTTGTCATTTTGGGAATGTGATTTTATTGAGCAAGTCTACGCCAAGCAATGTACTAGGTTCTGGAGATATAATGGTAATAGGGCAGATAAGGTCTCTGTTCTCATGGAGTTCAAACATGCAGTGAAAGAGACAGGCAGACACAGCTGTAGGGTAATGTGTGAAAGAAGGCGTGACAGGGAAGTGCAGGATGCTTCGGGAGTGTGGAGGTAGGGTCTTTGACCTTGATTTTGGAAACGGGAAAGGCTTCCTTTGAGGAAGCAGTTACACAGTGAGAGGCAGGTATGTGTTGGCCAGGAAAATAGTGGCAATAGAGTTCCTGGAAGATGGAACTTTGTATCCAAAACCGCAGAGGTGAGGGAGGGAGGGACAAACACCCGAGGAACTTGGAGGCATTCTGTGCAGCTGCAGCAAGCGTCTGGGAAGAGCGGTGACTCGCCAGGAGAGAGCTATGTTGGTGCCAGGTTAGCAAGGGGCTTTAAGCCACTTTAAAGAGTTTGAGCATATGCATATAGAGCAATGGCAAACGATGGAGGGATTTACAGTGTAAGGTCTTTTTAAACAAACAGGACCTGATGGCCACACAGAGAAAATCTCAGATAGTTTCCACAGACTTTCCAGCCACTCTTACTTAAAAGGCAGGTTTTTAGTAATATCAACCCTCTATCTCAAGCCCATGCTCCTCTCCAATTAGCATTCCTGAATCTACCTTCCTGGCCAAACTTCTTGTCAGAAATGATTGTGCCCTTCCCCCACTCCTCACACCCTTCTTACGCTTCAGCCTGATGAAATCTGGCATCTGCACCCACTTTCGCACTGAAATGCCCTCTTCATGGTCCTCAATGACCTCTCTGGCTTTAAACCTGGAGGGTCGGTCCTTAGTATTTATGTGGTCAATCAATCAATAATGTTTGACTTTTTTTTTTTTTTTTTTTTTTGTTGCGGTACGCGGGCCTCTCACTGCTGTGGCCTCTCCTGTTGCGGAGCACAGGCTCCGGACGCGCAGGCTCAGCGGCCATGGCTCACGGGCCCAGCCGCTCCGCGGCATGTGGGATCTTCCCGGACCGGGGCACGAACCCGTGTCCCCTGCATCGGCAGGCGGACTCTCAACCACTGCGCCACCAGGGAAGCCCAGTGTTTGACATATTCACCATCCCCTCCTTCTTGAAATGATCAGTGTGCTTGACAAAACTAATGCCACATTTTTTTTTTTTTTTTGGTTTTCTTCTCCACTTTTAGCCATTCCTTGTCGGTTTCTTCTGTAAGTCAGTGTTTTCTTCTTCTGAACGTCTGTTACATTAATGTCACCCAGGACTCTCTCCGAGGACCATTTCCTTCTCACTCCTCACATTCTCCCTGGGCAGCTGCATACTATGGCTTCACTTCCCATCTCTATACTGGTAATCCCAACACCTGTATCTCAGACAAGCATCATCTCCTCAGTTCCAGAATGCTTGAAATAGCTCTGGTGAAGAATTGGAGAGAGTGCTAACCAGAGAAATACAGCATAATATCTGGACCCTTTTGAGCTCCCAGTTGAGACTGGTGACTGTTATTTCATGTTGGCAACAATCTGCCTCACTTGGCAGACACTGGATTTTCTGGATTTTGCCAAGTGGGTGGACAGAAAGGCAATAGGAAAGAGGAAATTGATGATATGGTCAGCAGCATTTTGCGGGTGGTGGATTCTCGTGGATATAAGGAAAGGAAACCTGTAAGGGACTGACAAAGAAGAAGAGTGAAGATCTGATTGTGGTTTGGAAAGCTTGAAGAAAAGTCTATTTATACTGATGTATAAGAATGCTAGAAAGTTACAAAGCTGTGGTGAGAGAGCAGGGTGTCTACAATTATCATTTTGGAAGCGGGGGAATCAGCGTCTATAATATGGGCATAAAGTGGATGGCTGTGTACATTGAAAGAGAATGTCCTTGGAGATGGAGATGCAAGGAACCAAGAAGCCAAGTTATTGACTGAGCCATCTTGTGTGCATTGGATCTCGCCTGTAGGATAAAGCTGGACTCAAAGGGAGAGAATGCAACCCTGAGCTGGGGACAGAGACCTGAATGGATGAAGAGTGACCCAGAGGTCCTGAGATGACACGGATGAATTTGTTGCATTACTGATACGTGGCAGCAAATGTGTTATGTTAGGCAATATTCAACCAAAAGATTTTTCAATTTACACATGTTCCATCTTTTTCTCTATTTCGTTGTTGTTGGTAAGAGGATAAAGGCAGAGACGTGTGATACTTTCTGACCGTCTTAAAGTAATTGTCACATAATTAAGTGCTGCGATTTCAAGGGACCTTGCACAGCACATAAGAAAGTGTAAATAGCTCAGTGCAACCTATTTAGAGTCAGCATTTAAAAAATCTTGACAGCACAATATCATTCACCTGTTCATGCTTTCCCAGACTTGTGAAGCGACTATGAAATGATCTCTGTTTCATACTTGAACCACTGGAGTTAAAAAGTTACAATGTTGAGGAAGAGAAAAAGTGTTTGGATGTGCTGTAACAAGCCATGGAGATTTGTTTTTTTTGAGAAATTTATTTAACAATGCTGCCTCAAAAATTGTATGTGTAACTTACACATTTTTTGTTGTTGCTTGTTTTGTTTTATTTTTCGGGGGCGGAAAGTAAGGTCAGCTAAGGACTTCTATTTAGAGGACTGCTGAAGGAAAAATCTAAGGTCAATGTGTTTTTCCTATTGATTATGTGTGTTTTCCTGGGCACACTGGTAAGGAGCCAAACTCATCTTGTATTCGGGCCACTTGAGTCTTCTGCTTGTGAGGGAGGGAGCAGTGTGCCTGGGAAGCAGGGCAGTATTTCCAGCAGGTGGTAATAGCAGGCGGCTATCTTAGGAAAATCTGATGCACCGAGGCAACCACATTCATGACTGGAAGTGCCGTGCTTTCAATAGACTACAGTGAGGTGTTACGATGTCTCCTTCTCCTAGAAAAGGTTTTATGTGAACTGAAATGTCTTCCTGTGTATCCATTCACCTAACACTGCCGAGAGAGAGAAGAGGATTGAGACATAAATCTCATTTTATTACCCAACCTAAATAGTTCCCTCTGATTTTGTCTTTATGTCTGACTCTTGCCTTGTTCCCCGGCATAATGAATTTCGTAACCTAGAGTCTCGATAAAAATCCTCCATAATTTATTTTTATCTTAGAAGTTGTCATAAAAATTCACTGACAAGGCACAGCCCCAGGTGGTGAGGCATAAGCTACCTTGATCAGTTTGTATAGCTAGAGAGCCACTCCTGCCCTCAGATGGAAACATAGTGACTTTCTTCACTGTTCCCATAAAAGAACATTTATCAGTTCCAGTGAGGGTTCAGAGTGGAAAAAAATCTGTGAAAGTCCTTTTGCATATAGGAGTGAGGAAATTGAGCTGGCTGAAAAATTACTTATCTCTGTTAGCATGGTTGTTTATTACATTTTGTACAAGTCTGATATTAACATTTAAACACCTAAGGAAATGGTGTAGAAATGAGATCGTCACATGTGTATCTGCGAAGATGGCACAGCTAGAATACTATTTTTAGAATAATAAGCTTAGTGGTTAAAGTGTCATGCACTGAAGATTAAGTACTGGAAGGAAATTAATCAGGAGACAGGCACAGGGTTATGAGGGAGAAATCTCAGGCTCTCATTAGAGGAGTCAATCAAGAATTTTCAAGGCGCAGTTTTTATCCCTGGCATAATCTTGGGGTCCCTATCTTAAACTTCAGGGAATTCATCTACATTTGTTATATTTATATCCTTTCTTAATTAAAGGTCTCAAGCCTTGAAGGATACAAAATTAGAAAGCATCTTTGAGGTTCTCAGCACCCATGGGATGTTTCTGCATTTCAGCTGGGTCTGTGTGCTTTTGCTTCGGCACGACTCAACTCAGAATGTCAAGAGACCTACGAGTAACCCTTGTTGAGTTAGATAAGTACCGTGAAAAGAATTTAAAAAAAGAAGAAGAAGAAAGAAAAGAAAAACAAACAACAAACAACAGTCAAGCCGGCAGTTGCATTTTCCCTGGAGATGTCAAGACAGAAGCGTTTGAGGAAGAACTGAGGCTGAGAGAGCTTACGGATTTGGGTGGAGAAAGGGCCTTTCCGTCTTTCTTACTCATCTGAAGGAATATGTTTCTCCTGGACTCCCTTACGTCCAAAATGAAGTACCTAGCAAGTGCTTGGGAGCTTCATTTGGATTTCAAAGCCAATTAAACTGTTTTGGCCCTGAGAAAGAAATGGGTAATTGCGAAGAAACTGCAGAATAAAGCTGCTAAAGTGCCTTTGACTGCAGTGTGGAAATGGATGGCTCTTTTATGAACAAGTGCTTCCTTGCAGAAGTCATTGATGGAGCCCAGAGTGTGAAAACTAAAAAGTGAAGAAAGGAAGGAAATGTCTGCGGCTTCAGGTCAGGGATGGGAGCAGCAGGGAGCAGAGTGGTGAGGGTGGAGCCAGAGCTGTCCGTGATGGCAGGGCACCGTCAGGACTGCACAGGAATCTCAGGGAAGCCTGCCCCCTCCTTCCGCTGGCTCCCAGGGGAGACTTGGCATTGGTTCTCTTCCAGCTAAGCCATCCCATGCAGCAGAAAACCATTTCCTCTGTTGTCAAAGACGGAGACAGAGTAAGCTGTGAGAGAGCTAGTCAGGTGAACATCCCCAGGAAACACAGCATCTTCTCCTACCTGTTATAACAGTCTTGGATCACTTTTCTTACCTCCATTATCGCTTCATTATTTTAGAACCACATCGGTCTCCTAACTGGTCTTCCTGTTTCTGTTCCCTTCCCCTTTAAATCCATTCTTCATTCTTCCTCCAGAGACCCACTGTATTTCTCAGTTTAAAATCCTACAATAGGCTCCTTTGCCTGCAGGATGAAGGGATCTTCTCAGCAGAGCAGAGAAGCCCCTAACTTGTCTTTCTTCTGATCCCTCTCCAGCCTCATTTCTTATTTCTCACCTCACCCTCACTTCTTGCTCTATAACACTGAACACTTTAACACACCATGCATCTCCTCTCCGTAGAACTCCCTTCCCTTCTCCCAGATAACTTCCATGTTTCCTTCAAACCAGTGCGCAAGGGGTCACTTCCTCCAGGGAGGCTTCCCTAATCCCCTCACCACTTCTCCCATATGGAGCCCTTCACCTACGCTTCCCCAGGAGCTTAACTGTTTATTACCATAGCCAGATTACTGCTGAAGAACTACTCTCCCCTCTGTACAGGGACCACCTGGAGGGCAGGCAGGGACTTTATTGTTTGAGCACTCTCTTCTCTCAGCACAGAGCAGAAACCTTGTGAAATAGTAAATGAAAATGGATTCCTAAAGACAAACTTCTGGTTTATGGTTGTAGCTGTTATTTTCCAAGCCTAGTATTATTTGCAATTCTTCCTTTTAGGCAGACACTCTTGATTCCCTTACTGAAAATTAATAGGTACTATTCCTGATGCCTTCAGGCCAAGCTTGCTCTGTACTATAATTTCTCAACATTTCATAGGCAATTCCCCATTATTTGAAAATTCATGGCAATGTGTCTTTAAGCTTTCTTCTGTCTGTAGTAAAGCATCTATAATATACTGTCAAAAATTATCTGAAATGTAATAACCAAAAATAAGCAAAAGAGAATACTGGGTATTCTTTCATAATGGAGCTGAGCTTGACTTTTTATTTATTGGGCTATTTTTAAAGTATGTATCAGCAGTAGTTAACTTGAAGATTTTTGTCTGGTAGAGTTTTAAATGCTTTTTGGGTGATGAGACAGATAACCCCAAATGTTTTGGGTTTTGGCCATGTTGGACATTAACCAGTTTTGTATTTAACTCAGCAAACTGTTAAATTGCCTCTGTAGATCTCGATTCTTAAATGATCTTTGGACTGGTTTTAACATCTTACTGGCAACTTCATTAATTAACAAGTTATCTTAAACTTTTGGCATGTGTTCATTTTATGTTTTTCTGAGGGTCATTATTTTAAGTTTTTGAAAATTATTCTCTAACAATACAGAGTAGAAAAGCACTTGTCTTTCTCGGAATTAAAAATTTAATCCTGAGCCTACTATAACTGGCTGTTTTATGGTCAGCCACACTGAAGAACCTTAGTTTCTTTATCTGGAAAATAGGGGTGCTTGCTGCTAAGGATTGGGTAAGGATCAAATATCATGTGAAAGAAATTTGTAAACTGTAGAGTGAAATGTAAATCGTGCATTAGGATTTGCAATAGAGTTACTATTTGTGTATCCTGACATTGAGTTTTTGTGTATTTTTAGCACAGTGAGACTGTATCACAGTGAAAATCCCAGGAAATCAAACAAAATTAGAAGAATCAAAACAAGAAGGATAATTGAACGCATTAATTTTCAATCAGTGCTTCATTTTCTCATTTTTACCTTTTACAGACACAAGGGAACCAACGTCTATTTTCATCATCATAGAAATATAGGAGTTATTTAAATAAACTAATTAGAGTGAATAAACTTTTCTCAGTTATTTATTTTACGTATACATGTCAATAAGACTGGGCTTGATATTTATTCACCTGAAGATTTTCGAAGAGCTTCATTTCTTACAGGAATCAACTTGCTTTTTAGGAAAATGGCTCTCAGCTCTATCTTGAGCCCTAGCAGCAGCCTGGGGAAGTGGATCCATGGGGGCAATTTTTTGTTTTTAACGATTATAGTAAGATTTTGTCCGAAGTAAGGGTTCTGAGACTATATAAAGTATTAACAAATTAGTGAACTAGAGGATTTACATTCAAATGGAGAGGGGCTGAGAGTAAACTCATTTGCGACCATGAAAAAGATGAGATAGGATTCTTTAATGTAATTTCATTCATAAACATTTTGTTCCTCTCTTTAAAAAAATCTAAAATGCAGATTATACAATGGATGCTTAAGGAAATAGACCTGAAGCAGGTTTTGATATGAGGTATAAATGAATAACAAATTGAGATTTTAAGATTTTTAAATAGCAAAAATATATTTTAAAATGTGATTGTTTTAGTTTTTAAAAGTGTATTAGTTAGAATCTCAATTACATGAAAATGTCTAACTTGTCCAGTAAATCCTTTTATTTTTTTCAGTATATTTTCTCTCATGTTCAGCATCTACCTCACAATGCTGATAAGTGACTTGAGTCAGTTTCTTTCTCTCTTGCTTCCACTTTCTCATACTTAGCACATAGTAAGTGATCAATAAGTACAGTTACTCACATTGTCCTGACTCCCCCATGCATGTGAAAAACCAGAGTCACTGAGGCAAACTTGCCCCCTAAGAGTCTTCTAACAATGAGAGGGAGATATTTATGATATTTTAGTCTTTGGGCAGACCAAATTGGAAGGAACTCAAGTCTATCACAAATAAGAACTTGGCTACATTTGTTATGTCAGCTAAACTTCTAACTCTCTTAGGATTCCCTTTCAAAGAAAAAATATCTTAATAATAAATATTTATTGACCATTGTTGATATGCTAAGAATTGTGATAGATGTCAGGGCTACAAAACAGAACATACTGCATGCTTTGAAGGGTCTGGTAGGAAGAGAGTCATAAAGGTAAACCTCCATACTCCACTGTGGTAAGTACTATCTGTAATAGAGAAATGTACGCTGGCTCCTGGGGGCTCAGAGAGCAAGTATTCCACCTAGAGATGGAGTGGAGGGTGATTTAAGCAGGACAATGAGGATGACATAGAAATAGTCCTTAAACTCTGCTTTTAATTATTCCTTAGAAAACTGTTTTTGTATTCCATTACTATGTACAGAACAGTATGCCTTTCTGCTTCACTAATTGTTTTTTTGTTTTTTGTTTTGTTTTGTTTTTTGTGGTACGCGGGTCTCTCACTGCTGTGGCCTCTCCCGTTGCGGAGCCTGTGCTCCGGACGCGCAGGCTCAGCGGCCATGGCTCACGGGCCCAGCCGCTCCGCGGCATGTGGGATCTTCCCGGACCAGGGCATGAACCCGTGTCCCCTGCATCGGCAGGCGGACTCTCAACCACTGCGCCACCAGGGAAGCCCTTCACTAATTGTTTATTGAACATGTAAGAAGACTTTCAGTGGAGATGAGGATCTAGTGAAGTATTAGACTCTTGAGGTCATGCAGGATAGGGTTCTGAACCATTATTTGGGAATATGGAATACATTTAGAGAAAATGTAATCTTTGAAGACTAGAGAACATGGGGACACATAGGCTAGGGAAAAAAAAAAAAAAACCAGAAAACCCAGAGCCCTGTAAAGGAGGTTTTAAGCTGCTGTTAATTATCCTCTTACTTTAAAAAAGCAATTGTTATTTTTGTTACTACTGTCCCAGGTCCTGAAAAATGGGAGCTCCGCTTCATGAGAGAAAAGGCCAGATAGATTTCATTTTCTCCCTCTAAGTTGGTACTCTACAGTCATGATATCAGATTATCTATTTGGAATCCAATTAGTGAATATTTAGGGCTCTGATCTTCCCCTAGTAATCCTAAAAACATGACTGTTCTGTATAGCAAGGATTTAACATGGATTTCGTAGCTGGCAAGGGTGACAGAAATATCAGCTTATCCATGACAACAACAGAATCTTCCTTCTTTCCCAGCTGGGATCTGCCACAACTAAAACTACCTGCTGTCCATATTTAACTTTCTAGAAGCTCTGTATTAGGGCCTTTGGCTAGATGATTCCAAACCATGAGCTAATGCCCTAGTCTTGTTTACTGAGACTTTCCGGTGATTTATGTCAAAGATACAACTGGAAACATCCCACCTACAACAGTTTTTTTACTGTGGATGCTTAAGTGTTTTCAGTGTTACAGGAGTGCCTGAGATATAACTAATTGTCCTCCATTTCACTTGGTAAGAAAGAAATAATCAAGGAAGTCATACCATTGAAACGTTACTTGCTTTATTTTAATTTTGCAAGCAAGTCTCAAGTTTCTATAGAGTATTTACTCCCCACATGTGAATAGGAAATACAAGTAATTTAGAAACCCCTTTAAACCCAAATTAGAGAGGATATTTTCAGCAGTTAAAAGGAACTCATCCTGTTAGTAATTCAAGTCATCAGGATGACTGGCAGGAGAAACAAGAAAAGTTCCTATCAATAACAGAGGTATTTTCTTTACCCAAGTTATGTGCTTTAAAAATTGTCAGTTAGGGGGCTTCCTTGGTGGCGCAGTGGTTGAGAGCCCGCCTGCCGATTCAGGGGACACGGGTTCGTGCTCCGGTTCGGGAAGATCCCACATGCCACAGAGCGGCTGGGCCCGTGAGCCATGGCCTCTGAGCCTGCGCGTCCGGAGCCTGTGCTCCACAACGGGAGAGGCCACAACAGTGAGAGGCCCGCGTACAGCAAAAAAAAAAAATTGTCAGTTAAATTTTCTGAAGTCACACAATGTTCTGATTTTAAAAGGTTCTGGAGGTGTTAGTGGATACTTCCTCTGATGTATATATAGAGGGACTCTGTAGGTAAGAAGGATATTGCCAAGTGAAATGTGGAGAAGCCAGCTTCCTGCATTACTTTAGAGATTCATAACACAGAATGGCAGTGTCCAGAGCAACTGTGAAAAGAACAAGCGTATTCCGCATTTGGGCTGAACTGACACGCCACTGAACTGACACGCCAACAAAATTCATCAGGATGCTTCCATTTTTACCTTCTCTAAAAAATAGAATTCCCAAAGAGGATTTGGTGATATATGTCCTGAGGAACAAGGTCGAACCCATCACATTTTATTTCTAGTTGTGATCTAGCAAACCACTATTTCCAAACAATTAACACTGGAATGATTTGATTCAGACATGCAAGCTGAGTAAAAAATTGAATAAGGCAAAGTCCCCATAGAGTTATATTTTTACTGTCTTATAAAGTCTTAAGGGACAGAAAACTCATAACTCTGCTTTTAAGATAGGAAAAAAAAATGCTGATAACAAGAGAAGGCTGAAAATAAATGAGAAAGTGCTAATGTAATAAAAGGGGGAAAGATACTAAGACACTCCTTTAACAAAGAAATTGGAAAATATTCCAAGGAGATAAACGAAGAAAATGAATAGGAAAAGATTTTTGTCTCTCTCATGAGTGGTCTCTTTTGTTTCTGAATCATATTGCTTAAGAGAGATGGGGAATGAAACTTCGACCTTACCTTTGGGTTTAACAAACATTTTTAATATCGTGAACACATTTTGGACTATGTAGGGCCTGGAAAGGTAGTAAAAGGAGAAAAGCTGATGTCAATAAAAGGAGATGCAGAAAAAAGAAAGAGATTTTTTGTATAAATTACATACAATTTATAAATTACAGAAAAATAATTAGTGTATAAATTTGACAAAATTTTCTAATCATAATTTCCGTGGTGCCTGCCCATCTTTGAAGAGGAGCGGGGAGAGACAGAGGGGACTGCGTAGGGATGGGAACACAGAGCACCAATGTGCATGAATCTGGGCGTCTGACATACGAGATTTCACATCTCGAAACTGCCACTTACCAGTTGTGGGAACTCAGCTGTGTTGTTTAACCTCCTAAGCCACATTGCCTGCACCTTTTAGAGGGAGAAGTAATCGTTCTTACCTCAAAAAGTGTTGAAAGTTCATTAATATAATTCTTGAAATGCCCTTAGCATAATGCCTCCTAAGTTCTCAACAAGAGGAAGATGTTGTTATCACCACTGTATGTACTACGATTCTGACCACAGAAAAGGGACCTGCCAAAATGAAACCTGATTCTTGTTATTCCCTTAGCTGCAAGTCTGTGGTGAAACGTTTGTAACTATTTGCTCACTGAAATACCTTTGGGATCACAGGTTGAGGTTTGAGATCTGTGGTGGCTGTGGATACATGAGAGGGAAGACAAGAAGAATTCGTGAAAAATTGAAACTCTGCTTTGCTACACTAAAGCTCTTATAACTCCTTTGCTTATGCCAGCTCTCTACTTTCGGCCATCTGCTGAAATAATTACCTGTCTTTGACACGGGCCTTTCTCTCTTCCTGGCACAGTGTATCTTCTTCCTAGCTGTCCTTAACTTTCTATGCTGGCGAAGTTGTGTCCTTGAGCTGCTTTATTGGAAAGACAGGAGGCAACAGATCCAATCCCTGCCTGAATCAGGTTCTGCCACTTTCTAGATGGATCGTCTATTGGAGCATCAATTTCTCCAATGTACAGTGAGAATATGAACTTCTAGTGGCTCAGGTTGTTTGAGGATAAAATGTTATAATGTTTTAGAAAGTGTATGGTACAGAGTAAGTGCTCAACAAATACCAGCTCCCTGCCTGCTCTTCTCCATCAAGAGACAAAACAACAGTAAAACCCACACAAACTCAGGTCAAGCAAATTCCCAGAAATTCATGTCATTTTCTGGGCTGTCCATACAAGTGGCTTAGAAGGGATGACATCTCCGCTGCAGGTCATTGCTGTTTTCCCTCAAAAACTCATAATACTTAGCTAGTGGGAAGAAGCCACATAGCACAGGGAGATCAGCTCGGCACTTTGTGACCACCCAGAGGGGTGGGATAGGGAGGGTGGGAGGGAGACGCAAGAGGGAGGGGATATGGGGATATATGTATACATATGGCTGATTCACTTTGTTATACAGCAGAAACTAACACACCATTGTAAAGCAATTATACTCCAATAAAGATGTTTTAAAAAAATAAAAATAAAAACAATTCATTATACTTATTGGGCTTATGGGTACATACCTTTGCTGATAACAAGACTTGGTTCTAAGGTTGAAAGGTGCTTAAAACTCAGTAAAGGAATAATAGCAAATTGGTTTCAGGATTCTCTCTTCTATAACGATTGAACTGGAGTAAGAACCAGATTATTTTATTAAATGCTACTTTTAGAAGGATGGGAAAATATAAATTCTGAAAGCAATTTATAGTTTTCATGGCACTGACCATTTTCTTGGTTCTTCTTAGTTCACTTCAGAGTGACAGTGAAAAACTTTTGCAGGATCAACACTGTTACTCGATTTGCAGTTGACAGGTTGGATGTTTTTAAGTGTATCTACTGCTTTGAAGGAATTCCTGACCTACTTCAAAATTAGTTTTTCCAGTAAAGTCAACCGTTAGTGATTATCTTTGCCACAAATCTTTCTTTAGACAATTCCTGAAAGATAACATGTATATTAACTGAGCTTGAGTTATCTATTTTTTTCTTTTTAGAATTATATCAACTAAAGCAAAAAAAAGTAATGATTTTAAAAATTAGGTGGACTTTTTTGTGTTTGTATTTTTAAGTAAGTAGGCTATGTTATATTATTTCTCCAAAGTTCTGTTGTTTTTATCTTTTTCAGTTTGGATTTTTTTTTTTTTTTTTTTGTAATTGACGCCTAACCTTGGCAAGCTGTAATTCATAATCAAATAAATGCTTTATTTTATGCGTGTATATATATGTAAGAGCAAAACTATGTCCGTGATTAACAGAGACATTTTCCAATGTTTAACATTCGTTTTAAGGGCTTTGTTTATTATTGGGTCCTTTTGAGGATTTTAACTTTAATACATTTGCACTTAAAAATTTAACAAAGAGAGATTTGGGCTAAACATGTAGAACTCAAGTATCTAGTTCCTGCTTTTATATTCTGTGAGCACCAAACAGCCCCATCCAAGGATAACAGAGTAGCATAGATTCTTCTGAAGATAATCTCGGAGAGTAATTGGCCAAGTTGTATACAGGAATACAGAATTTAATTGAAAATGGAGAAGTGATTATTAATGAGGGCTCATTATGTGTCAGGTAATATATTCTGTATTTTCTCATATGTTAACTCAGTTAAATTCTCTTGCAAGTTTAGA
This sequence comes from Delphinapterus leucas, assembly GCF_059928025.1. Classification (NCBI taxonomy): domain Eukaryota; kingdom Metazoa; phylum Chordata; class Mammalia; order Artiodactyla; family Monodontidae; genus Delphinapterus; species Delphinapterus leucas. The sequence goes on from NC_143140.1 coordinate 31,203,064, forward strand.
TTATATGATATTTGACATCTCCGGGGTCAATGAGACCGGAACAACCCTCCAAGTTCACAAAGTTAGTAAGTGGTGAACCTGTGACTTCAATCCAGATCTGTGTGACTTAACAGCTTTTTTTTTTTTTTTTGCGGTATGCGGGCCTCTCACTGTTGTGGCCTCTCCCGTTGCGGAGCACAGGCTCCGGACGCGCAGGCTCAGCGGCCATGGCTCACGGGCCCAGCCGCTCCGCGGCATGTGGGATCTTCCCGGACCGGGGCACGAACCCGTGTCCCCTGCATTGGCAGGCGGACTCTCAACCACTGCGCCACCAGGGAAGCCATGTTTTGTTTTTTTATAATGCTGTTGCAATCTATAAAGGAGTTTTGGTGAACCTGCACTACCATTAACACATTTTTCCTGTTTTACTACATACATATGCATTCACTGATTCTTTCTTTCAACAAATATTTATTGAACGCTTACTGTATTTCAAGAACTGTTTCACAATCTGGGTTTAAGTGAGCAACACAGACAAAAATGCCTTATCTCATGACATACATATTTTACTGTGGGTGTTTGTATCAGTGTTATATCAAAGACTTAGTTTCTTACTCCAATATGCCTACTTTCCCTCTAAAGACTTTTAGGTGACGCATAGCTGCCTGGAGAAAAAAACTACAAGTCCCAGCATGCCTTGCAGTTGAGTATGGCCCACAGAGTAAGTGGAAGTCTAGTCTAGTGTGGTTGCTTCCAGGAAATTTCTGTCAAAGGAAGGTTTTGAGTCCCATTGCCACCTTTCTTCCTTCCTCCTTCCTGCTGCTTGGAATATAGGAATATTGCCTGGGGCTCCATCCTGGAAAATGGGGACAAAGGCCACACCATAAGGATGGCAGAGCAGAAAGTTGGAGGTAGCCTGGCTCCCACATGATGGAGGAACTTCCAAGACAGTTCTGGGTTGCCTACATCTGGATTGTTTAGAAAAAGAGAAATCAGTTTCTATCTTATTTGGATCTGTGTTACTAGCACTTGAAACTAATTTGTATGAACCCATTTATGTTTGAGTGGAAGTGGGTCTTGCTGTTTTTACTTGTGCAGTATCTCCTTCTGTCCCTCCCTTTCACCCAGCAGTAACCCCACCCGATACCCATGCAGAGCGTCTTCTTAGGAAAACATCCTTTGAGCTCCTAGATCCAACTGTGCCTGAATTTACTCGCTACATTTTTCAGTTATGAGAACTAATACATGTCCTGGCTATTGTAAATAGAGCTGCAATGAATATTGTGGTACATGACTCTTTTTGAATTATGGTTTTCTCAGGGTATATGGGACCTAGAGTCTGTCATACAGAGTGAAGTAAGTCAGAAAGAGAAAAACAAATACCGTATGCTAACACGTATATATGGAATCTTAAAAAGAAGGTTCTGAGGAACCTAGGGGCAGGACAGGAATAAAGACGCAGATGTAGAGAATGGACTTGAGGACGTGGGGAGGGGGAAGGGTAAGTGTGACGAAGTGAGAGAGTGGCATGGACATATATACACTACCAAATGTAAAATGAATAGCTAGTGGGAAGCAGCCGCATAGCACAGGGAGGTCAGTTCCGTGCTTTGTGACCACCTAGAGGGGTGGGATGGGGGGGTGCATGGGAGGGAGACACAAGAGGGAGGAGATATGGGGATATATGTATAGTTGATTCACTTTGTTATAAAGCAGAATCTAACACACCATTGTAAAGCAATTGTACTCCAATAAAGATGTTAAAAAATAAATAAATGAAAGCTTAAAAAAAAAAAAAAGAACTAATACATTCTCTCTTCCCCTTAAATCAATTCCAGTTTGCTAGGGAAAGGGTTTTGATGGAACAGTATGCATATATTTATTATTAATGCATACATTTATTACTTATTTATGTTATAAACATGTGATATGTTTATAAATATGTTATAAACATAGATCAAAGATTGAGTAATATGTAAACATGCTGTATAGAGATTTACCCCTAGTCCTCCCATTTTTACAGTTGAAAAGTCTGAGCTGCAAAAAAGCTAAATTATTTTCCTTGTCTCACTAAAAACTCATGATTTCTTAAGATCCAGTCAACTGAAAATTGCATCTATTTCTTTGATGTCATCTTACTCACTGTACATCTAAAACTGCGGTGTATAATACAAGTTATCCTTTCACTTTTATTAGTTGTACTAGTACAGTTATCTTTGAAAAAACTAAAATCATGTATATGTGAGGATAAAAAGAATTCTGAATAATTCCCCCTCCCCTATTCTTTAAAATTTTATTGAACAGTAGAAAAGTATAAGGATGAAACATATCATGGAATTCAGTTTCTTCCCGGTGCAGAACTGATTCCTTGAAAACCTTTCCTAATGTGTTACCCAGTCTGAGTCTAAAAGTCCCCAATGCTGAGGCTTTTATCAATTCCCTTTGAAGATTATATCTCACATAGTAGGTTAGAACATGCCAAACAGTTCTGAAACCCAAAGTAAGCTCACTTATTGCTGTCACTAGTGAGATCTGGCTGCCCAAACACAGTCCCTCCTTTCTTCATTAATGTCCTCAGTGGCTCTTGGTTCCTAGCCTTGTCTTTGAACATTATATTAGTTGCACATCTGTACAGATTACGTCCCTTCTCCCTTGGTAAATCCATTCAGCTTATACTGAATTCCAAATTCTTTCCAAAGAATAATGAAATAGATCATAGTGAGAATTATTTCACATTTTGGAAGTAAAAGCAGCACTTGGGTTTCTTTGCATAAGTAGAAATTTGACACAGAAGGTATAACTCAACTAATTATCATAGCCATTTACCTAATATAGTTGCTCATATATTTTTTAAAAGTGTAATTTTAAAAATCTGTGTTCAGGACTTCCCTGGTGGCGCAGTGGTTGAGAGTCCGCCTGCCGATGCAGGGGACACGGGTTCGTGCCCCGGTCCGGGAAGATCCCACATGCCGCGGAGCAGCTGGGCTCGTGAGCCATGGCCGCTGAGCCTGCGCGTCCGGAGCCTGTGCTCCTCAACAGGAGAGGCCACAACTTACCGGGAAGAAAGAGGGGGAGGGATAAATTGAGAGATTGGGATTGACATATACACACTACTATATACGAAATAGATAACTAATAAGGACCTACTGTATAGCACAGGGAACTCTACTCAATACTTTGTAATGGCCTATATGGGAAAATAATCTAAACAAGAGTGGATATAGGTATAAGTATAGCTGATTCACTTCGCTGTACATCCGAAACTAACACAACGTTACTCCAATAAAAAAATTTTTTTTTAAAGTTGTGTTCAAACTTGGTTAACAGAAATACTTTCTACTACTAATGCTCTGGTGGAATAAAACTATTTTTATATTCTTTTTGGAAAGGTCAACAGTGAATGTTCTAGTTAACAACTACGTATTAATAGCCTCCAATAGTCCCTTATTCTACTTCAAATAAGACTCAAACTCCTTACTATGAACTATGAGGTCCAGCTTGATCTAGCCTGCCAAGCCCACCTCTTCTCCCAGCGAGGCTGGCTACCTTGGACTTGAATACACAACCAGTTTCTTCTAGTCTTAGCTTATCAACTACCTCCTGCTCCAAGTCTATTTTATTCTTCTTTTTTACCCTCTTCACTTCCTACTTATCTCCATTTGTCATCATTAATATCATTTTTTGTTTCCCCCAGTAGATTGTAAGCTACTTGGTATAGGAGCAAGGATCACATACTGCCTTCCATATACCTTTTTTTAAAAAAAAATAAACACTGCTGTTTACCTGGTTTACCTGCTTACCTGGCTTAGTATGTGTTCTTATAGAATGTCATCTATTATTTGATAAAAGAGTAAACATGTAAGTACAGATATGAGCTTGGAGTAAAAGAAAATAACTATTTTGAAAAAAATCCATGTCAGATATAATTAAATTCTGACGATTATTCAAACAGTTGATTATGGATTCAAATAATAATAAAATGTTGCTGTTGAGAAGAAATGAGAACATTATCTAGTTCACTACCTTATTTTCTAGATGAGGAAGCTAAGATCCAGAGAGAATAAATAATTGGTTAAAGGTCATGTAACCAATTACTAGCAGATGTAAGACTGAAGCTCATATCATCCTGGATCTCTGATGCCTATTATGTCCCATTATACTTGTCTTTGAATCCTTAATATGTTCTATTGCACTAAAAGAACTATTATGAAATTAACAAGAATCATTGGTCCCTGTCCCTCCCCCATTCCCCAGTTTTTCCTTGCTCTGCCTTGTACATGTGTGAAAATATGACAATATTGGTATCATTTCCCCCCATTTTTATTAAATACTATTTGTTGACAATATATACTTTTTCATAATAGGGATCTGGCTGTATTTTTGAAATTGACTTTGGTGCTGAAAGAGCTCTTGATATTTACATGCTACCCCTAGACTTCTCTCTCTGTGCCTTACACTCCCCTCTCTCAGCCCTGCTGTAGCTCCATTCATCAAACTGAAGACGGAAATGAACCAGAAAGAGGGCCAGCAAAGCTTTGTGCATCTCTAAATGAAATGAAGCATTGCAGTGAATTGTACAGCAAGTAAAAGAGGTGGCAGTGCTGTGGGCTGTATAATGTCTGGAAAATGCTTGTAAGGGATATGTAACATTTAGTGTGTAGACAACTTATGACACCATTTAGAGTTTAAAACCACTTTAAATGGGGAGGGTAACTTGTAAAAATAAATAAAGTGATTAGATTTATTCTGTGAGATGAAGAGAGGAGAGGGCTAAGAGGGATTTGGAGGGTGAGTTGGGGGTTGTAATCTTAAGGATACAGTACCCTATCCCATTTGTTGATTTAAAAGTCATTTATAAAGTGTATAAAATATTAAAAAGTCTGGAGATATTTAATGGCTGTTAAGGTAACATTTTTTTTCCCAAGGTAACTTTTAATAAGGTCCATTCTAATTTTATTTGATCACCAGTTAGGGAAATAACCCTTGCTGAACCATTAGGATATATGGACTAATAAAATAAAACACAAAGCTTCTTGGTGGAGGTAGCAATATTGTAAGGCTTGATGAGAATGAAAAGAGTCTAAATTAAGCAATAACAATTGGGAACCAGGACATTTCCTGGGGATTAATGACAGGCTGGGTGGAGTTGATGGACCATGGCTATTCTATGGGTCATTAACTTCAGTCGAACATTAATTCCCAAAAAATACCTGATGGTGAGGTCATTATATAATTATCACCTTAAAGAGGGAGAAGGATGGTAGAACCCAGGGTAGTGAAGTTAAAAGAATGGTGAATATTTCATATAAATCACAGTGCCTTATAGACTAAAGGACTGTAAGATTCTTTGAGTCACTTCTCAGTTGTCACTTCAGTTCGTAGATGGAAATGAAGTAGAAAGTGTTGCTCTTTTTAGAGAGGATTGCATGGAGGAGGGGGACAAGTATGCATGTTAGAAATACACATGGTAAAAGATGTGATTTTTTTCCACACTAGCCTCTTGGAAAATGACTGGTAGAACATTGAGATGCAAGATTCTTGCCATGCAAGATTTCCAGTAATGGCAGAGTTAGGCAGTATTTGGGGTTTAATATTCATCCTGCCTCATTTGAATGGGTTTTATTTGACTCTAATATGATGGGGATGATAAAGGGAACTAGGTGAGAGGTGAAAGACCTGGCTTCACAGGAAGTGTGACCTTGGGTACTTACATTCTCTAGATTTCAGTTTCTTCATCTGTAAAAATGAAGAGGCTGTTCCAGGTATCTCTAAAGACCAGTCCACCTCTGAAGATTCTCTGATATGTATTTAAGGAGTCAAAGATCTTCCTGGAATAAGGCCTATAGAACTTTGAAACAGGAATAAGCATCTTTATGTGGGTGGAAGTGAAGCTTCCTAATTCAAATTATTGATGGTATTTATTTATTGTTTGAGATTGACTCATTCCAGGTTGCAGGCTTCTAACAAAGCAAAAATTATTTAAATAGAAATTATCTACTGTTTTAATTGAAAATAGAATTTGAAAAAAAATCCTACAGGCAGCTGGCTCCCTGCTCTCCTGTTGTGCAATCCAGTAGTGCCAGAGGGCAGCTTTACCGGTGGTAATATTTCAAAGCCAAAGACTTCTATACATAATGGAATCTGAATTGGGAGATTAAAGCTCGGACACAGGGGGTGAAATAAGCCTGTATAGGTTGCCATGTGGACTCACTGCCTTGACCTTAAAATTCTGCTCATGTCCATCCTCTCATCCACTAGAACTTTCTGACGTGTTCACTAATCCAATCATCTTCTCTTTCAACATGTATTAAGAACTTTCTATGTGCCAGGCACCTTGCTATGTGTTGAGAAACTACAGGTAAATAAGATGTAGCTCCTGACCTCTAAGGAATCACAATTTCATAAAGACCAACACAGTTAAAAGAAAGGAAGAAAGACATTAAGTGGCTGTTATAAAAGAAGTAAACGCACTAGAGAGAGTGGTCTACTCTTCCCAGAGATGTCATGGCGCTCAGGCAAGGCATCACAGAAAATCTCTGATTTGAGTCTTAAAGGAAGAATGGAGATTATGTAGCGACTGTGGTGGGGATGGCTTTCTTCACAAACACACAAAAGAGGCGAGCACACGCAGAAGTAGCGAGTTGTTCAATATGACCGGAACAGAGGGAAGGTAATGCGATGAGACTAAAGGGGTAATAAGGTTCATGTCATAAAAGGCTTTTGCATATAATGGTAATGGGTTTGGGCTTTATCCTTTGGGGTACGGGTAGGGTGATTATATATAATATATGTAACATATAGTATATATATATATATATATATATATATATATATATATATATAAAATACATAGTGAAAGGAGGCACTATTAATCATTATACCAGGACTACTGTAAAATGTAGTCAGTTAGTTATGGAGAAATAAAATTGTTTTATGCAGGAAAATATTGAGATTAGATTTGTATTCTAACAAGATCACTCTGGAAGCTGAGTGGAGAATGGATGGAAAGAATAAGGTGGGTGGAAGTCTTAGTAACATGAGGAGGCACTAGAAGAAGAGGTTAGTCTACGCTGGGTAGCAGTAAGCATAGGAGAAAGAAGGGAATATGTAAAAAACCTTTAACAGGGGGAAAATGAGGATGAAATCATTGCTTGAATATATAAGGGTGAGGGAAACGGAGGCATCTAGGACCAATCCTGGTTTGGGTCACTAGACAGCCCCATTATACAACACAGAAAATAGACGAGAAGGAATTGAAGGTTTAAGTGATGCTATAGACAGAATGTTTGTGTTCCTCCAAACTCATATGTTGAACTATAATCCCTAATTGATGGTATTTGGAGGTGGGGCCTTTAGAAGTGATTAGGTCATGAGGGTAGAGCCCTCATGAATGGGGTTAGTACCTTTACAAAAGAGACCCAGAGAGCTCCCTCTCCCTATTTGCCACATGAAGATACAGCCAGAAGATGACTGTCTATGAAACAGGGATCAGGCTCTTATCAGACAGCAACCATGCCAGAGCCTTGATCTTGGAATTCCCAGGCTCCATAACTGTGAGAAATAAATGTCTGTTGTTTAAGCCACCCTGTCATTGTTTTGACAATTAGGTGGCTACTGGCTACTGGTGACGTTAGCAAGAAAGTGGGTATAGAATAGCAGTGAGTCAAGCAAATTGCTCAGTTCACACTGTTGATTAATAACAGAAATAAAATTCCAACCCAATGTTTCTGACTCCAAATCCAAAACTTTTCCTACCTTACCAATTCTTCCCTTAATTCATCTTTGCTGCCTGTATCATACAGAGGATATTCTGTGTGCCACAGATCAGTCTTCATGACCCATGAGTCATAAAATAAACTCTTACCTCTCCTGCTCTTGGATCTTCTTAGCTGTGTTTGCTGTACCAAATGTCGAAGTTTCTCTTTTCCTGTACCTGCACCTGCTAGGTTAGACTCCCTGCATCCCTTGGTACCGAGATGATCCACACTTGCCCTTGCTTTTACTTTGGATACCATGCACACCTTCCAATAGGATCAATTGTGTCTCATTTTATGAATTCATTTAATAATATTTATGAGCACTTACTATATGATAGATAATGTTCTAAGTGCTGGATAATACAGCAGTCAACAAAAAGCCATGGTTCTTGGGCTCAAGAAACATACATCTCATTTTCCATTTGGGAGTAACTCTCTGATCGTCTTCTCTGTTGCTGTAAACCCAGAATTTCTAGTCCAAACCAACTTCTTATATGACATTTACCTTATAATGAGGAAATTAGTTAGAGATTGGAAAAACTAGGCAGTGAAATAGTTTTATTAGAAATCATCATATATTTTCAGTTATAAAGGTAAAAGAACAGTATTAGAGCTGGGGTATGCTAAGAATAAGTGTTGTCTAGTGTGGTATTGTCTTAAGTTTAAAATTTACTTAATTCAAGTTCCTTGGAGATGGTGGGTGATACGGCCACTGCTAGTGTATTTTTATACTCTTCATTAGAGCAGAGTTCCCTAACCAAACTTTTCTCCATAATAATGCACATATTTTGGTGTTTCTAGGAATAATGTCCAATATTTTGCCTTTAGTGTTGATTAGGAAGTTTGAAAAAGTATTTTGGTGAGTGGCTAAAATACCGTGATCCAAAGGATTTTGTTCTATTTCTTATTACCTTTGGAAAAATCCCCAGCCTTTTCTATGTCTGTTTCCTCATTAATAAAATGATGGTGTTGAACATTATAACACTTAAAATCTCTTCTGGCTCTAAGATGCTGTGATTCCACTGCAGGCTAATGTCCACAGCAAAGAACAGGAATCAATAAATGTATTTATTCTCCTACTGATTATATACTGTTAACCTTCACTGAAGATAACTGTTTTTGTATGCTTCACAACACAGGTCTACCACATCCTAAATAAATATTTTTTTCAGTGAATGGATGGATGTGTCAGAACCAAGGAAACCATTTCAAATACACTTTAAGAAGCAACCACAGTTCTGTTCCGTCTTGACCTTTGGCTGTACTCACTGGCTAACCTCCAACTCTTGGTCAAACTAACCATTTGTTTTCTCTGAATAAAGAATATCACATCTCTTTATTTGTTGGTTCTACAGTAATTTGTGTTTTTTAAACTTGGTTGAGCCTTCAGTATTACCTCCCAACGTTTTATTTATCTCTGGATTATCCTATAGCAACTACTTGAAATTTCTAACACTCCTCTAAAGCTCCTAGTACAACTTAGCTGATTACCTTGACCTTTTTTTTTTCACTGAGAGGTTAGGAACTCTCATTATATGAACACCCCTCTTTACAAATTCTTCTTTTCCTCGAACACATTTGCCCCAGATTATAGTCTATCCATCTCTCTTTTATTTCTCCTTTCCTTTCTCTGTGGAAGACAAGGGTTTCCTCTTTTCTGAAGTGTTTTCTCTTTTCTGAGTGTCCTGATCCATTTTTACTCGTAATTTCATAGCAACCTGCAATTTATAACCTGCGTTTTTTTGTTTTGTTTTTTTTTTCGGTACGCGGGCCTCTCACTGCCGTGGCCTCTCCCGTTGCGGAGCACAGGCTCCGGACACGCAGGCTCAGTAGCCATGGCTCATAGGCCCAGCCGCTCCGCGGCATGTGGGATCCTCCCGGACCGGGACATGAACCCGTGTCCCCTGCATCGGCAGGCGGACTCTCAACCACTGCGCCACCAGGGAAGCCCACAACCTGCAATTTAGAACTTTGCTTCATCTGTTCCTTTCTTCCTTTCTTAAGCCTTCCAGTTTGCCTCTCCACAGGCTGCTTGCCCTCAGCTGTCAAAAACACTTGAGTATCTGCATCCCAGAACACCCTCCCTGAGGCTCTACTTCCCCCTTAAAGTCCTGGCCTCCCATCCCCTAATCCCTTTCCTTTCATTCCTCATCAAAATGTTCGGGTCGGGCTTCCCTGGTGGCACAGTGGTTGAGAGTCTGCCTGCCGATGCAGGGGATACGGGTTCGTGCTCCGGTCCGGGAAGATCCCACGTGCCGCGGAGCGGCTGGGCCCGTGAGCCATGGCCGCTGAACCTGCGCGTCCGGAACCTGTGCTCTGCAACGGGAGAGGCCACAACAGTGAGAGGCCCACGTACCACAAAAAATATATATATATATATTCTAACCATGTCTCTTCTATAACCTCCATTTATGTCTTAAGGCTGACATTAACATGTCTTCACATCATTCTGATCAAACTGTGTTCCTAAAAATCACCAGGGCCTGAAAAATGTCAAATGGCTTGACTTTCTTTACTATATTCCAAATGACATATCTGAGCCCTCCAACATTTTGAAAACCACTTCCTTCTAGAGTGTCTCTCTCTTCTTTTTTTCTTTTCTTCTTTTGATGTTGTGGGGAAAGTCAGAAACTGACTTCTACTTGCCTAACTTTGGGATGCATTTCTGATCTAACTTTCCCCTTAAATTTTGAATTTACAAGACCTTCTTTCTCTTTTTAAAAGCTTTGTTGAGGTATAATTGATATAAACTACATAAAGTTTACATTTTAATAAGTTTGAGCATTTAAAATCTTATGAAACCATCAACACGATTACATAATGAACATATTCATCATCACCAATCATTTCCTCACCTCACTCAACCCTTTCCTTGCCCCATCTTCCCAGGCAATCCCTGATCTGCTTTCCGTCACTCTAGGTTACTTTGTATTTTCTGGGACTTTATATAAATTCATGCATACACTGTATGTACATTGTATGGTCTTCTATTACTTAGCTTAATTATTTTAAGACTGGCTTATATTGTTGGGTGTATTAATAGTTCATTACCTTTTCTTGCCGAGTAGTATTCCATTTCATGGATATATTACAACCTTTTAATACATTTGTCTGTTAATAGACATTTGAGTTGTTTTCAATTTGGGGCAGTTACAAATAACACAACTATAAACAGTCATGTATGTCTTTATACGGACATTTACTTTTATTCCTTTTAGTAAATACTTAGAAGTGAAATGGCTGTGTTGTGTAATAAGTACATGTATAACTCTTTTAAAAACTACCGAATCATTTCCAAATAAATTGTTTTAAAATTTAGATTAAGGTCTATAAAGTATGAATCGTCTTTTGCATATGGATATCTGATTGTTCCAGCATCATTTGTTGAATAGTGTGTTCTTTCTCCACTGAGTTGTCTTTGCCCCCTTAATGAAAATTGGTTGACAATGTTCTGTACTCTCCATTCTGTTCCATTGATCCATTTGTCTATCTTAATGCCAGTATTCCACTGTCTTTTTTACTATAGCTTTATAATGTCTTGAAGTCAGATGGTTCAGTCCTTCAAGTATGTTCTTCCTTTCAAATGTTCTTTTCTCAAATGGTTTGTCTATTCTAGGTCCTTTGCATTCCTGTATGAACATTAGGTCATTTTGTCAATCATGGATATGGTGTACCTCTCCATTTATCTAAGTCTTCTGTAATTGATTTCTGCCATATTTTATAGTTCTCAGTGTACGGATGTTGTATATTCGTTGTCAGGTTTATCGCAGTGTTTCAAATTATTTTTGCTATTGTAAATGGCATTGTCTTTTTGATACCATCTGCCACTTCTTGTTAGCACTATATGGAGAGAAAATTGACTTTTGTATGTTGGTCTTGTATCCTGCAACCTGTTAAACTCACTTTTCAGTTCTGTAGCTTTTTTTGTAGATTCCGTAGGATTTTCCAGGTAAATGTCATGTCATCTGTGAATAAAGCCAGTCTTATTCTTCCTTTCCAATGTGGAAGACTTTTATTTCTTTTTCTTTCCTATTCTCTAGATATGATCTCTAGTACAATGTTAAATAGAAACGGTGATAAAGAACATTATTGTATTATTCCTGATATTAGAGGTAAAACATTGTCTTTCACAATTAACTATGCTATTAGCTGTAGTTTATTTATTTATTTTTATAGGTACTCTATCAGGTGGAGGAAATTCCTTTTTATTGCCAATTTGGCGAGAAATTTCATTTTCATTTAAAATCAGGAATAGATGTTAGATTTTGAATTTTGTCAAAACCTTTTTGTTAACCTACAGAGATGACAATATTGTTTTTCCTTTTTAGTGTGTCAACACAGTGGATGACATTTATCAACTTTCAAATGAGAAAACAACCTTGCATTACTGAGGTAAACCCCACTTGGTCATTATATATTATCCTTTTTATAAATTCTTGCATCTGATTTGCTTAATTTTGAAAAAGAATTTTTTCATCTATGTATAGAGGTACGTAGTTTTCTTTTCCTGTATTATCTTTGTCTGGTTTTGGTATCAGAGTAATGTTAGCCAGATAGAAGGAGTTAGAATATCCCCTCCTTTTCAATTTTTTGTAAGAGTATAGAATTGGTATTATTTTTTCTTAAATATTTGGCATAATTCACCGGCGATATCATGTGTACCTGGACTTTTTTTTGTGGGAAGATTTTTCATGAAAAATACAACTTATTTAATAGATGTTGAGATATACACCTTATTTATTTCTTCTTGAGTGAGCTTTGGTAGTTGTATTTTTCAAGGATTAAGTACATTAATCAAACAAGTCAAATTTATTGATGTAAAGTTGCTTATAACATTACATTGTTATATTTTAATAACTGTTTAATTAGTATTAATTTTACCTCTCATTCCTGATACTGGTAAATTGTGTCCTCATTTTTTTCCCTTATCACTATGGTTAGAAGTTTATCAATTCTACTGATCTCAAAAAGAAGCTTTTGTTTTATATATTTTTTTCTATTGCTTTTCTCTTTTCTTGATTTCTACTGTTTATTATTTCCTTTCTTCTGCTCACTTTAAGTTTAATTTCTCTTTGTTTTCTGGTTTCTTAAGATACAGTGCTAAAGTGGATCTTGTGCTATACATTTTTTTCTAAGTACTATTTTAGCACAGATTTTGATATGTTGTGTTTTCATTTTCACTCAGTACAAAATACTTTTCCTTTTGATATCTCTTTGATTCCAAGAAATATGTTATATGGTCTCCAAATACTTGGAGATTTTCCAGATATTTTTCTGTTATTGATTTCTAATTTAATATCATTACTGTCAGAGAACATATTTTTCAATGACTTGAATCTTTTTAAATTATTAAGATTTGTTGTGTGGCCCAGTATGTTTCAGGTTCACCTAAAACAATGTGTTTCAGGTTCACCTAAAACAATGTGTTCTAATAAGAACCTGTTGTATAAAAAAAAAAATTAAAAAAAAACTTGAAGTATAAAATTCAGAACACTGTATCAATATACTTCTGTGTCTTCTAGAGTCCCTGTAAACCGGAGATTGTATTTTAATAAAGGGAAAGGAGAAAGAAAACAACTCCTTAAACTTCAGTTTAGCACACACACACACACACAAAAATAAAATAAAACAAGGTGTTTTCTGCTGGGGTTTTTCTTTTGGGGGGTGTGTAGTTCATTCTATAACTTTTAATTATATCAGATTGGTTAATGTCGTTATTATAGTATTCTATACCTTTACAGATTTTCTATTTGTTCCTGCTCTTATTGATTTAGGGGTGTCAGAACTGCTGACTGTAATTGTGGATTTGTCTATTTTTACTTGCAGCTTCATATTTTGCTTCAGGTATTTTGAAACTCTGTTACTAGAAGTGTAAGTTATAAGATTTGTTATGGTTTCTTGATGATTTTTTTTAAATCATTATAATCTGACTCTCTTTGTTCCTGCCATTGTTTGTTTTTATGTTGCCTAATATCAAGATGGCTACTAGTGCTTTCCTTTGATTTGAATGGGACATTTCCCTGCCCATCTTTTTACTTTTAACTTATTTCTGTCTTTATATTTAACATGAGTTTCTTGTTAAACAGCATATAGTTGTTTTACCCTTTTATCCAAATTTACAGTCTTTGCCTTTTAATTGGAGTGTGTAGACTATTTACATTTAATGTTATTACTGATATGATTTCGTTTAAATATTCCATCTTGCTATGTGTTTTCTATTTGTCTCATGTATTCTTGTTCATTTTTCCCTCTTTTTTTGGACTGAGTATATTTTATGATTCCATTTTGCCTCTTTTGTTGATTTATTAACTATAACTCTTTGTTTTGACAATGAAGAGCTTCCTTTAGTGCTTACAGTATATAGCTTGTGCTAGTAACATGATATGTTTTACTTTATATATATTATAAATCCCACAACACATTATTATTTTTGCTTTAAGCAGTCAATTATCTTTTGGGGATATTTAAGTAATAAGAACAAAAGCCTTTATATTTGCCCATGTATTTATCATTTCCGTTGCTTTTTATTTCTTTGTGTAGATCCAGGTTTCTATATGGTATCACTTTCCTTCTGCTTGAAGGACTTCCTTCAGCACTTACTGTAGTCTAGCTTTGCTCATAGTGAATTCTTTCAGCTTTTGCATGTCTGAAAAAGCCCTAAGCAGTAAAAAGATCAGTAGTTGCCAGGGGTTGGAAGTAGGAGGGGAGGGATGAATGGGCAGAACGTAGAGGATTCTTAGTGCAGTGAAAATACTCTGTATGATACCATAATGATGGATACAAGCCATTATTCATTTGTTTAAATCTATAGAATGTCCAACACCAAGAGTGAATGGTAATGTAAACCATAGACTTTGATTGATTAGGATGTGTCAGTGTAGGTTCATCAATTGTAACGAATGTGCCACTCTGGTGGGGGCTATTGATAACAGGGGAGGCTGTGCATGTGTTGGGGCAGGAAGTGTATGGGAAATCACTGTACCTTTCTCTCAATTTTACTGGGAGCCTAAAACCACTCTAAAAACTAAACTCTTAATTTTTAAAAAAGTCCTTAACTTACTTTTATTTTTGAAAAATATCTTTGTAGGATAGAGAATTCTAATACTTTAAAGATGTTGCTTTATTGTCTACTTGCTTTCATTATTTCCAGCATATCGGCTTGCATCCATGTATCTGTTCTTCTGCATGTAATTATTTTTTTCTAGCTGCTTCTAACATTTCCTTCTTATCACTGGTTTTAAGTAATTGGCTTATGTGTGCCAGGCTATAATTTTAATTATATATACTTTGTGCTTAGATTGTTAAGCTTCTTTGATATGTGTGTTTAATAGTTTTCATCAAGTATGCAAAAATTTAAGCCACTATATTTTCAAATATTTTTTTCTGTCCTTTCCCTTTCAGGAACTTCAATTGCTCATACACTCGGTCACCTAAAATTGTCTATTTCATTAATCCTTTGTTCATTTTTTTGTCAGTCTTTTTCTTCTGTGTGTTTCATTTTGAATAATTTCTATTACTATATCTTCAAATTTACTATCTTTTCTTCTGAAATGTCACCTGTCATATTTCCATCCTGTGTATTTTACAAAGCAGACATGGTAATTTTTACTTCTAGAAATTCAAATTGGGTCTTTTTTATATCTTCTATTTAAATCTTCAGTCTTTCCTTTAGCCTTTTGAATACATAGAATCCGGCTATAATAACTTTTTAGTGCCATTTGTATCATATTTGGACTAGTTTTGATTGGTTTTCCTTCTCATTATAGATTGTATTTTCCTTCTTCTTCACATACTTGACAATTTTTTGTGGGTGCCAGGCATTGTGATTGCTGGGTATTGTTGTATTTCTAAAAAAATATTCTCAAACTTTGTACTCAAGTGCTGTTAAAGTACTTTACAATAGTTTAAACCTTTGGGGTCTTTTTTAAGCTCTGTTGTGTGAGGTTATAGCAATGTTTATTTGCCCCCACTCTTGAGGCAACAGTCTTCTTAGTTCTCTAACCGATGCCAAGGAATTATAAAATTTTCCATTTCGGTCACTGGGGACAAGCCTGATTCCTGGTCTTAAATGATTCCTTGGTACTATTGACTTTAATCCATCTGGGTGGTTCTTTCCCTGGCCTCAGGTAGTTCCCTCACGTGAATGTGTCATTGGCAAAGCCCATTAACAATTCCTAGGTAGTAAAAATAGGATCTGGGTAATAAAGTCTAATCTTTTATTTTTCCTTTGTGCTTAGTCTAATTTCACTTGCTCATAGGGTGCTGTGTGCAGAGGCCTCGCACCTGGCACTTCAGACCAGAGCTCCTAGTGCAAAATAGCTGCATAGGCTGTGTACAGAAATGCTGTGCACGACACCACAATTTAAGGCGGTGGCAGTGGGCCGTGTGCAGAGACGATGCTCACAGCCGGCGCTGTGAGCGGCACAGCTGCACCCAAACCGCAAGAACTCTGTCTCCCTCCCTGCTGAGGAGAATCCTGCAACGCAGCCCCGAAGATGGCCTTGCAGGAAGAGTGTCTGCTCTAGAGCATGAGCTTGCACTTCTCCATTCTTTGATCAAAGAATAAAGCTGTCTTTTGCTTCTGAACCAAACTTGGTCTCCTACTAGTGAGAGCAACACTGGAAGGAAGGACCCTTGTTGGTGTCCAACATGGGAGGGTCGGTAACAAACGGACTACTTGCTATGGTAGGGACCGTTGCAGATCTTCGGAGCTCTCTTTCTGTGCATTTCTGTCCTCTTCAGTATCCGGCCGTGCAAACACCAGTCATCTTGACTTTCCTAAACTCCTAGCTCTGTCTCTTTAACTCAGAGTATTAGATGGGCTTTGCCTGAATTTCCTCTCCCTGTGTCACAACCTGAGAACTTTCTCTCATAAGTAAGCTGGAGCAATGATAAGGCTCCCCTCATTTGTTTCATGTCTTTTGGAGGTCACTTCCTTTTATTTCTAATGTGTTGACAACCACGTTTTTACATATTTTGTCTGGTGTTTTAGTTCTTTCAAACAGGATGGTAAATTTGCTCCCTGTTACTACATTTTGTCCAGCAATCTTGCTCTTCTTTTTACTTTTTTTTATGCCAACAACTTCTTTGTGTGTTGAGCAGTTCTCAGGTAATTATAGTTATTGATATTTATTTAAGTCTGCCTTCCCTCCTCAATCATAACCTCTAAAGGGCACAAAACGTTATATGTTTATCTTTATATTCTCCGTACTAACATGATGCCTAATGCAGAGTAGAGGTTTAATAAATCCTTGTTGAATTAATTAAAGTAAAATAAGAGTAAGCACATGTTTCTTTGATGGTCTGTTACATGTTTTACATATAAGTATATAATACATATTTTATATTACATACGTGCAGGTGTGTATGTAAGAATATGTAAAGGTGTGAGTGTATATTCCTTCCATTGCACTTACAGTTCTGGAATTCTCTTTTTTACACAGCTGAGAGATGCTTAGTAAAAGCTTTTGTGCAGCAAAGAAAGGTTGATTAGGTTTTACTTCAGCAAAATTAACAACAAGATTGATGCTCAAAATGTAAAGGTGTTACCTTCCCAGCCTTTACTCACTTGAATATTAATAAGCATATAAGTATGACTGTTGAATATTAACAAATACTACTTCCAAGACCCAGAAAGGAAAAATCTATAATAAATGTTAAATATCTTATGTGTGTCTCTTTATAATTTTGTTGTAAAAATAAAATAACTTGCAATTACTTTGCAAAATAAATATGTGGAAATATGTTCTCGTGTCTGTTACCATCACAGTTGGAAAGAAGTCTTTAGAACAGTTATGTCTGCTCCTAGCCTAGCTTCCTTCAGAGTTCCAAGGGAGTAAGGCCTGAGAGAGAGCAGATCCTTCTTTAGTAAGCGTGAAATTTGGTAACCTTAGCCCTGACCTTTAATCTGCGAAAACGGTGAGACAGAGGCATTTCTCTGGGACAGCTGAGAGGATACAGACCATTAAAGTTAACAGTGGATGAACTCATTCCATTACTTTTAATAACATTATATCTGTGTTTGTCTGCTTGATGTAATGATAACTAAGTAAAGGAGAATTAATTCCACATATTATCTACATAAAGGATAATGAGGGAAATCAGTTTCCTCTAAGGAAGTTTCATTAAATTTGGGTATAAGCCAATCTACTTTAGATTAGTCCCTGGCTTTTGGATGACTTTCAAGCCTTGAGGCTCAGAGAGAGCGTACAAGGCCATTTTTGAATCTCAGGGAAGCAGACGCAGAAGGTTTCAGAAGACACTTGTCACTGAAGTTCCCTTCCCTTCTGGAAAGCAAACTGCTAGTTTGTTGACCATCAGGTGCAAAATATAATTTTTTTCCCACATAACAACATCGTGTCTGCTGAGATAGTTTTAATTCATATGATTTGTGTCTGAATTATTAGATCTGTGGGTCTGATGGCTCCTTGAGGCATTTCAAGTAATGAAAACAACAAACAAGCCAATAAATAGTGAATTAATAAATATTCAGTGTCAATAAGGAGAAATATTTTGCAATTTTTTTTAACACAAGAAGGTTAAAGCAATGTCTTCCAAGTTAGTTACCAGTTTTGAAAGTCTGTTGAACTCAGTTGAACTCACACAGAGTATTGACTTTTATATATAGCTAATGATTCTTGCAGTGAAATATAACATTTGCAACTTTCATGTAGGTATAGAATATAATTAATTTTGTATTAACAAAGTTAACTGAGCAAGCAATTTGATGTCTCAAAGACAAAAAAGCAAATTCACAAAGATATCCTTACTTTCAGTTGAAAGCAAAATTTCAATCGAAGGTAAATTGCACCTAAATTGTCTTGTTCAAAAAATGTTAACGATCCTGAAAATGTTTCCTGTCACATACAGCATTCTTATGTACTAAAACAAAACTAACTCAGACTAGATGGGGAAGAACAAGTGTAAAATAGCAAGTATGTTGAATTTCAGGATTTATTTTAATGGTGATTCAGTTTATTACTTTTAAACTACTACTACAACTCATATAATAATTATAACTTAGTGTAGGCTACAGGGTTAGTGCTAAATGGTTGTACTTATAGCCTAAAATAATAAAATCAAAGAGTTGAGGGAACCATTGAATCAGACTTGAAAGGATCCTACTTTACTAAATGAAATTTAAGTAACTGAATGAACATTTAAGTACTTTTAACTTAAAAAAAACAAAGTAAAACAAAAATCTTATTCCTGGGACTTCCCTCGTTGTCCAGGGGTTAAGACTTCACCTTCCAATGCAGGGGGTGAAGGTTTGATCCCTGGTCGGGGAAGTAAGATCCCACATGCCTTGCGGCCAAAAAACCAAAACATAAAACAATAGCAATATTGTAACAAATTCAATAAAGACTTTAAAATGGTCTGCATCAAAAAAAAAAAAAATCTTATTCCCATTTCCAAGAACTCTGCAAGATTGGTTATTCTCAAGTATTTTTCCCATGTGTATTTTGCTACAAAATTAATTTATTCATCCATATTAAGAAGAACATCCTAATCAAAGATAACCTTCAATGTTCACCTTGTCTGAATTTCTTCAAATTCCAAATTGGTGGAGCCCACATGAATCAAGTCTTGCTGTATTTACAATTCCAGAGTAAATAACACAGCAATGGAATGCGAGTTTCTCTGGGGAATTGAATTATTCACAAAATCAGTAATTGAGCTAATCCCATATGTAGATTTTCAATTTACAATTATTATCTACTTAATCGTTATGGTTACTTGGGATCCTGAAGGATTTACTAATAGGACTTTATGAAAATGAAACAAATGTGGAGGATGACATAATATGGCTAGAAAAGAGTTGTGGCCCAGTAGATCCTGAATGAAACAACTGTTGAATGATGGTGAAAACTTTGTATTATCTCTCACATTGGGCTCTTAGGGCAGGAAGCAGTCAAATGGGAGCCAGAACAGAGAGGATATTAACTATTTTTTATATGCATTATTTTTTGTTGTTGTTAAGAACAATATAAAAATGATGCTGTTGGGGGCTTCCCTGGTGGCGCAGTGGTTGAGAGTCCACCTGCATATGCAGGGGACACGGGTTCGTGCCCCGGTCCGGGAAGATCCCACATGCCGCGGAGCGGCTGGGCTCATGAGCCATGGCCGCTGAACCTGCGTGTCCGGAGCCTGTGCTCCGCAACGGGAGAGGCCACAACAGTGAGAGGCCCGTGTACCGCAAAAAAAAAAAAAAAAAAAAAATGATGCTGTTATATTAGACAACTATATTTTAGGGTCCAAAATTTTAGTTTCACCATTTTTAGGCCAAGTAACTGTTACAGAGTATCTGTATACAGAGTATCTAAAGAATGAGAAAACCATTTTTTCCCACGTGTTGTTCAGAGTGTAGTGCTGTTCTGTTTGCCTTAAAAATCATCGTCATCCTCAATAATGGTTAAGTGGGTAGAAGGAGGTCTCTCACAGCTAAAAATATACTCTGGACTGACTTCTGTGTAAATCATGGGTTTATAGATCTATGGACACCTAGAAGGAAGAAGAGATCTATGCTTATCGCTGTGTATACTGACACATATGCTGTCATCAATGAACCACCATGTACTTCTCTGGGAAAGTTGGTCTAGCTTTGAGGGACAATGGAAATGATGATGGTGGCAACAATGAAAGTTATGGAATAGTTGCTGCTCATCCATGCAATAAACATTTATTAAGCACCTACTATGTACCAGCGATACTGAGGAGAAACCCCATGAGGTTCATAGCCTAATGAGGAGAAATAGAAACCATAAGTGAGTAAGTATATGCTATGTCGGATGCTGATAAAGGCTTTGGAGAAACAGGGGAGGGGACTGTGGAATGTTGAGAA
Source organism: Delphinapterus leucas (assembly GCF_059928025.1). Lineage (NCBI taxonomy): Eukaryota > Metazoa > Chordata > Mammalia > Artiodactyla > Monodontidae > Delphinapterus > Delphinapterus leucas. The sequence goes on from NC_143140.1 coordinate 31,223,641, forward strand.
GTTTTTATACAGTAGAATTAGTGAAGGCCTCTGTGGTCATGTGATGAATAAAATGAACATCGTTAACAAAGTGAGGAGGAAAGCCAAGAGGAAATTTGGGAGAAGACATTTTCAGGCAGAGAGAAGAGCTGGCACAGAGGTACTGAGGGAAGAGTGTGCTGGGCTTGTCAGAACAGCAAAAGGGACAATGCAATATGAGAGAGGTGGGGGAGAGGAGGGGAGGTCGAAGAAACTGGGCAAAGGGGTGGTAGGGTCAGATTATAGGCCCTCATGGATTACTGAGAATTTTGGCTTTCTGAGAAGAGCCATGACAATGTCGGATTTAGCTTTTAACAGGATCACCTTTCCTCCTGTGTAGAGATGAGTCTATGGAGGCCAGGGAGGAAGCAGAGAAACCAGTCAAGAGACTTCACGATAACCTAGGATAGAGTTAATGACAGGATGATAATGATCCAGATCAGGAAAAGCAGGATTCTGAAGTAAAAGTCCATAGGACGGTTGATGGATTGGATACGGGGTTATGAGAGAAGGAGAAATGTCAAGGATGACTGCAAGGTCTTTTGGCCTGTGCAGTTAGGAGGATGGAGTTGCTCGTACTGACATAAGGATAGGAGAGATGATGAGTTTGACTTTTATACATGTTAAGTTTAAGACACTTACTAGGCATCCAAGAGATGTCAAGGCAGATGGAAAAAATGAGCCTGGATTCAAGGGAGAAGTCCTGCCTGGAGAAGTAAGTTAGGGAGACTTCTCAGCATATCAATGTCTATTTGAAGAAAGGAGATAGGATGAGATTACCTAGGGAGTGAGTGAAGATAGGGGAGAGTTGTGAGGCCTGAATCTGGGCCATTCTAAGATGTGACAGTCAAGGAAGAGGAAGAATCGGCCAAGAATCGAAAAGGAGTGACTAGCAATGTAGAAGGACAGTCTTAAATGTGTGGTGACTCAAACCAAGTGAAATAAAGCACCTCAAGAAAAAGCAAGTGGAGTTGAGCCCTTAGAAGGAGAGAGTAGGATGGTAGTTACCAGGGGCTGGGAAGTGGGGGAAATGGGGAAATGTTGGTCAAAAGGTGCAACGTTTCACTTATGCGAGATGAATAAGTTCTGGAGGTCTAATGTACAGTGTGGTGACTATAGTTATTAATACTGACTTGTATACTAGAAATGTGCTAAGAGAGTAGATCCTAGTTGTTCCCCCGACCAAAAAAAAAAAAAAAAAAAAAAAGCAACTATGTGAAGTGATGGATACATTAATTAGTTTGATTGTGGTAAGTATATCTAACCATCACCTTGTACACATTAAGTGTATACAATTTTTATTGTCATTTATACCTCAATAAACTGGAAAAAAAAGAAAATAGCAAGTGACCAACTGTATCATATGTTTTTAATAATTCTAATCCTTGATAATTAGACTGACAATTAATTATTTAACATTGAGGACACCATAGAAGACCTTGAGGAGAGCCATTTGCTAGAGATAAAAGCCTGATTGAATGGCCTCCAGATGAGGAGATAAGGTATTAGACACAGAAGTATGGATAAGTCTTTCTAGTATTTTTGTCGTAGATGAGAACATGAAATGGAGCTGTCGCTGGAGTTGGTAGGATCTAGTAAGGGATTTTAAAATGATTATTCATTGGAATCAAAGCTACAGCATGGGAAATGTTGGCACTTTTACCATTGATGAGAATGATCCTCTAAGGAGGGAAAAAAACCTGATGATTAAGGAGAGAGAAGGATGGTGGTTGCAGGGATGAGATTGTGTAGATGGAAGTGGGTGGGATCCGGAGAACATGTGAAAGGCTGGCATTAGCTGGGAGCACGGACCCATCACCAAAGTAACAAGATGGAATCCAGATTCCGGGTGTTCAGACGCAACCTGGGGCATTAGATGTGGCAGCTGTGTGAGCAGAAGTTGGTTTGTGCTGCTTCCATTTTCTTAGTGGACAGGGAAGCAAGTTCATCAGCTGATAGTGAAGCGAGAGAGAAGATGCTGGAGATTTAGGGAAAGGTGGAAAGGTGTAACATAGTTGTCTAGTAGAAAGAGAGTGAATGAACGCTACAGAACGAGATGCTAATTGTTTAAACTTAATATATCGGTAGCATCCACACAATGCCTCTGAAAGGCAAGTGTTCTTACCATTGTTTACAGACAAGAAAATGAGGCAAAGTGACCTAAGGCTACATGCCTATGCTAAACATTTAGGTTCTTTTGGTGGATAATGGCGCAAGATTAGCATGTAAACTAGCAAGAGGTCTGCCGTGGCTGAAGATCTTAATAGGAAAAGGAAATACAGCAGCCACGTCTGGAATGTGGCTCTCTGGGTTAGAACAGTACCTGACCACATTCTTGAGAGCATGTTAGCTGCCCATGCCTTGAATTAAAACTTAAACTATTGGGCACTTACATATTATCATGCTGATAACCGGAGATGCTTTAGTGAAAATGCGAGACATTATGCTATCAAGCAGCCTCAGAGAGGTACAAGGAAGGCTCCACAGCTGTGAAAGACACTGGGAGACACTGGGATTTGCATCTAGACATGGCTGACTCCAGAGCCCATGACTTGCACGGGAGGCTATGTTGTTCCACCCATACGATAACAGTTCCTGCACTTCAGAGCCTTCACCAGAAATAGTCGGGCTAGTCATGCACATGCATAACAGTCACACAAGTTGTATATCATGATCCATGTCTAATATTCCTGCCATCTAAGTTTGAAGGAAAGAACATTCACTTCTGTCTGGTATGCAAGGAAGGCTTCAAGAAGTAGGAAGGACTTAACATTGGATTCTGAGCAATGAATAGGACTTGAAAGTCTAGAGAGAGGAGTTGCATTTTAAGATAAGGGAGTAAAACTCTTCACAGTGATATTACTCTAGGAAATGACCCTGCATGAAGGCTTGAATTCTTCATTTATCATTTGCCTCTCTACACTTTTCTGTAAAATTTGAATTTCTCCTGGTGGGATTAGGGAGAGACTGTTGACATATCTGCTTCTTAATCTTAATTAAGTATAGTGTTGACCTCTCTCTGTTGAGGAAACACAGAGTCTCTTTCACCTGTTACCCGTGAGAGCTGAGCAGAGCTCTGGGAAATGAGTTTCTTCATCTATAACACAGAGATGTTAACATATTTCTCACAGAGATGCTCTAAGTATTAAATAAAAGAGTATGTGATGGTGCTTTGTAAAGCGTAAACATCATAAAGCTATATCTTAGATGTTGTTATTCAATTTCATCAAGTAAAACAATGCTAGAGGAAAAGACAAAAAACAACAAAAACCATTTCTCTGGGGGTTTTTGCTTATGGCCCTATGACCTAGTTTGGCTGAAGGATCTTTGGTATGTTAATATAATAGCTTTGAAAAGATTTGAGCCCTATCGTTCATGTTAGACATTTCTATCTATGAAAGCACCGTGCTGAATCCAGCTCGGCTGCCAGCTGGCCTAATGGGACGCAGCATAGTGATAGAACCCCAGAGCTGTTGTGGATTGACCCAAGGACATCAAAAATGAAATAGTTCAGTTCTATTATTTTTCATTTCCTACAAAACATGAACGCTGAAAAGTTTGGGCTCTCTTTTGCTATCACAAGGAAAGAGTCAAGTTGAATCGTCCCTTTAGCAAACAACAGAGCAGTCCAGTAGTTTCTGTTCCAGAAACCTGCCACTTGGAGGTTAAAGACTCCTTCCTCAGTAAAGCCTTCTCTCTTTGGGGGAGCTTTCTGGAAGCATCTGGCTGCATGGTGCTGTCCAATTTGATCTCCAGCATTCTGCACATGGCACTTTCACCTTGGTTTTTAGGAGAAACGGTTAGTCAGCATGCTATTTACACTGGTTATTGATCTTTTAAAGTTGTCTAAAGAAGTCCCTTTGGCAGCTCAAAACCTTAATGTTCAGTTCAATCAGCTAAGAGCCTATCCAAGTCATGATTAATCTCTAAAGGCGGTGCACATGACAACTGATCTCAAATTCTTTATAACCAGAAACTTCACAAGTGCATCAGAAGTCAGTGTCCAAATAATATATTCCTTTTTCTCTTTTTTGTTCTTTCTCCTTGCTTTAGGTATGTCCTGTTAGCCTTTTGTGTGTCATAACTCATTCTTTTAGTTGTATATTCTCTAAGGACTAGTGAAGCCTGTTAGGAATGGAATGAATCATGGTAGATCAAAGTTATGAACATAGGTAAGGTACACCTGAGAAGCTGATAAATTTCAGGGGATGTAGGGTTCTGCTCTGTACACTCCACACTCATTAAACTGCTCTGAAATGATTTAAGAATTTTCAGTCTAAACCATGGATATTCTTTTATCAGGTTCTCTAGAAGTGCCTTCTCTTCCTTTTTTGCACAACCCTCCCATGTGTTTACTACTTCACATGTAATCCATGACCCACTGGAGCCATTTAAGTTGCAGTCTAAGACTGCTAGTCACTGCCAAACTTCCTTGGAAAGGATGCTAGAGGGAAGAGATGTGAAAGCACCTGGTTTCATGGTGTCCACATCCTTTTCCTTTCTATTATTTATTGGCTCCAGCCTGTGGCTGCAACTTGCTCTAAGGTGTAATAGACCAGTACTTCTCAAACTTCAGTGTGCGTAGGGACACTCAGGGATCTGGTTAATGTTCAGATTCTGCTTCAGTAAGTGTGGGGTGGGATCTGAGATTCTGCATTTCCAACAAGCTCCCCGGGGTGCTGATGCTGGGGTCAACTCGCCGCACTTTGAGCAGCAAGGAATTCGGTGGAAGATGTATTGGTCAAGGAGGTTCTTAAACATTCAGACTCAAGCCCCAGTAACAGGACAGACCTAATATGATGCATAACAAAGAAATATTGTCTTTTAACATCATTTCCTGAGCCTGTGTCCTGGGATCTAGCATAAAATGATTTCATTATATTTATCAAATACTCTCCGCAAAACATATTGTTATAAAAATCAGTTAAGCGTTTGTGACCAAATAAAATGACTGAAGTGCTGTAATTGTCTAAAGAGTGATATACGAGAAATTCACCAGCACTATCTGGGTGCGCAGAATCTCACAGCCTCTTTCATCCATCAAAGGTTTTCCTCGGTAGATGTCAGCCAGGAGGTTATCTGTATCATAAACACTATGCAAAGCTTTTTGGATCCTTTCTCTGGGACAGGTTGCCTCCATCGACTATGTTATCAATCGGGGCATAAACCACAGCCGTAATGTTATCTGAGACTCAGACGTTCACCCTGGCACACTAACTGCTGGGGAATTATGAGTCGTGGGATTACTCTAACATAGAGAGTATTGTGCTGTGAAGATTATGAAATCTTATTAGAAAAGGCTCTGCCCCAGATCTGTAGCCATTAAGATCAGAGCCTTTCTTTCAGATACCTTAGGGAAGATAAAAAATTTTGGAACCTGTTTATATTTACTCATATGTACTCCCAGGATGCAGAGCTGGCAGCAGGAGCTGCCTCAGCCCTCACTTATTAGTACGAATTTCCCCTTTGGGGGGTTATTTTAAAATATTTGTATATATTTCAAATCCCTCAATCTGGTTTGTGGCAAATGGTTGCTTAAGCAGCTCCTTAATTATTTTGTTCGAGTTTTTGCAGGAGGACTGTTGCAGAGATTTGGCACAAAGCTGAGGTTTTGGAGGTCTTTACTGCCTCCTGAATAGATTTCAGGAAAAGGAAAAAAAAATCAAGGGGTGTTAAATTATTACTCCCTTTATGTAGTATGCACAAATAGAATTGATTGTGGACCTCAGTGCAGGAAAAGAAATACTTGCACAGATGCATGGTAATAATTTTTATGTGTGCTAAAACTATGTTCTTGCTATTTTGTCATAATATTCCAGAGTGAAGCTTTGGAAGAATGACATGGTTATAATAATAGTAAATGGAGTCACTTTGTAGATATCAGGTAATAAATTATCTCATGAACTTGGGGATGAAATGTAAGGAAAATCATTTAAACTCTAAGGTAGAAAACTAGAAACAAATACAATCAAATGTTATTTTACAGTAATGTCAGGTGGAATCATTCACTGGAGGAGACATATGATTCAGGTGCCAAACTTGGACTGAAGCCAATTTCGATTAGCAAATATATGCCCAGTCTTTGTTCCTGCCCTTCTCTTGGAGCACCATGAACAGCTGGAAACGTGTGCATCGAATGTGGAGGGATGCAGGCTAGTGGAATTTATGGACTGAGGATGTGTGAGACCCTGGGCCATCCTGAATCGTCACATGGCCGATTTATCCCTTGCAGCCAAGGGGAAGATGCGATGGTGTCACACCCTCCTTGATCCTATGGTGGCCAAAGTGAAACAGCTGGGCTGGGCACCCAGAGAAAACCTCCACACTGTCTCCCTGCTTTTCTAGTGATATAACTATGTAGGTTGTTGTATTTCATTCTGTGTATTTATGCATATCTATATGTTTTAAAAGCACAGGAAAGACCAGAAATAGGTGGTGAGAACAACATTCCACATTGTGGGGCTGCCCTCTTACATCAGACTGTGCAGGAGACCACCAATTAGGATATATAAGAATGAGCTTCTGGACTTCCCTGGTGGTGCAGTGGTTAAGAATCAGCCTGCCAATGCAAGGGACACAGGTTCGAGCCCTGGTCCGGGAAGATCCCACATGCCACGGACCCACTAAGTCCACGCACCAAAACTACTGAGTCTGTGCGCCACAACTACTGAAGCCTGCGCGCTCTAGGGCCCACGTGCTGCAACTACTGAGCCCACGTGCTGCAACTACTGAAGCCCGCACGGCTAGAGCCCGTGCTCAGCAACAAGAGAATCCACCGCAATGAGAAGCCCACGCACTGCAACGAAGAGTAGCCCCCGCTCGCCACAAGTAGAGAAAGCTGCACGCAGCAAACGGAGACCCAACGCAGCCAAAAATAAATAAAATTGAAAAAAAGAAAAAAGAATGAGCTTCACTCACACTTTTCTGTCTTCTTTCACTTCATGTTGTGGATTTTGAGTAGATGTGGCTGGTCATGAAGGCAGGCACCCTGAGTGTTAAAATTTAGGAAGAAACTGAAGTTTGAGTGACTGTAATGTCAGAATATGGATCCTTCTGATTATGATGAGGCTGAGCAGTGCCCTCAACAGATTGTTGGTGCTTTCTGGTAAATAAAATTATCAGGGCGAAATAACGTGAGACTACACATATATGCATGTGTGTGTGTGAGTGTGCATACGCTTGTGTACGTGTATGTGTGTGTGTGTGTGTGTGCGTGTGTATGGTGTATGTATCTCACACCCTATGAGCACTTTGGATACTGTCCCACTGAGACTGATGGATCCAAGTTCCTGAGTTTGTGGCAGAAAAGGAACATCGTGAAAGGAAAGATAGACAAGGTGACTCCAAAATATTTTTTTACAAAAAAAATCCATAATCTCTACTCTGTGAAGAATCATGTTGTGATCACAGCTTTGGCAATGAAAATAGTACTTATATTGCAAAACGTTGATGAGGACCTCAGTCCATAGACATCAGCCTTATACAGAGCATCGGATCATCACTGAAAGCATAGCACTCCCCTACACTTAATTTAAAGGAATGAAATGAAATCCCACAGTCCAAACCGTGGACAGAGGACCCTGTCTGGCCTGGTAAGAGTTACAGGTTTGCAAGGCCTCAGGTAGCCTACTATCTGGTTGAAAGCTTAAAAATAAACCCCAAACTGAAAACAAATAGCAGAGCTCGGAGGTTACATAGTACAAAGAGTTCATTTTTACAAAGGAGGAATCTGAAAAAGAGAGGTTATGCAAATTTCCTCAGGTCACAGATTTGACAAGTGGCAGAGCTGAGATGGCAAAATCCAGGCAGTCTGACTGCAGAGTTTGTGTTCTTGATTCTATGAGGTATTGCCTCTCTGTAGGATCTGTGACCAAAGGGAGGTTTCTTTCAAATTTGTTTTAAAGCCCTGTAGTTCCTTCCTTCATTTCTCAATTTGGGTGCCTCTATCTGCAATTCTTTCTGCTAGTGGGGTGGGGTGGGGTGGGCATGAGTCAGCCAACTATCCAATAAATTACTCACTTTTCATTATGAAAAGTACTGGGAAGCAAAGAGAGCTGTGAAAGTACACGGCAAGGGTTCGGGGTGTGGGAGCCAAACTGAGGTTGCGGTTGGGGAAGGAGTTGCTGAAGAGGAGACATTTGAGCTGAGTACTGATGGGTGAGGGGGGCTATGGACGATTTTTGGAGGAATAAGTGAATTCCAGGCAGAGGGTATAGTTGTGCAAAGGCCTTGTAGCAGGAAGTAGCCTGGCACCTGGGAGGGTCTGAAAAAGGACCAACCGAGCTGGCGTGGGGAGTGATATGACCGAGGCTTCGGAGGCCAGTAGGAAGTATGAGGTCTTCCAGGGCCTTGAAGACCATGTTAAAGAATGTAGTAGCTATTCTTAAGAACAATGAACTCTTGACACTCGTTGAAGGGTGTTTTATCTCTGTCCACGTAGTTGGTAGGAGAGAAAAAAAACAACTGAGATGTAAGTATCTAATTTTCCCTTGGAATTTAGATTGGAGCTTTTTTTTTTTTTTTTCCTCCGGATGATCTAAGGCAGGAGTCAGTATCCTTTCAAAGCAAGGTGTGAAGCTGGCACTTCCTATTATCCAGGCATTGAGAAGGACCAAGCCTTGTAAGGGACAAGATGGGAGCTGGTAGTTACTCAGGATGTCAGAGGTCAGCTTTCTGTGCCCTCTGGCATGGGGCAGTCTGCCCCCTATCTCCTGGGAACTGTAGTTTGCCTCTCCTGCCCGCATCTCACATTTGCAGTCTTGTATAACAAAGTTTACTTTCTGACAGCCCTCAATCTTTTATTTTCAGTGGATCATTTGGTCAATGCCTAAATGAAAGAAGTCCCCAACTCATAAACTTCCATTTTGAAAGTTTATATATCAGAAGGCAGAGTGACCCTTAGACTTATCCCTTCAATCATCGAATAGAGGTCTTTCCCCGGGTGCCTGAATCTGTGCTCGAGGCACAGCCACTTCCCCAGAAGTGAGGTTATAGATGGCAGTTCTGTTCCTGCGCAAGCCCACGATTGCATTAACAACCTGGTCTTCTGAGCCCAGGGAAAACGGATGATGCCGCTCAGAAGAGAGGAGAGGAAGAATAGAATTTCTTTCCTTCTCTCCGGGGTGTGATCTTGAAAGAAGCACATTTTTGTCATATTAGAGTGATAAAAGGGAATGCTGCTGTCTGGGTGCTGGGCGGGAGGGAGAAGGATTGCTGCGAGGATAAATATGAACTCTGGTATTGAAAGGGGGGCTCCAGGGGAGGACCTCCCCGTTGGCTGGCTGAGCTGAGCGTGCAAAAGTTGTGAGGCCACTGCCTCAGGCTATAGTTAGGATGGTCCCACATCTTTGCGAGCCTGTTCAGAGTGTTCAGAGTGACTGGGCGACAGCTTCTTTGTGTCCTGGCTTTACAGAACTGAAGAGACAACTGATAGCATGCAGGTGACTGGGGCCTCTGTCTCTCTGTCTCTGTCTCTCTCTAAGAGAGAGCACCTATGACGTGGAGAGGTAATGCAAAACACAAGCAAAGATCTCCAAGAGCAGTTCCAACAGTGGCTCAAGCCCTGATCAGGGAAAAAGTAGTGGCAGAGGTGACTGTTGCAGGTGTGCTGGGAAACCACGGGAAGATCCAGGGCGGGACCCCTTGGGTGCTGCTGCAGGGGGCGGGCGAACCATCTAACATCTTCAGTCCTTAGAATCAGAGAACAGAGCCAGCAGCTGAGCAGATAAGAAGCAATCCCAGAGATAAGAATCTAGGCTCCTGGAGAGCAGAGACTGTGCCTTAGGTCTCCTTGAATTCTCAGAATCTCTGTCCACCAGGCCACCAAATGCATCCTTAATTGCTAATGGGAAGAATCGGACCCTGGAGACAGGAGGGGCTTCCTGAAGTCTGGAGGGGGCAGAGGGCAGGACACTCAGACTTAGAGACGTGTGCTGAGGAGGAGATAGAGCAGGAGATGGTTCTTTCTTGTCTACAAAGGCTGGATAGAGAGCTCATTTCCCAGGGCTGGTGGAGCTAGCCAATAAGAAGAAAATACTTGTAATTACATTGCAAAATGGCAAGGGATATTTAGCTTTCCTCACAGACACGCTAGTTAGGAGATCTTAAATCCTGGTTTCTGAAGTTACCGCACCGACCCCAACAGCCTGTTTGGGTGCCTCATTTTCAGCCGTGCACTAAGAGAGCAGGGTTTGTGATAAGTACGCGTTAGGTTAGGGTGTGCCGTGTGTGTTCCACCCCACTGGGTGCTCTGCCAGAAAAGGAAAGATAGAGCCAGAGACGTGAGGAAGTGGAGGGGACCATACCTTTCACTTGGAGATTTATCATCTAAACAGTGTAGAAAGCTCTGAATTCAGTCAACAGGCTTTGGTTTTGTTGCTCTTGTTGTTTGCTTTTTTAAGCCGCTGTCTCCTAAGCTTGAATAAGCATAGAGCCCCGTTGCCCTATACAAATATTTCCTGCACTTTGGAAAATGCTGCTGCTGTGGGTGGCTTGGAAAAACAGATTGGAATTTTATCTATTTGGAGCAGATCACGAAATCGTAGGAAGTTGAAATTTTCCCTGAACTATCTGGACAACCTCTGGGGCATATGCCAGTGGCAATGCTCCTATTCTTGATGGATCTGGATGGAGAGGCAGATTAAGCCTGGTAAAATCTGTCATTTTGATCTTCCTGTCACTAAAGGAACTAAGGTAAATTGCGTCACTGTCCTGTGTCCCATTTCTTCACCTGCTCTCTCCTTTTCTCAGGACAGTGCGCAAACAGTGAAAGGTGTGTCTTATTCAGTGAAGCCTAATGGGGTCCGTGTGGTTACGCGGAATTAGCATTTCCGTTTTACAGGCATAATCCTTCTTCCCGATTCCTACAGCAAGACCCAGAGAAGTCAGGCGGCATTCTCTGCGCCTAGAGATTCAGAAAGCAGTGCACAGAGATCGGGGGAGAACAGCGTTCCTAGCTGGGCGTGTCCTTTCTTGTGTTCCTCCAGAATGGGCTGTGGCACAGACAGCTCACAGGAAAAGGTCATGACTGGAGAGGAATACAGCTGAGCCCGCTTCTTGAACCGAGACTCCGCTTCTAGCTGGGCTTGCTCTCTTTGTAGTGATTTGTCAGGAGTAGCTTCTATTTTCATTACAGGGCTCTTTGCACAACCGAAAGACTTTTTGAGATAAATGGAGACATTCATCCACTAGGTGGAGCTACATCCTTTGTTCTCTGATGGATGATTTTTCCCTAAATGAAACTGAAAAGTATTTGGTTTGGGTAGGAAGTCAGCAAAGAGAGCATACATCCTTCTTTCCTCTCACCTTGTTGTGGGCGCTACAGTATTTTGAGCAAAAAATGTATGGATAAATGGGCATATTTTCATACTGGGAATGGGAGCTATGATACCTGAGGATGTCCTCTGAAATACACCAGATAGCTGAGTGCAGTCAGGCTGCCTCACTTGCAGTTAGGTCCATGACTTGCTAGATGCACAGGAAAATGGGAAGTTATTTAACCTACCAGTATTTCACTTCTCATGGGTTTCTAGCGTTTCTCTATCTGTAAATACATGCTCTATGATAAGGTTGTTTTGGGGACTAAATGAAACCTTTGTGAAGTACTTAGCCAAGATCCTGGGACCTAAGAAGTGCTCAGTGAGTGTTAGTTGTTGCTTTATTTGTATTTTTATTTTTCATTGACTAAATGCTCACTGACAGAGTGTTTATGTTTTCATACGAAAATGGGAAATTCAGCAGGATTTGTATTTCTGACTGGATGGACTGCATTCTTATGTTGCCCTGTGGGGTCCTGCACTGTCTTCACCTTCTTACCCCCTGGCAGGATCTCTCATTTTCCCTAAAACAGAGTTCCTCAACCCTTTGTGTCTGCAAGTCCCCCGGAGGGCTTGTTAAAACTCAGATTGCTGGGCCCCAGCAATGTCTGGTTCGGAAGGTCTGGGGTGAGGCCTGGGAGTGTGTATTTTTAATCTGCAGGTATTTTTAGCAGCAGGTGATGCTGCTGCAGGTCCAAGGCCCACATCCCACAGCCCTGGAAAGGACTGTTTCCACCCTTGCGTTACGGTCCCCTGACATGACTTTTTTGGTTGAGAAAGCTATGACCACAAGGCAGGACTAGGTGGGTTTCTTTAAAGCTGTGTCTGCCCAGACTGCCTTCCTGTCTCTGCTTGTCATGGGGTCTAAATTGCACACTTGTTTCCTTGAACAAAGCAGATAAATCTCATCATCAGGTCTGCAACGTCTCTTTGTCATCTCTTATCACCACTCATTCCCTCCTGCAATTTTGATCTGACTCATACTGGCCAAACTCAGGGCTTCCCAGACTGCTCTTGGGGGCCAGCAGTTGGGTAAGAATTAGCAGGTGATTCCTCCACATTGAAAAACGACCTTCAGCGCCATGCATGGCACATGGTAAATGTTCATATATACTTGTTGAATGGATAAATGCTCTAGGGAAGGCACTTACAGTCTATTAAAAGGGAGACTTTGCCAGTCAGAAAGCTTTCCATCTGCCAGCTGTGTGACCGTTGGAAAGTCACTTTATAACAAACACAACCTAAAAATATTAGGTATCACTGTGATTTACAGCCCCCTACTGATTAATATGACGTACTCTTTTAGGTCGAACCAGAGAAATAGAAACAGAAATTGCCTCTATTTGACCATTTTTGGTTTACAGAAATGTCAGCTTTATATGGTTCAACCTAATAAAACTTCTGTATTTGAAATTAGGCACATGCTTAATGGCACTATTTTTCCAATATGCTTTTAATTCTGAGGAACCGCATTCCTGATTCTCTTTCTCTTTCTCCCGGTGCACGTACAAATGTTGAGGGAAGATTTTAGAAATAAGCCTGATGTTGGCACTGTAAAAATTCAGTTTTATTCTCAGTCCAAGATGATCCTTCATCACTATTTTCTCATTGGAAGAATGATTCTCCTTCATTTGAAAGCACCTGGCAGATGCTCCCCCTGAGCTGTCTTTTGGTTTTTGTGGAACACCTAGGTGTTGAAATTCCAGGGTTTAGAATTGACTTTTCTCATACTTTCCACCCCTTGCCCCAGACACTGCCTCCACTCCCCCGACTCCCATCACAGCACACACTAACCTTTGTTTTAATCTTTGGCAATACCATCCATTCTTTCTCTCTCTCTGTCCTCCTCCCTCACTGAAACTGACTTGAGCATAGACAAGTGAGATTAGCTTTGCAAAACTGCACTACAGACCTCTGAAGTTATTATTTCAATTATGCAAAGACCGATGTGAAGGTTGTAAGCCCATCAGTTGCTGAATCCTAGAACTTTTGGTGCTAGGAAGTCATTAAGATATTTTGGGGAGAGGCAATGCCTTACCATTCAATAGTCATTCAATAGCTACTTATTGGGCACTGACTATTTACTAGGACCCTCTGGTCACTTGCCGTTCATTGGAATATGTTTATTACATCATTTTTACAACTGTCAGCAGGTTTTCTTTTTCTTTTAAATACATTCAGATTTTAGAGAATTGGAAGGAACATGAGGAAATTTGGGGGTGATGGTAATGTATATCTTTTTTTAATTTTTAAAATTATTTTTACTTTTGGCTGCGTTGGGTCTTCATTGCTGCATGCAGGCTTTCTCTAGTTGTGGTGAGCGGGGACTACTCTTTGTTGCGGTGCGCGAGCTTCTCATTGCGGTGGCTTCTCTTTGTTGCGGAGCACGGGCTCTAGGCGGGTGGGCTTCAGTAGTTGTGGCACGTGGGCTCAGTAGTTGTGGCTCATGGGCTCTAGAGTGCAGGCTCAGTAGTTGTGACACATGGGCTTAGTTGCTCCGCAGCATGTGGGATCTTCCCGGACCAGGGATCGAACCTGTGTCCCCTGCATTGGCAGGAGGATTCTTAACCACTGTGCCATCATGGAAGTCCCTGTCAGCAGGTTTTGTTACGAGAAAAGGTTAAAAAAAAAAAAAAAAAAAGAGGATCCTAGTTGCCAGGGACTGTAGGAAGAATTCTCTAAGGGGGGACAGGACTCAGAAAAAGGACATAGAAAGGTACAAAGTATACAAGTTTCACCTATTTCATAGTTTTGCCTCATTTGACCATGTAAAATGATAACAATTGCTGAAAGCGGAATTAGCTATATAATAACTTGACATTTTAAACCAAGATGTTTTTATGCAAATCTCTACACAAGAGATGTTGGAGGCGTACCCCCAGTTTGAATCTTTCTACTGATCAATCAGTGTGACTTTGGGCAAGTTACTTAGATTCTTGGTGCCTCAGTTCCCTATTAAAATAGGCTTCGTAGTAGTAATTACTTCATAGGGTTATTGTGAGGATAACATAAGTTAATGTATCTAAAGTGCTTAGAGCAAAGACTGGCAAATTACAAGAACTATCTAAATATTAGGTATTTTGAGTGTCAAAGGATATCCTAGAAAATGCTAAATTATAAAAATATGTGTATAATCTAGATATATTCTCCTCTAGGAGCTAATGGAGACTTTAAAAGAATCTTTTGTATTGTTTTTGTAGATATCTAGTTTTAAATGGGTTTAAAATTGTTATGTCTTTTAAAAATCATTCTATACTTTAGTGAGTTTATTATCAGGAAATTCTTTTTCCCCTTGATATTTAGGCTAAAACTTCTCTCTTCTTAATTCCAGTCTATTTTTCCTCATTAACATCCTTTTACTATGCTGGTGACTTTTTTTCTTTCTTCATATTTACCTCTTCCTGATATTTACAGAAGTACATGAGAGAATTTGTGAACTTAGGCAAACTCTTCCGAGGGAACTCCCCAGGGATCCTTTACAGACATCACACTTCTCCCTGTTACACAGGCTGCAGGCAGCACCAGAAGAGTGCCGTGCATTTTCTTGGGAAATTTCTCATGACTAAAAGCAGAGAAAAGGCCAAAGCCACCCATTTGTGAGTTAAAGAACGGGTTTCTAACTTTTCTTTTGAATTTCCTCAAGGGCTTTAAATTATGAGGTAAACTCACGAAGCACCACGCGAATCTTCAGTATTTATATCGTTGTGTTCAGAATTGGGGTCGGGGGTGATGATAGCCGTGGTTCACCAGGAAATTCATAACATTGTAGCATCATGGCGGACTCGGAGATCCTATCCTTGATTAGATTATTTGTACATGCTGGAACCACATTTTGTGCTTTGACATTTCATGATTATTGCATTTAGTCCTTGTATCAGTCGTATTAAAAAAAAAAAAAAAACCCAAAATCTTTTCAAAGGTTTATTTGTACTTTCCTTGCATTTTATACCATAGTTTAATTCTGGAGTTTTTAAACCCAAAAAAGATATCCAGACCTCAGCATTGAGCTTTATGAGACAAGATATTTTTATATCTACTGAGTTTTCATAATTTTTCCATGTATTATATTGTTTTATTTATTTATTTTTTTGCGGTACACGGACCTCTCACCGTTGTGGCCTCTCCCGTTGCGGAACACAGGCTCCGGACGCGCAGGCTCAGCGGCCATGGCTCACGGACCCAGCCGCTCCGCGGCATGTGGGATCCTCCCGGACCGGGGCACGAACCCGTGTCCCCTGCATCGGCAGGCGGACTCTCAACCACTACGCCACCAGGGAATCCCATCATATTGTTTTTTTTGTCTGAATATTTATTTCAAGATGTTATGTTCAGAGTCTAGTTAGATGAAGTTTAGCATCTGTTAAGAAGTTATGTTTTGGTTACTTTTCTTAAAAGTAAAAACGATTTTCTTTTCTTTGATACCTTCAATGGAGGGGAAAAGTACAACCACTTTTATTCTATTACAAAATTGATCAATTTGATAATAAGATTTTGGAAGAAATTTAATGTCTCAGAATCTGATAGATTATGCAAGCGCTGTGCAACTGGATACAAAAACTACATGCTGATTTATTCAAGCAAAAAGAATAAGCAAAGGAATGCACTTTGATGGTTCACAGTTTTTATTCTACCTTCTCAATATGGTTTTATCTTTCATATCCATCTGAGGTAGCAGCTAAAACGTGACACCAAAATACTTCAATTTGAAAGTATAAGTTCTCATTTTCTGCTCCTTCTTTCCTAATTTTCTTTGTCCTGTGTTTAATGCATGTGTGGGCATAGCAGTAAATGAGCTAAAATTAGTGCAAAGAGGACACAAGCTGAATATCATTTTGGTCCGGCCCACACTTCTAAGTCCAGGGTTACCAGCCTCTCTGCTCTTGATCTGAAGCCCTGTGACACTAGACTCTTTAAAGAGATGACCAGGAGGATAATGGGGGATGGGATTAGGGGGAGGTGGTGATGTGGGCATAGTGGCGGGGTAATGAAATGGACACAGGGTGCGAGGACACAATGCCCGCTGGGATTACTAATGAGGTGGTAGCTTATGGCAATCTCCTCCTCCGGGAGAGTGTGTGCCCAACAGACTGCAGATGTTCATCCTCGTCTATCCATATCCACAGCTGGCAGGGCATTTGGAAAGCAGGTGGGTAGGTCACCTTTCTATTGTTCTGCCCTCCGTTTGCTCCTGGCCAGGGCCTGAGGTCAAGGATGGTTCAGTGAGGTACCAGATCAACTGACAAATCGTATCAGATGGGATGTTTTCAGGGTTCTGATAAACATGGAAACAAGCAAAGAAATGTTTGGTCTTGCTTAACTACCTCCAGGAACTTCTGGCCTAAAAAGTGGGATTAGGGCATCAGGCAAAGGTAGGCAGATGGTTGTAGAGGGTATTGTGGCCTTGACCTAGCGAGATGGTTTGTTCATTTTACTGCCTTTTGGAAAATATTGAACAACTTCTAGTCAAAATTTTAACATGATTGAAACAAAATAGCCACATGATTATTCCTATACAAAGAAAACCTGAAGCCCAGGGAGCTTCAGCATCTTTCTCAGTGTCACAGACATTAGAAAGGACAAGATCAAACTTGGAAAACCCTCTTTCCTTGTTTTCTAATCTAGTTTTTCAGGCTGTCTATATCCCTTTTATTGTAGAGTAAAAAGAATAAACCATTGTCAGAATTTACCATGAGACTGAAATAGACTTGATTGTCAAAAGTGTTTTTTCCTAGAAGATTTGCAACATTAGGATGGATGCTGAACATTTCTGAATTCTAACTGTGAAACGCTAACGTTGGGCATTAGTGCTTAGCCTTGGGAAATTCTTACTTTGGGTGCCAAATTAAACTAATTTATACTTACTAACTAACTAAACATTTTCTTAGCATGGCACAGTGCTCACATTTCTACCATAATATTATACTTTATACTTTTCCTACTATTTTACAAAATTGCGTGAGGACTGCAATATTTCAAGCTTTGAACCATGATTCTTCGTGGCCTCCTGGAGGAATGTGATGCAAAGACCCTAAAGATACTAATGTTCACTGTCAGATGATATTACAAACTGTCCCCCTGGATGGAATAACCTGCTGAGTAAAACGTCATTACCATGAGGCACGTTCTGAACCATGGCGATACAGGGACAGTTTTTCCTGAGCATTCTTCTGGGTCTATTATTACTAATCCTTCAACCCAGCTAGATGCTTTACCCAATGTTCTTTAAACAAAAATGTGAAAGAAAAAATAATCAAATTATATAGAATATGGGGAGAAGTCCTATATGAGCTGGTTTGGGAAGACCACCCAAAGTCCATATTTAATCAGATTCTCATTTAAGTTCAGTATTGTACCCTATAACCTTATCCATTCTCAGAATGAACCACAGTCAGACTGCTTCTATTTGAATTTGAGTCTGAGGTGCATCTGTATACCTTAGGGGTCTATCCAGGTGAACATCTAGATGGTGCCTGGCCATTGCCCTGGAGAGCCCAAGTCTTGATCATGAGTCAGGAAAGAGAAGAGGATGACGATTTGCCTGGCTGGGCATTAGTCATTCTGTGCTGGACTTGGAACAGAGGATGGTTCGTTAGCTGTGGGGAGTATAGCATGCTTTCTGACAAATATCCCCTAGAAATCAGATTTCAAAGTCCTCTTTATCCTTGGGTGGTTTAACGTGCCACACATTCTCTGCCTTGCTTTGTTAGAGCCTGGACCCCTGCCATTCCTGTGATAAAGGCAGTGGGGAATGTCTCACCTATCTTGGTAATTTGAGCTTTTGTCCCATTTTCCAGGCAGGATCTCAAACTTTTAATTATCCACTTAGTAAAACCCAGATGTCCCATTTCAAAGACCTATTCCCATTGGGGAATTTTCATTTCCAAGCAATAGTTGGATGAAATCCTAGAGTTTCACTGCTTCCCATTTCCAGTACTTCAGATTTTTTTTTTTTTTCTTGAATAAATAGAACCCTAAACTTGAAATTCTGAAAATCTATTTTAGATAGAATTGGGAGTATACCACAATCCACTGTGTTTACGTTTTCCATCTAAATCCTAACTGGTTCTTTTCAAAATATTTCTTAGCATGCATTTGGTTCATAAACCTTCTTGGGGTGCTAAGAGGATAAGTGACTTTCAATTTAGAAAATACATTACAAAGTGTTCCATCTCTTAAAGTTTAAGGAATACCCTGGTCAAGGTCTTACAGCATTTACCTGGCGGTGATTTTGATAAACGGATTCATCACTGGGTTGGAAAAGGGCCAGAGTGAGATGGCTCTTAGACCTATTTGCTGTGGCCCTGAGTATTGGCAGAGGAGTGCGGGTCTCGTGTGACCTTGTTTACACAGGATATTTCCACAGCTGTGCTAGATGAAAGTCTCAACTCAATTGCTTATCTCCATCGACCAAATTGGCTGGTCTAATCACCTGTTGATGGCGTTCCACATCAAATAGCCATTTTCCAATTTCAAGAGAAGATACTCACGAATTTAAATAGGTTATATTGACGTGCAGGTAAAATAACAATGAGAGGATTTCACATTGATAATCACATGAATATTTAAATTAAAGCACAGATGATTAAAACTGTGACTTCAAGGTGGCCTTAATATAACTTGGGGATGAGGTACTATGCTTGATAAGGGCATTTTCAGGCTAGGATATAAATTGTGACCCTTTCAGAGTTAGACATGATATTTTATTTACATTTTACACTCTTCAAACCGCTGCCATAGTTGTACAAGATCTCAGTAACTAATTCCAACTACTGGAACATGCACAAATATGAAGACCTTACAATGGCTGGCAGGACGACCGGTTTGTAAAGTTCAGGGTCATAATTCACGCTGAACTGTGTATGAGTGGTGTCCTGGGGAGCACAAATGTGTATATGGGTAGAGTGACAATATAGAGGCTTACACGGCTCCGGAAGATTTGTTCTCTACTCCCAACCCTGCCCCATTTCAGACTTCAACTTCTTCCCTCCCCTCACTCAGCCCCAGTCACTTGGGAATTCTTGCTGATATCTGAACACACCAACATGTTCCGACCTCAGGGACTTTGCGCTTACTATTTCCCTGGCCATCCTATTTAACACTGCAACTCTTCCCACATTTTCTGTTCTTTTCCATCATCTATCACTATTTCATAAATTATCCATGTAAGTTTATCTTGTATATTCTTTTGTGTCTCCCTTTGCTCTCCCAACGTTTATTATAATTTGAGTGTTATGATAATATGATATAATATAATAGGATAATATGATATAATATGATAATATCAGTGTTATGATAATTTCAATAATGTTTATGTTATGAGTGCAATGACTTTAGTCTGCTTTATTGTTTCCCCAATGCTGGGGCTCCAGCATCTGGACTAGTGTCTGGTACATAGTCGGTGCTTCATAAATATTTTGTGGATAAATTAATGAAATAAAAACTTTTCAATACATTATTAAAGATAGGTCAGGGTTACTAGCACAGTAACGGAGTCTTGACCTTCTGTATATATACCATGTTTTAAAAAGCCAGAAAATTTGATGATTTTGCTCATTCCAATGATGAGACATGTAACATGTTCCATGTGTGGCTAGGTAGGGCTCTGATTTGGAGACCCTTACAAAATCCTGCAAGTCCTTCTGCTGTTTCTCAAAGGACAAGAATTTGGCTGTGAAGGTGTGAAACAAAAGTAAGCTTAGTTGGTGTGGCAGCTTAAGAGTCAACAGTTTAATATCATGACTTTTATGAAAAATAAGATTTAACATTAGAGAGACAATATCAATTTCTCATTTATGTCCCTGATCTAGCCATCTTGATTCCTCTGATCCCAGGCTTTGCCTGCCTTCCTGCTACTGAACATGGATTTACACCAACTCACTTTATGGAATTCGTTTGCTATCTCCTAGAATATTGCTTTTGTGAAAACAATGTCAGTCTTGCCATTTAGTTCATTTGATAATTTAGCATCATTTGGCCAGATTTTAAGGGAATTCATGATTTGTAAAACAAATGTAGTTATTCAGGAAACACGTTTGCTTTCATGGCATTTTGTTTACAGTATATTTTCTGTTAAGTATATTTCAAATAATTGGTAACATGTGTGTGAAGTTACACATAACATTATATGAATCTTCTGTGTGTCTTAGTTTGTGAATATCCAAATGTTCTTTCCAAAGGAGTGACTTTTATTGATAGTTAAGCGTCAGGGACATATATGGCCTGAAATTGGTAAGTACATATGTATATAGAAAAATGCAAATAATGTTAACAGTCATTTTTGTAGGCTACAGCAGTTTCTGAAGCAGATACCTGGCACTGTTTCTTTTATCCTGCTATAGAAATTGAATACTACTTGGATGATTAGGTCGTGTGATGATGGATGCTAATAAAGGACATGGTGTTTGCTTCTCTCTGGCAGATTCCCCAACACACTGGCAGAGGGGGTGGGCCATCTTTCAGTAGCACGTGCTCTGTTCTTAATGCCTATGAGTTTTTAGCATTTCTTTAATTGTCCAATTTGTTTTATATTACCAGGTGGCTTTGATTAATGAGCCAAAACAAGTGAATTTGTGTACAGAAGACAGAAAGAATTATAACTCCGATGGTTGCTTTTAGGTCCGTACAAGTTACAATAGAAATACATAATCTTGTAACTGATGCAACATTAATTCCTTCCATATTGAGGGGGATGAAGTATCTAATTAAAATTCCAACATTTCCTTCCCCCGTTTTAATCTTCCTACACACTAGTAAAA
Organism: Delphinapterus leucas; assembly: GCF_059928025.1. Lineage (NCBI taxonomy): Eukaryota > Metazoa > Chordata > Mammalia > Artiodactyla > Monodontidae > Delphinapterus > Delphinapterus leucas. Next base: position 31,244,729 of record NC_143140.1, read on the forward strand.
ATCTACAGAACCATGAATGAAATATTTTAGCTTTCCAGACAGTATGGCTATTCAACCAAAACAGCTTCAATGCTTCCAAGTACTGAGAGGTACAAGGGTTGGGCTTTAACTCCACTGGTTCTTCTCCTGTCTCTTCAGGAGGGGAAAGTAACTAGCCCCCCAACCCCACCCCCGACGCTGAAGTACAGGAGCCTAAAATATGTGTCCCTATTTTTGTTTTAAAAATATTTCACTTAGGGGCTTCCCTGGTGGCGCAATGGTTGCGAGTCCGCCTGCCGATGCAGGGGACACGGGTTCGTGCCCCGGTCCGGGAAGATCCCACATGCCGCGGAAAGGCTGGGCTTGTGAGCCATGGCCGCTGAGCCTGCGCGTCCGGAGCCTGTGCTCCGCAACGGGAGAGGCCACAGCAGTGAGAGGCCCGCGTACCGCAAAAAAAAAAAAAAAAGAAAAAGAAAAAATATTTCACTTAAACAGCTTTTCTTTCCTTATTTAATAAGCACAAATATAGTGCTTACTGGGTGAGCAGAGTGTTCTTAGTGCTTTACAAATATTTACTCATTTCCTTCTCATTTCTCTTATGTGTCCTTTTGTCCCTTTCTGTCTCTCTGTTTCAATTACATTTACATATTACCAATTTCTGAACAAAAATCTTTCTCTCAGCATTGGGTAAAAAATAATATATTGGTAAGGGTACCTGGATGGTGTCCTCTTATACTGAGTCATTTTCTGTCTTGGGAGGGAGGCTTTTTTTGTTTTTTTTTTTTCATTTTGAGAAATTCAGTTTAAAGAATACATTTTAAGGGCTTTAATTGCATCTGTTATAAAAGCAGTCAGAGAAATGAGGACGATGATTTTAAAAAGAATTCCTTTCTGACTTTCTGTTCCTTCATAAAGAGGGCTACGCCAAACAATTCGTCTTCATACCTTAGGAGTAAAGAATGCAGCAGTTCATAGTCAGACAAGAGAACAAAAGACATCTCAAACTAGAGTCAAATATATCTGGAGTCAAATATTCCAAATGGCCTAGCCTTGCACCAAATGAATTAAAATGGTCTAGCTTTCATTCACAATTTGAGATACAATACTTGCTACCTGAAGACAGTATCAAGTTTTCAGCAAAGGAAAAATGATATTCATGCTGAGCCTATTACTAGGAGCGATGTGGCAGACAATTGTGGACTTTGAATAGTGTAAATGAGGGTAGGTGACAGGTTTACCTCCCTTAGGTTCAGCGCTTAGCACAATGCTGAGTACACAGTAGGTGCTCAAAAAATATTTGTTCAACAAATGGATCAATGATTGAATTGGTTTCTGAAGGTTAAGAACTGTTATCATCAAAGAGCTGAGCTGCAATGAAATGTGTATCTTGAGTGCACTTTAATATTTTCACTGACATCTAAGAGTTAGGGGAGGAATCACAGGGTGTAAAGAGTGTTAGCACTCAGGAGAGAAAGGAATGGTTTATTGTACTTCCCACAAAGGTCAGTCCTGGGGAGTTTTAATTGTGAGTGAGACTAAAGAACTTTTGGGCTGAATGTCAGGGGACGTTTTTGAAGAGTAAAATGTGTTAGACTACATAACAGAGCCAGAGGTGGAGACCCAAGGGAGCCAGTGGAAGTTTCAAGGGCTGGACAACTTATAAGGAGACTGGACCAAGTCCTGGAGAAGTGGTAGGGGAATTATGCACCTCAAAGAGGCATGCACTAGCAGAGCTTTCAGGCTTTTATCTTGCTTCTTTGTCGTGTACAACTGCACTTGACTCTTCTGAAACACGAAGAAAAATATGCATATGTGTGGTTTGGTAGAGGGACCTTTCAATTTGGACTGTATCACAGAGATACAATAATACTAAAAGGAGTTTGTGTGTTTGGAGAAACGATGCTATGATAAGGTAAGATTCTGGGAGAGCAAGGGAGAAATAAATGATTCATTCTGCAGTGCTTTGAAATGGTGTGTTTATCAACTGTTCATATAATTAAATATAAATGTCTACAACAAAGGAATGGAGTCCAGCTCTAATTAGAAAAAGTGAATTAGTGAATTCTTTTCAGGCCAATAACTTTTGGAAAATTAAATTTGAGGGCAGTGATGCCACATAGCTTAAATGCACTCAAAATCTCTAACGTCCCCTAGAGCTAAAATCCTCTAAAATCAGCCTACATAATGAAGCCTTTGTTACTGTTCAAATTTGCTTATATTATATATAGAGAGTGATCTGTGCTGTATGTTTTGTGTGTTAATTTAAAAAGTTGAGCTATTCTCATCTAGGAAGTGAAATTATAGGTCATTCCATGGAACCCCATAAGGAATTTTGTTACAAAATAAAAATAGTTTTAGCAAGACAGTTGAATTCAACCCCAGTACAAATCTGCTGCCTTCAACTTCCTAGTGTTATTATCTAAATTCACCTGTAATTTTAAGAAGGTCTGCTTTAAAAGAAACTATATATCTTCCTAACTTCATATTTTTAAAAATTTAATAAATAAGACACAAAGCATGTGACTGATTTCATAGAGTAATATTATTTGTGAAAATAAATTTGGATGTCATCAATTATTTATAGGTAGATAAATATATAGCTAGATATAGATGCATAGGTGAGAGGAAGAGAGGGGGCAGAGAGCCAGAGGAAGAGAGAGAGGAGAGAGAGAGAGAGAAATAACTAGGATCCTCTAACGTTTGTATTTTAAACAATTGTCATTTTGAATACAATAGAACATTTTGCTCATTTTGCTGGTGATTCATGATTTGACTGTTGGCTTTTCCATTAGTTGATGAATATATCACATGGAGAATCTTTTTGAAATACCAATTTTGCAGTGATATAGTTTGAATAAGATTAAGTTTCTTATTTTTAAGTGGATCATATAAAAAAAGATTTTTCAGCAATTATAGGTTATATTTTAAGTGATCTGACTTGAAGTATAGGTTACAAGGAATGCTCACAATTAATGATACGGAATATGTACATTTCTGGGATGGGTCATGAGCGGGGGGCAAGCAAGTGGGCTTCAGAAGACAAATTATAGTGGTCAGAGGAGAGTCCGGATGGCTAGCCCTCTTGCAGTTGCAGCTTTGTGCTGGACCTCTCCCCATGGATGTCTCAAGGGCAACTCAAAATCAGTCATAACTCCTCTTCCAAATGTGCTGCTCCTCTTCTAGTCCTGTTGTACTTAATGGTAATCCTACCTACCAGGTGTCCAACTAAAAGCTTAAAAGCTAAAGCAGATGTGCTCTGAGGGGCCTCTGTCCCTGACTGCTGGGAGGGAACTGCCACGCCCTCTGCAAGATGCCAGAGGGAGGACCTTGATTTCCAGCACAGCCGGGTGCACAGGCACTTCAGTTTGTAGGTATAGATTCGAAGACAAACTGCTTTGAACAGAAATGCAGATGGTGTTTACAAAATATCTAAAGCATGACAATAGCCATTTTTTTCCTGAACAAGTACCTTATGTTGGGCATTTTAAGAATTGTGATTATGAAAAGGCAATAGTCAATGATATCAATTTTTACTAATTTTCACTCTCCTTTTCTTTCTCTGCTGTATCACCTTCAGTGAGCAGTAACATTTCATGAGTTGAGTCATGTTGATCTGTGACAGTCCCTTATTTCTTGACTGGCTTTGACCTTGTGTACCAAGCAATCTTCTTGAGGATGCAAGTGACAGTTGTTTCTCTGTTGAGGTTCCCCACAGGCCCGGCTGTGGCAGAGCCCTGGCTCCTGAAATTTAATCATGCTCATTCTTAATTTCATCAACAGTTCCATCAATAATTCTTTAAGTCATTAGACTGGAAACAATCTGCTGTTTCCAAGATTGCTCAAACTGTCCCATTTCAAAGAATAAGGTGACCTGGATTATTTTCTGAGTCAGGCTTCACAGTTTAGGTATTTTTTTTTATACTTAGAGATTGCCAAGTTCCCCTTTGACATTATTTTGTAGAGGATAAGATGGGGAAACTTAGGAGTAGAGAAATCTAAGAAGATTGATTACATTAGGAACATAAATTAGAACTAACTCCTAAAATACTCCCTTAATATACAATGGTAATAATCATCATAATACTTCCTATAAGTTTTCTTGTAACGTAACTGCAGAAAAGAGATAGGTCTCAGGGTAAAGTTCTCTTTGTAGCTTTTTCCAGAGTATAATATCAGAGCAGGCTATTGGAATCTCCAATATCCCGTGAAATGAATGATCTTTTGTGAACAAGAGAGAAACATGCCTTTGACTTATAGCAAATATTTGGACCTTAAAACAAACAAAGGCTGTAAAAATGGCTCTCAGAAGCATCATCTTACCCCAAGAGCAATGAGATAGAAAGAAAAAAATGCAACAGAGGGCTTCCCTGGTGGCGCAGTGGTTGAGAGTCCGCCTGCCGATGCAGGGGACACGGGTTCGTGCCCCGGTCCGGGAAGATCCCATATGCCGTGGAGCGGCTGGGCCCGTGAGCCATGGCCGCTGAGCCTGTGCGTCCGGAGCCTGTGCTCCGCAACGGGAGAGGCCACAACAGTGAGAGGCCCGTGTACCATAAAAAAAAAAAAAAAAAAAGCAACAGAAATGTGAAATACAGAGTGACTTTTTATTGCCTAGTTGTTGGACTAGATAACACGTTTATGTATAATCTGGGAAGTTTATGCATAACCTGGTCCAGAACATAAGCATTTTCCACATCTGCGGAACATGTTCAGGGACCAGTCCTCCCCACCCCCTGCCCCCTGGGCAGCCTGCTCCCCCATTGTTGATTGGTGCCTATGTAAGTGGGGGACAACCATTTGGTCTTCCTTTCAAGTCAACACCGATCATTAAATTCAAATGGAATAAACCAGTTCACGACATCTGACGTTCACAAAAGGCTTTCTTCCTCCTTCCATGCTCCTGGGAAGCCCTGGCTTCCAGTACTACGTGGTTCCCCATCATACAGAGCTCACAAAAAGATGGTTAGGCTTGAGACCGGTGCTGACAGATCTGCTTGATGGCTGTTACTCCAGGCCTATCTTCATTCAATGGCCTCCGCTCCACTGACCATCTGCAATTAGCACTCAGCAACATTATGGAACTTATCTCTCTCAATTTTCTAGCTGTAACTATAGTTTCTCATTTCCAATGGAACATTATTACACTCTTTTCGGAGCTACTTCATATACTTGGCAGCTGACTTAGGTGATCATATGTCCTGTTTTCTTTCTTTCCATCTTTTAAAACTGGGACAGGTCTTTGTTTTTGCTGAAGTTTGCCATTTCTCCTTGTTACTGATGTGCAACCTCCTTTGTGCTGATGGCCAAGAAAATTCTGGACTGCTGCCCTGTTTGCCTCCAGAGACTGACGCAAAGTCTTCAAAGTAAAGTCAGTGGGTTTTTTTTTTTTCAAAATAGAGTTTACGAGAAACAAGACATCTTCATGCTTACGAGGACCTTGTGTACTACAAACCTTCAAAGACTGCCAGCCTGGAGCCAGCTTCTCTGAGGTTTGCAAATGTACTTGAAACTACTTGAAAAAAATGGTTTCTGCAAGGGGAACGATGAAGTTAATCCTCAATTTTATTTTATTATTTTATTTTTTCATCTGGCACTGATAGAAAATGTTTAAAAGTATTTTCAGTTGGATGTTTTTCGGGCAGATCCTGAAGAGGACTTTCTGTCAACTCCCAGTAAAAGTATGATCATGAAATGATTTGCTTAACCCACTTCCCCCAAACCTATGTATTTTGCTGCTGCCGTGGAAAAGGCTATCAGATTCTGTGTGATAGGCTTTAGTGAAATGAAACATTACAGCATCTTCTCCTCTACACACTGCGAAGAATGTGTGCTGTTGTTTCCTGAAGCCGGCACACACGATAGCTGTCTTGTTTACCTAAGACCTGATCAACCTAATTATTGAGATGGAAGCAAACATATCCATTCCTCTCCTCCAGCCCACTTGAATATAATATCCATTTGTTTGGTGTTTGGCTCAGGTTTAAATGAGTCATTTAACAACCCCTGTTCACAGCAAGTTAAGTTGCAACCAGCTGGCAGCCACAACTCACAAGGCTGTTAACCGTTCCAACCAGGATCAGACCCCGAGCTCCAGCCTTCCTGAAGGGCATTAGGCAGCTTTGCTCCAGCTATCATGGCAGGATTTTCAAGCAAATCTATGCCTCAGGTAATGAAATGGCCGTGAGAACCATAAGGGTTTCAGAAAATAGATGTCATTGTCTGTTCTAATTTCTGGAAGGGCTATTGATAAAGCTGTTTGACGCCGATTATCATCATAGAGTGAGAGACTCCATTTGATGCGTGAGGTCTTCAGGAGCTGGACAAAATGCACAACGGCCAAAATCCGCAAAAAGGTCATTTTGTATGAAATGTCAGTGGCACTCAGGAATGGAAATTAGATGACAGGGTGGTCGTGAAGGAGGACAGAATGCTTCCACATCAACTTGGCTATTTGTGTTTTTAAGAATGACTTTCAGTTAGGGTTATCGCCTCTTCATTCACTTTTTAAAAATGGAATTTATCACTTTTTAACATACAATTATTTATTATGTTTAGTGTTTGTGGTCTGTCTACCACTTCACCCCCTGCCTGGAATTTCCAACCCTGATCTCTACTGTCATTAGTTTACTTGGTACATATGAGGCACTCAAAAAAAATGGTTGAATGAGCCTCTGTAGTGCATGTTCAATTTTTTCTAGTTTTTTTAAAATTAAAACATTTCAACTTTTTTTTTTTTTTTCCTGCGGTACGCGAGCCTCTCACAGCTGTGGCCTCTCCCGTTGCGGAGCACAGGCTCCGGACGCGCAGGCTCAGCGGTCATAGCTCACGGGCCCAGCCGCTCCGCGGCATGTGGGATCCTCCCGGACCGGGGCACGAACCCGTGTCCCCTGCATCGGCAGGCGGACTCTCAACCACTGCGCCACCAGGGAAGCCCTCAACTTTTTTATTTGAAGTATAGTTGATTTACAATGTTGTGTTAGTTTCACGTGTACAGCACAGTGATTCAGTTATACATATATATATTCTTTTTCAGATTCATTTCCCTTATAGGTTATTACAAAATAATGAGTAGACTTCCCTGTGCTATACAGTAGGTCCTTGCTGATTGTCTATTTTATATATAGTAGTGTGCATCTGTTAATCCCATCCTCCTAATTTATCCCTCCCCACTTCCCCTTTGGTGACCATAAATTTGTTTTCTATGTCTGTGGGTCTATTTCTGTCTTGTAAATAAGTTCATTTGTATTTTTTTTTTCAGATTCCACATAGCAGTGCTATCATATGATATTTGTCTTTCTCTGTCTGGCTTACCTCACTTAGTATGATAATCTCTAGGTCCAAACATGTTGCTGCAAATGGCATTATTTCATTCTTTTTCTATGGCTGAGTAATATTCCATTGTATATATGTACCACATCTTCTTTATTCGTTCATCTGTTGATGGATATTTATATTGCTTCCATGTCTTGGCTATTGTAAATAGTGCTGCAATGAACATTGGGGTGCATGTATCTTTTCAAAGTATGGTTTTCTCTGGATATATCCCCAGCAGTGGGATTACTAGATCATACAGTAGCCCTATTTTTAGTTTTTTAAGGAACCTCCATATTGCTCTCAATGGATGTACTAATTTACATTCCACCAACAGTGTAGTGCGTGTTCATTTTTGAAAACTGAAAAATGTATAAAAATAATATAAAGAAATGTATAAGATAATAAAAGTCACCCATTTATCCTAATCCACAACGTTGTTAGCATTCTGTGCAGGCATATACCCTCGCCCATTGCTATGTGGATCTAGGCATAAATGTGTATGCATCAAAATGAGTATTTATCAAAGCCTCTGTCTCATTTATTTCTGAGAGTCCCCCCAAAGGGTACACACCTGTCTAAATGTTTCAGTCTGGCTCCTAATCAATCTGCATCAGTGGTTCTTAGACGGGTTAGTTCTGCAGCGTCCCCCCACCAGCCCCAGCCTCCTGGGACACTTGGTGATGTCTGGAGACACTCTTGGTTGTCATTATTGGGATAAGAGTGCTACCACCATCTAATGTGTAGAGGCCAGGGATGCTGTTCAGTTTCTGACAGTGCACAACAGTCCCTGCTGCCCACTGCCCCCAACAAAGAATTATCCAACCCAAAATGTCAACGGTGTTGAGGTCAGAAACCCTAATCTACATCCTTCCTTTCCTGCTCTGTCTTCTTCTGGTCACGTTCCCAAGTCTGTGAAGCCTCAAAGTGAAGTCTCCTTCCACTGCTTCTCCACTCATGATGGCAAGACCAATGCTGTTGCCAAAGGTGCCAAGTCCACATCCTTCCACCCGTCACTAGCCACAGCTGGTAAAGCTACTCAGAGAGATCTCCTCCATTGCTGTCCCTACTCAATGTAGGAGTAGCAGCTCTTGCCAAGGGTGCCATCTCCACTCGTCTCAGCATTTCCAGATAGCTGGTGCCGGGCAGGCACCCAGGCAGTGAGAGGTGTCTCCTCACCCCATCAGTGCCCTGCATATAGTCCCCATGACTTATAGGCAGCTGTGCTTGTGCCAGAGACTCAAAGAGATTAACTTCTTGACCATCATTTATTGCTCAGATGTTCACGAAGTTGGTCTTGAAAAAATAGTTTTGGTTCTCATTTCTCTACATTTAGTCTTTCAGATTGAGTTCAAGAGGCCAGCTGAGAAACCATTATCTTCATCATTTCTCTTCCCTTGGCCCTGCTCAAACCTGAAACTTCTACCCCTTCCCCAGATCCCATTTGTAACCATGGGTGTCAGGAGAGGAGAAGGAGATGGAGAGTAACATTTGGCCTTGGTCTTTCAAAAATGCTCTTTGTGTTTTATTTTATTTTTGTTGTCATTTCGCATTAAATTTTTCTAATGCTTTATCAGGTACATAGAAAGTTATTTTTTATTCACTCAAAACCTCTTTCGTATTTTCAGTAGTCTTATACGATTTAATATACCTAAGTCCCTCATGTTCTTTACTAAATATGTTCCTGGGAATTTTGTGTTTAAGGTTGCTATTGTGAATGATTTTTTTAAAAGTGATATATTTGAACATTTTGCTGACTGTAATAAATATATAAATAGCTATATAGCATGTTTCCAGTGACTTTTAGACATATTTGATCAATGGAAATACTTTTTCAGTTAATTCTCTTGGATTTTCTGTCATCGGAAAATGATAATTTGCTTTCTCATTTCCAGGACTGTATTAGCTTTTTTTAAAAAAAATTTATATTTCTTTTTTTGCTTAATTTATTTGTTTCAAAGCAAACAACTTTTTATTGAAGTATAGTTGATTTGCAATGTTGTATTAATTTCAGGTGAACAGCAAAGTGATTCAGATGTATATATTTATATGCATATATATATATATATATATATATATATATTCTTTTTCAGATCCTTTTCCATCACAGGTTATTACAAGATAGTGAATGTATTTCCCTGTGCCATACAGTAGGTCCTTGTTGTTTATCTATTTTGTATACAGTAGTGTGTATCCGTAATCCCAGACTCCTAATTTATAACTGCCCCCTCAACCACTTTCCCCTTTGGTAACCATAAGTTTGTTTTCTATGCCTGTGGGTCTATTTCTGTTTTGTAAATCAGTTCATTTGTATCATTTTTTTAGATTTCACACATAAGTGATGTCATATGATATTTGTCTTTCTCTGTCTGACTTACTTCATTTAGTATGATAATCTCCAGGCCCACGCATGTTTCTGCAAATGGCATTATTAAGTCACTTTTGTGCAAAAATAAAAGAAAAAAATACCTTATCTAGGCAGATGTCTCTACATGGGTGGCTGGCTTGGTTCCTGGAAAGATCCTCTATGGAAAGTAGAACCAAGAATTTCTTTAGGGCAGAGGCAACCTTACCCCAGAGGATACAATGCGTTGAGCAGAACGATGGCTGCATTTCAGCCCCCCCTCACCTTTGGCTTGGAGTCCTAGACAAGGGACGACCTGCTCACGTATGGGAGGAGGTTTCACCCAGATCCCTTCATTGGAATTTTCCTTTTTTTCTTCCTATTTCATGCTTTATTGCTTTGCTTAGAACTTGTAGAACAAGGTGAAATAGCAATGGTGATAGTGGTTGGTCAGCCAGTTGTTTCTTTACTATTACTGAAACTGTGTCTAGTATTTCACTATTAAGTATGCTGACTTAAGATTAATATTTACTGATTGGAGATAGATATGGGTTAGTATTCACCTGCATAAATAAATCATTTTTTTTGAATTTTCCAAGAGTGACCAATTAGAAAATGAAAAATAGATCCCATTAATGACAGCAAAAAAAATACTAACTAGAAATAAACTTAACAAGAAATGTGCATGATATATATGAAGAACATTGCAAAACTTTAGTCCAGGGCTTTAAAAACAGCTTAAATTATTGGTAAGACCTACTAATTCATAGTTGAAAGGACTCAAGTTTCCAAAGATAATTGATTCCTCATAAATTGATATATAAATTCAATGCATTAGAAATAAAAGCCCCAGGAGGACTTTAATGTAAACTGATAAGCTGATTCTGAAGTTCATCTGGCAGAGTAAGTGCTCGAGTATAATTTATAGTTGAGACACTTCAAAAGGGGATATTTGCCTTATGAAGAGCCAATGTGTATAAACTATAATAATTTTGAAAGTGTAGCACTGGTGCAAGAAAAGCACATATATCAGTGTTACTGAAATGAGTGTCTAGAAATATATGTGTGTGTGGGTGTTTATAAAAACATACATATGTATATGGTTATATATATGTATGTAACCATACATATGTGTATATATATATAGAGAGAGAGAGAGGGAGAAAGAGAGAGAAACAATGTTAGCTTTCCAAATCAATGGAAAAACAGAGGCTACCAAATAAACGATAAGCAATGTTGAAATAATAGTCTATCAATCTAACATAAAACAGGCACTTCTCTACCTTATATAAAATACCAAATGGATTTAAGACCTAAACGTAACAAACTGAATTATAAAAGAATTAGAATAAATCATGAGCGCTTTATATCTACGTATATTTTAGGATATGCTGTCTTCTCAAAAAGGACATGAAATCCAGAAGCAATGTAGGAGTAAACAGAACTTTCTAAAAAAATATTAAAATAGGTATAAGAATATGACCTAAAAAATGAAAATAAATGTCAAATTATAGATAGGGATTAAAAAATAGAGCATACGTAATAGGCCAAGGGTTAACATCCTATATATATGAAGCTCTCCCACAAAATAATTAAATTTAAGATGAGGATAAGAACTTTTTATAAATAATCTCAATCATTATAACAGATGATGAACTGAGGCTCAGAGAGGTTAAGTAACTTGTTCAGGTTCACACAGCTCAAAGGTAATGAAGTCTGGATTTCAACCCAGGACATCTCTCTATAGTTGTACTCCGTCTGAACACAGAAGCTAATCAGTATTGGTGAATTTGGGGGAAAAATTTTTCTTACACACTGCATGTGGGAGTTTAAATCAACACAAACTTTTTGAAAGGAGATTTGGTAATCGCTAGAAACATTTAACACCTAAAGTGTGTTTACCCTTCACATTACCGGTTTTTGTTCTCATCAGTGCATAAGGACACTTCTACACTGTGGCATTGTTTGTAATGTATTTGGTGTGTAATTTGATAATATTCTGTCTCTATTTGGAACTGGGTGTATATAAAGTTTTATTTACAAAAATAAAACATATTATAGATATACGCATGTGTATCTCCAGAGCTCATTATAGGAGCTGCAGAAAGATACACACAATCTGCTGCTAGTGTTCATCTCTGGGGAGGTGACAAATGGAAGATGCAGGTGTGGTTAGGGATGGGAACTTTCACTTCTTATATATAGATTTCTGTGTTGTTAAGTTTTTATAGTGAGGCTGTGATAATTAAAAAATAATTAAAAGAAACTCTTCTTCTAGTCATAGGTTTTTTTGTTGTTTGTTGGGGTTTTTTTTGCGATACGCGGGCCTCTAACTGTTGTGGCCTCTCCCGTTGCGGAGCACAGGCTCCGGACGCGCAGGCTCAGCGGTCATGGCTCACGGGCCCAGCCGCTCCGCGACATGTGGGATCTTCCCAGACAGGGGCACGAACCCGTGTCCCCTGCATCGGCAGGCGGACTCTCAACCACTGCGCCACCAGGGAAGCCCCATAGTTTTTATTAAAGAGGGCTTTTTAAAAATTGAGGAATGAAGTTTGCACATTATCATGTTTTTTCCTCATTGAGATGATATGATTTTACTTATTTGGCTGATTGATTTGAAATGGTATATTAATAAACTTTTCTAATATTAAATGATCCTCACATTCATAAGATAAAATTCTTTTCATGCTTAAATTTTATGGCTAGTATTTATTTAGAATTTTCATATCTATTTTTACATACAAGAGGGGTCTATAATTATCTTTTTTGTGATATTTTTGTTAGGTTGTTACAGCATTATGCTGGCTTTATAAAATGAACTTGATAGTTTTCCATTTTTTTTCAGACACTCTGCCAAAATTCGTGTGGTGATGAAATTAGATGTTACTTAAAACTTTAAGGGAACTTACCAGTACAGTTAATTTTTATAATTAGTCTTTGTTAAGTAAAAAAGAAAAAAATAATTTCTAGTTTCTGGTTCTGCACATAAGGAGGTTGGAAGTCACCACTCTGTCCTAACAATAAGTAAAAAGCTGAACAGACTGAAAAATTAATAACTCTTCTTGGATCCCTATGAGAGGGAAGGACACAGGGCAAACTGCTGCTCCTAAGACTGGGGAGACCCACGGGTAAGTACAGGGGGTCATGGCTTACCAAAGACTCATAGGGAGAAACTTGTGGGAACTAGTGCTGAGGTAGGAAAACCTGAACTGTAATTGATGAATTACTGAAGTCTCAGTAATGAATTACTGAAGTTTCCCTCCAGGGCATCCCAGTTGTAGGGGAGCCCCTTGCAACACTGTGAGATTTAGAGAAAAATACCCTCAGGTTTCTGGCAGGGGGAGGGGAAAAGGAATCATTTTGAAATATGCCAAAGCATTCTGTTCTTTTTTATTTATTTATTTATTTTTTGGCAGTGCTGTGGATCTTAGTTCCCTGACCAGGGATCAGCAGCGGAAGTGCCAAGTCCTACCCACTGGACCATCAGGGAATTCCCTCAGAGCATTCTGTTCTTGAAAAGCCTGCCCTCCTTGTAAACTAGTTAACAAGAGCCTAACCCACTGGTGTACTAGTAGATCCTAACTGACCTAGGGAAGGGAAATACCCAACTCAAGCCCACTCTAGCCATCCTGCCCCACCTAAGGGAAGAGGAAAAACCTAGAAACACTTGTGAAGTTCACAGTCCACAGACATAGGCTCACTAAAAGACTGATAACTAATCATAGAATTACAGAATGCTTCCCCTCCTCCCATGCCTCACCACCACATTACTAAAGGCTTATTTACAGTACTTTCTTTCACCCAGTGCATTATGTCCAGCAGTCAAGAAAGAAATTATAATACATACCAAAATGCAAACAAAAAACACCCCACAATTAGAAGAGACAGGGAATCAGAACCAGACATGGCAGGGATGTTGGAATTATCAAACTGGGAATTTAAACCAGCTATGATGGATATGCTAAGGGCTCTAGCAGACAACAATTTGTTCAAAATAATAATAACAGGGCTTTCCTGGTGGCGCAGTGGTTGAGAGTCCACCTGTCGATGCAGGGGACACGGGTTCGTGCCCCTGCCTGGGAAGATCCCACATGCCGCGGAGCAGCTGGGCCCGTGAGCCATGGCCGCTGAGCCTGCGCGTCCGGAGCCTGTCCTCTGATAAAGGACTCTGATAATAGTCCTCTGATAAAGGACTATTATGCAAAATATACAAAGAATTCTGAAAACTCAACCATAAGAAAACAAAGAACTTATTAAAAAGTGGGCCAAAGGCCTTAAGAGACGCCTCACCAAAGCAGATATACAGATGGCAAATAAATACAGGAAAAGATGCTCCATATTATACATCATCAGAGAAATGCAAATTAAAATAACAATGAGATACCACTGCACGCAAATTAGAATGGCCAAAAATCCAGAACACTGACAACACCAAATGATGGCCAGGATGTGGAGCAACAGGAACTCTCATATAATACTGGTGGAAATGCAAAATGGTATGGCCACTTTAAAAGAGAGTTTAGAGGTTTTTTAGAAAACTAAACATACTTTTTTTTTTCTTTCTTTCTGCGGTACGCGGGCGTCTCACTGTTGTGGCCTCTCCCGTTGCGGAGCACAGGCTCCGGATGCGCAGGCTCAGCGGCCATGGCTCACGGGCCCAGCCGCTCCGCGGCATGTGGGATTTTCCCGGACCGGGGCACGAACCCGTGTCCCCTGCATCGGCAGGCGGACTCTCAACCACTGCGCCACCAGAGAAGCCCTAAACATACTTTTATCATACAATCCAGCAGTCATGCCCCTTGGTATTTACCCAAATGAGTTGAAGACTTAGGTACACACAAAAACCTGTAAATGGATGAATATAGCAGCTTTATTCATAATTGCTAAAACTTGGAAACAACCAAAATGTCTTTCAGTGGGTTAATGCATAAATAAACTGTGGTACAACAAGACAATAAAATATTATTCAGCACTGAAAAGAAATGAGCTATCAAACCAGGAAAAGACATGTAGGAACCTTAAATTCATATTACTAAGTTCACATTATTAATTAATTGATATTATTAAGTGAAAGAAGAGAATCTGAAAAGCCTACATACTGTATGATTCCAACTATGTGACATTCTAGAAAAGACAAAACTAAGGAGACAGTTAAAAGATCGATGGTTTCCAGGGGTGGTAAGGTAGAGAGATGAATAGGAAGAGCAGAGAGTATTTTTAGGACAGTGAAAACATTCTATATGATATTATAATGATGGTTATACTTTTGTCCAAACCCATAGAGTGTAAAATACCAAGACTGAACACTAAGGTAAGCTATGGACCTTGGGTGATTATGATGTGTCAGTGTAGACTCATCCTTGGTGAAAAGTGGTGAGTGATGTTGATAAAGAGGGAGGATATACATGTGTGTAAATTGGCGCAGGGCTGTGGGAAGGTTCTCAGCTTGGGAGTCAGTCAGGGTTTTGCTTAATCCTGGCTCTAGGACTGTACCTGTGGGCAACATGGTTAACCAGAATTTCAGCATCTTCCTGTGATAACGGCAATGATACTACTTACCTTTACAGGTTCTTGTGAGGATTAAATGTAAACAACGTATAAAACATTTTTAGAACTCTATAAAACACTTTTAAAAACACTGTTGAATAAGTGGTGAATCTATTTTTAGTATGATGATGGGACTTATTTTTCAAAAAGAGATCCAGTGTCTTTTGTGATTTCCAACTGAAGGCATCCCTGACATTCCTCTGACTGAGGAATATCCTTGGCACGTTTCTGTCATTCAGCACTGTAATTACTTTTATGACACAGGCACTTCAGTTCCACAAACATTTACCAAGTGCCTGTTCTGCTCCAGACTAGAGACTAGGTGATGGAGACACAAGAAGGAGAAAAACGAGGCTCCTCCCTTAACAAATGTAGATCCTTCGCCATAGATTCACAGCACTATTCCTTGACCCAAACGATTCTGATTAGCAAACACCATATGTCCGACACTCTCCTCTAAGTGCAATTTGCCTGAGGCATTATTCCTCTGAGTACCCTGAAATTTTACTGCTCTCATCCATTTAACTTGTCTAATTTTTATTTGAAATCAGATGTGAAAACAGGGAGAACCTGGGAAGAACTTTTGGCCCCTCAGTGGTCCAAAGTGGAAACAGTTACATTTTATTAAAAATGAAGGAGTTTAAGCAAAGCATTTAAAAATAGAATGATATGGGAGCTCAGCAGGTCATGGAAATGCTTTCAGAGGAATTTGCAGAAGGACTCTCTTAGGGGGTAAACATCAAAAGATCAGCCTTCCATAGCATAAAGGGGGCAGTGTTTTTCATCGTAGCCTGTTCAGTATCATAAATAAATAGGGATATTGTGTGCATGGGTTGGTTATGGCCCTCCGGACTTGAGAGGTAAAGGAAACAATTTCTACATGTGAAAGGAATGTGAGGGGAATGCAATAAACTTTCAAATTTCAGGGGTGTTGGAACTGGGCTTCCATTTAATATTTATGTGTAATCTTCCAGGATTCTGTGAAGTAGCCTTTTCTTTCTATTGTGATGTTTGCTTTAAAAGGAATTCTCGTTCATGTTTGAAACAAAAGTTACCCTCACTATGTTCTTCTTTCCTCTGTCAGAAAATATTAAGAGAACCAGCCTTTAAAGTGAGTTTATAAAATCACAATCTCCACACATTCATTTAACAGCCCCACACGATACAACATACTGTGATAATCCAAAATAAATACGTAAAGGCAATTTAGGTCAGAAAATTTCGATTTTCTTCTGTGAATGAGTAAGGAAGGAAGTACTAGATAAGGCATATAAAATCTTCCGTTCTCTTTATGAACTGTGCTATACAAGATATCTTCCTGATAAGTAAGGAGAATCTGGATTACACTATTTTCATTGATCTATAGACTTGTATCTGTTTGGGTGGTGTGATCTTAAATAAATAGAAGCAATAAATGGGTGGGTGGAAAGTTTAGAATATCTATTTCCTCTGTCTATATTAACGCTGGTACTGAGTGCACCAGTGTTGTGCACAGTTTTCTGTGGAAGAATATTCCTGAGATACTAATTGGCATTGAATACCTCGAATGGGTCTCACTGGCAAATGAGTTTTAACTAAGTTAAACAGGCTTGCTCAATGCATTTAATATTCAGTGAAACTTCTGAGTTTCCAGGAAATAAGTACAATATATGCTATTTCCTAAATTTCTTAGTGGAAGTGTGTGTATACGTTTTCTAGATCTTTTTTTCTGGGAATATGCCACTTTGAGACACAATATTATAGATACAATTCTCAATTTATTGACTTACTACTTCTTTTTTTTCCCTAAATGTTGGCCTTCTAAATTTTGTCCTTGACGAAACTGTGGAGTGGAGTCATGGAGCATCTGCTAACATTACTTCATACGACTGCTGGAGTAAATGTTAATGTGGACTCGCCCAGCAATATTTGAAGTGTAGCCTTACTCAGAGAGAATGTATGAGAATTCACGACTCTCTGCTAGTCAGACAGCTACAGACATTTACATCTGTCCTGAGGAATGGATTTTAAGAGGTTTATGTCAAACAGGAATAAGTCCATAGAAAACAATATGATGATGAAGGAGCCTTCCAAGCCTTCTAGTATGAGAAATATGGAAGGAATTGGAAGCATTTAACCTGAATACAAGAGGTTTACTTAAAAACTACTACTGTCTTTAAACATTTAAAAGAATGACAGTTGGAAGAGTAATTACATATGTGTCACTTGATCTAATGTGTAGACACAACCAGGTTGCAGGGCTTTGACTCACTATAAGGAGACACTTTCTTGCAGTCAGAATTGTCCAGGAATGGCTGTGTGCCCTGGGCAGGCAGCGGTACTCAGACCTAAACTGGATGAGAGCTCATCAGGGACATTGTAAAGGTGCATGGAGGTAGACTTAGTTGAATAAGGGCAGGATGAGATGACAAATAAGATCCTTGTAACCCAGAGATTTTGTGACTTCTACTACAAATTTTCATATTAAAATGAGAATCAGGGCTTCCCTGGTGGCGCAGTCATTGGGAGTCCGCCTGCCGATGGGGGGGTGCGGGTTCGTGCCCCGGTCCGGGAGGGTGCCACATGCCGCGGAGCAGCTGGGCCCACGAGCCATGGCCGCTGAGCCTGCGCGTCCGGAGCCTGTGCTCCGCGGCTGAAGAGGCCACAGCAGTGAGAGGCCCGCGTACAGCAAAAAAAAAAAAAAAAAAAAAAAGTGGGTACTGGAGGTCCTAGAGATTGATTAACTGCCAACCTCATCATTCTGCATCGGCTAGCCCCTGGTTCTGCAAGGGTGCTTTTACCAACTCTGAAACATAATTAGGTGTTATTGGTGAGTAAAGTTGAAAAGTTAAATTGCTCACGTTTAACAACAGCTGAAGAGTCAATGCAGCAGAAAGTAGCTATTTCATTAGTGCTTTTTGCAAGACCAGAAAGCGGTTCATTATCATTTATGCAGCACTTATGCAGATTTGCTTTAAACTTACAACTCCAAGGCCACACTTCCCACATTCCTTAACTTTCTCCTGGATTTCAATGGCTGGTCTTCAAGTCTAGGCATCTGATGTGTTCTCATTCCAACAAGGTGGGTCAGTTCAGAAGGGAAAGAGAATTTCTGCCCCTAAAACTATTTTTTTTAATGGAATGCATTTTAACTTCTTACCTGCTAGGTTGCAAAGCTGAAGAATGAGGAGAAAAATAGATAAGTTTTTTAATGCCTGAGGTAGAGGTCATAGGAGCTTTTCATCAGAGAATAATGGTTGCCTCAGAACTGGCCTGGTATCCCCAAGAAATGTGGCAGAATGTTCTCTGCATGTATGTCAGGGAACAGAAAAGAGTTTGGGCAGCTCTTATTTGTTCTGGGACTGTTCTATATTCAGAAACTTAATCCACTTTCTCATCTTTAGTTCACCAAAGCATGGGGAGGACCATTTTTTCTTACAGAGTTGTTGTAAAACAGAGTCACTTAAATATAACAAGACAGAGGAGAAGGCTGATTGTTCCACAGAACAAGTTCATTCCTGAAAGAAACTGGAGTAATGTGAATAGGAAAAGTTCAGTTGGAAAGATAGTGCATGATTAAGTAAAGAATTAATCAGTCCCATTCAAACTCTCATCTCCCACATTCCCGGTGTAGACCGTGAAGTGACCTGTGTTAATGGAGCTAGTTAACAAAGGCAAGATCACGGGGAAAGTCGGAGAATCAGTGAGTAGGGCTATATCTGAGTTATTTTGAGAATTACAACCCTCACCTGAATAGGCTTTGGTGATGCATGTATGTACTTGACCCTGATTCAAAGGGCATTTTGTCTAGAACACCACACTTGAGCTGTTCACATTGCAGGGAACCCCCGCTTTCTGTCTTCTCTGAGCATCTGGAGTTTCCACGCTGGGGCATCCATGTGTGGTCTCCCTTTTCTAGGCTGGATCTACAGACATCGCATAACCTGAGTATAGGCAGTAGACAAGCCTGTGTTGAATGAAAGAGCGGTTCAGTTCATCCTTTTTGGGCAATCACTTTTGTGAGAAACTTGAACAAATAAAACATTCTGCTGATGATCTGACAGAACAGAATGTTAGAACTGGAAAGGAAATCCTATGTTCCTGGGACCATTTACAGATGAGAAACCCGAGGCCTGAGAGGTTAAGATAAAAATGCAGACACAGAAACTTAATGTACAACATAAAACAGGATATACACTTTGCTAGATAGTTACCTGTGTGATCATCTACTCACAACAACTTCCTGAATGGGGTAGAATGATTATTGCCATTTATAAATTAATAACTGGGACACAGAGAGGTTAAGCAACTCTTTAAAAGCAGCTCGGATGTGGCCATGCCGAATGGAGATCTGAGCATACATGGAGAACTGACTCATTCTCTCTGAGGTTTGTTTTTTTACTGAATTCATTCCCAATCAGTATTATGGTTTCCATATGCCCCTCTCTTCCTGGGTTCTTTGTAGTTTGTGTTCTTTCTCTTTTTAAAATTTCTATTTCACATATTTTCCACTAAAAATCCCAACACATTCCTCTGCTTAGACACTTCCTTCTCATTAGTTCATGTATTTCTCTGGATAAATGATTACTTTAGATTTTAACTCCCCATTCAGTGATCCCAATGGATTGTCCCCCAAATCTTTTGTTGTGTAAATGGGCAATGCTCTACTTATTCTTAAACCAACCTGTAGGGAGGAAAAAAGGATAAGTTTGTGATTATTGGTCTCCTGAGATGCGCTGGAATCATGCTATAGAACTGTGGGAAAATAGACTTTCGGGCGTTTTCTTCTATTTCTAGGTGTAGTTATTATTTATGAGACTCAGTTACTGAGGTGTGAGTTGGTTCTGCCTTTACTTATTAGTCAACATATTAGCATTTTAGCTACAGTCCAAGAGGTGAAGATGCTGTGTGTGTGTGCGTGTGTGCGTGTGCGTGTGTGTGCGTGTGTGTTTGGGAGTGAAGGCGGGGCTGGGGAGAGGACTCCATGGCTGACAACTGCAGTATCTGACCTGTACTTCCTCAGGTCACCGGCTTTAGCAGCCCAAACAGGCAACGTCAGCAGTATTAGTAACTATGCTGGAGAGACCCTTTGAAATGTTACACTTAAACAGTTTCAACGTACTTGGTCCAGACTTAAGAAGTCCACTTATAGCTATAAATTTTAGAAATTCCATTATTGAGGAAAATATGTTTTTTTTCCTGCTTCTGTTTCATATATGTTCCCACAACTGAGCTAAATCTAAACTAAAAGAATATGAATAAAGTAGAACAACTTGAACTAAATCAAACCAACCAAAAGAAAGCATTATCTCCACTAACAAGTTTTCTATTCCATAAGGAACAGGAATATGTAAATAGAGATAGTTAGAGAGAAAGTTCCGGTGAAATGTTTTCTCTTCTCTTTTGTTACACAATGAAATTTGCCAACAACAGCCCTCTCAGGGTCTTTCTTGTACCCTTTATATTGAGACAATATTTCATAGTCAAGGAAATGGGAGAGAGGCAAAAGATAATTCATACTCCTTAACACGTCTTTTTGTCTTTTTGTCTCCTTCGGGTAAAGTCATTCCCATGGGATTTTCCCCTTTTATTTTCTGCGTGTCAAAGGGTCTTTCTTCATTGTAGAGCTATGTGCTCTTTTGGCTCTTTTTATTTATTTATTTATTTAAATTAATTAATTTTTGGCTGCGTTGGGTCTTTGTTGCCGCGTGCGGGCTTTCTCTAGTTGCGGTGAGCAGGGGCTTCTCTTGTTGTGGAGCACGGGCTCTAGGCGCATGGGCTTCCGTAGTTGTGGCGCACGGGCTTAGTTTCTCTGCAGCATGTGGGATCTTCCCGGACCAGGGCTCGAAGCAGTGTCCCCTGCATTGGCAGGCGGATTCTTAACCACTGTGCCTCCAGGGAAGTCCTTGGCTCTTTTATAAGCTTGCCAATTTACTCCCACTGTCTGTTAGCATTTAATTATCCAGCTACCTCAGAATTAAAACTCATTCCAACTGCTGAAGAATTGCTGTCTGGCACTTACTTAGCTCTTACGTATATATTACACATGATTGACCTCTAGGCTTTCTTGATAGATACTTTTTATTTTCTAGATTCCCAAGATTAACTGATGACAGTAGAAAAAAGTGTAGCTAAATTATTAGTGAATGATTTTTCAAAGGTTGAAAATAATTGGGAAATAAGAAAGAGATTAATGAAACTGAAACTCAGTGGTCTGGTAACCATTCAGGGAGAACCAACTCTTAATTGTTATACTAATAAAACTTCAACTGTCTCATTATTACACAATGGAAGAATGAACTCTGAGGTCATAATGGTTTAAAATATTAGGAACTTTCAGTTATCCTGCTTTTTTCCTGACAATATGTGCTTGAGCAATTGAAGTGGAGACACTCTGCCCTTGAACAAGATCCTCAGCATCTCCAAGATGTCACAGTGATAGCTGTCATCCATCCATCCAAAAGCTTGATGATATTTTCTCCAGAGCCCATCTGTGAACCATTGTATCAGAAGGAAAGTTCACAACTGAGCAATGTGTTAAAATAAATTTGCATAAAACCTTCCATCTTCTTCAGATTGAGCTTGCTGCCTTTACATTTTTTCATCCTCTCTGTCCTGGTTCCAGCATCATTTCTACAGAATATTATTTGGTCACATCTGAGCATATGGCACACCTTCAGATCTGCTGTTCCTCCCAAGGACTGTACTATTCCCTCACAGCATTGCTGAGGCAGAGAGTTCTCTGCCTCTCACATTCTCCCCTAGACAAAAAAGTCCTGCTATTTCAAGAAAAAGTCCTGCTTCTCCAAGATATTGAAGAAGTCTGATCCTGGCTGGCATTTAGCAGAGTAGCAAGAGAAATTAGCCACCAGACTGTGTTCTTCCCCAGGGGTTTGTGGAGAAATCAGTTCCCCATTCTCCACTGAGTCCCCCGGGGGTGAGAGCCTTCAGTGGTTTACACCAAATTAAGATTCTTTACCTTAGACTAATTCTTGTTTCAATAAAAGGATCTACTGCTCTCCAAGTGGAAGACAAACTCAGTACTCTAAATTGTGAGGCTGAAATCAAAGCTCTGGTTTCCTTATTTAGTGGTGAAAAAGAGTGAGATTTAAATATTTCTTTAAATGGTGTGCAGATGAGAGACTACTTGAATTATTTCTAAGACCATCATTTGCCCTGTTGTAGTGACATTTTCTAATGATGCCACATTTTCAGTTTGCAAGAGGTGGATAAATGTGCCTTTGGACATTTACTGCGTGAAAACAATTTCCACTTTGTAGGAGATAAAATGGAGTGCCTTTCATGAACACTTCCATACTTTTTTTCTTGTGGAAATTTTTTGTGGTTCAAAGTCAATGCTTTTAGTAATTAGACGAGGCATTCTAGAAATGAGGAAGAATGAAGGACAGTTAAGTGAAATGATATCAAGTTGTTATAAATGAAATTTTTACAATTCCAGAGTCAACTTAAATTATTCCTCTTGGACTATGACATAAAACACAATTAGATACTTTTCTTTAAGGATTGACATTTTAAAAGATGGAATCTGAAAAAGACATTTGCTGAATTTCTAGAGGAATTTATAGTTTGAGACCAAATTTCAGACAAATGATTATATTTATTATACTTAATATTTATTTCTGGATATATATAATTTAAATCTGAATGAAAGGTTATTTTATAGACATTATTTTATAGAAATACATTTTTACAGAAATATATACAACACAACACATGAATACACTGAATGTGTATATCTAGGTAGTTTTATTCACAATATATGTAAATATATTCTTGATTCTTTGGCTTGATTTGGCATTTTTCCAGAAATACGTGTATTTCTAAATTGTCTTATTCTATGTTCACTTGATTGTCCCCTTGAAAATTTACCCAGACGTAATTTTAAAATACAGTTCTTTAAAATCATAGTAAAATAGGTGTAGCAGGAGCACATCTTTTCCATTAAGTTAAATTATTTGCTATTTTATCCTTTCGGGAGCTGTCTTCTTAAAGAATATAATGACTAATAAATGAGCAAGTGGTGATCATTTGGTTGTAGCAACTTTATTAGTTATTCAGTTGGAAATAATAAAAGGAATAACTGTCTTAAAAGATTAGGTACATAGACCTCTATAATCCACACATTCTGCTTTCCCGCCAGAGATACTGACCCATTGTATGATGTTAAATATTACCAAAAAAAGGAAGTATTTCTAGTGTAATCTTGAATGAAGAAGAAGTAGAAAGGGAAACTGGCAGCTGGCTTTTAGATTTAGAATAAAAAAGTAGCCTCTGTAACCTTTCAAGGACATTTTCTTTTGCTCTAAATATTTTGATAAATAAAAATAAAAACGGTATTTACTTACTCATGAAATAAATCAGCTTTCTACCTTGAGAAGTGAATCACTAAACTGGCAGGTGACTTAACTCCCATGGAGGGGCTGCCTTTTAGGAGCCTTCAGTGTTCTCGCCTCCCTGAGGACACTCAGGCTGGAAGAGGGGCTCTTCTAGCAGCTTTATTTGAGAAATACAGCCAACGATTTGTGTGCCGAAACCTCCAGCTTGCTCTGGGAGCTGAGGCTGCCTCACAGCTCCAGCTGTGAGCTGGAAGCTTCCTGTGGATATGTGGGCTCATAGAAAATCATGGCTTTCAGACTTTATTTCAGGGAGAAGGGGTTGTTGGCTAATAACCAGGCAGGAACTTTAGAACCTCTCTCTTCCTGGGATCTTATCTCAGTGAACATTTATCTTTTCAAGATAAATGAAGGATAATCAATTAGGCACATCTGTGTTGGAGACACAAAGCTAACAAGTTATTTTTTAAACAAGAATTGAGTTACAATGGAAATGTTCTGCTCTGCCTCAGCCCCTTCTGTATGGCTGTGCTCCATCCTCAGCCCTTGATGAAAGCGAATTAGCTAAGCAGTCATGTTTTGTATCACATGGTCTTGTTCTCTCAGCCACAGCTGATGCATGATCATTCTACCCCAGCCCAGCTGATTCTTAAGCTGGCCAGCCACCTCTGATGCTACCTGGCACACCGACGTACACAGACAAAAATACACAACAAACTAAGTTCGTTGTAAGAAACTCTCTTGTGGGGAATTCCCTGGCGGTGAGGTCCAGTGGTTAAGACTCTGTGCTTCCACTGCAGGGGGCACAGGTTCAACCCCTGGTCAGGGAACTAACATCCTGCATGCCGAGCAGTGCAGCCAAAAAAAAAACAAATAAAAGGAAGAAACTCTCTTGTGAATTTAAACCAAGGAACACCAAGGCAAGGAGCTCATTAGCAATGGAAGCTGAGGCTAAACTCTCTTGTATAGCAGTAGGCAGGTGAAGCCATGCTGAATGTATTGGTGTTCTATTGTTGTTGAAAACAAATTATAACAAACTTAGTGGCTTAAAACAACGCAAATTTATTCTCACAGTTTGGAGGTCAGAAGTCCAAAATGGGTTTCACTGGGCCAAAACCACAGTGTCTGCAGAATCATGGTCCCTCTGGAGGTTCCAGGGAAGAATCTGTTTCTTTGCCTTTTCCGGATTCTAGAACTGCATACCTGGAATTCCTTGGTTCATGTCCCATCCTCTGTCTTTGAAGTCAGTACCTTAGTATCTTTATTTTTTTTAATTTGTATTAGAGTATAGTTGATTTACAATGCTGCATTAGTTTCAGGTGTACAGCAAAGTGTATCATTTACACATATATATATCTCCACTCTTTTTAGATTGTTTTCCCATATAGGCCATTACAGAGTACTGAGTAGAGTTCCCTTGTGCCATACAGTAGGTTCTTATTAGTTACCTATTTTATATAAAGTAGTGTGTATATGTCAATCCCAATCTCCCAGTCTATCCTTCCCCCCCTCCCCCATTGGTAACCATGTTTGTTTTCTACATCTGTGACACCTTAGACCTCCTACCTCCCTCTTATAAAGATCCCCATGATTATATCTGACCCACTTGGATAATCCAGGATAATCTTCCATCTCTAGATTCTTAGTCTAATCACATCTGCAAAGTTTCTTTTGCCATGTAAAGTAATATTCATGGGTTCCAGCGATTAGGACATGTCATCCTGTGGGGACATCTTGTAACCTGTTATCCTAGGTAATGTGCACGGCTCAATCACAAGGGAGCCAAGATCATGAAAAGGAAAACGGATGAGGTATAAGACACTCATGGGGTACAAAGGAAGCAGAGCGGCTGTGTGGAGGGGAAAGCAGGGCTGGCCTAGAGTGAAGGTTCCTGAACTCCTGTGGCTATGGTCCCTACCGCCGGAGAAACACACTGCCGTTTTTGCTCTTTCTGAGACTGAAGGAAAGCTTCATCTATGTGTAAATATCCTGAAAATAAACTGCTGCTGCTGGAAGTGACTTGAGGTTGTCCTTGATGCTTGTAAGCAAAAAGGCCTGACTAGAGAAGAGGCGTATTTGTGATACTTTCCCTTAAAGGTGGGTGGCAGGGGAGGAGGGAGATCAAGATGGTGCAGTAGGACACTGAGCTCACCTCCCTGCATGAACACATTAAAAATACATCTAGAGCTTCCCTGGTGGCGCAGTGGTTGAGAGTCCGCCTGCCGATGCAGGGGACGCGGGTTCGTGCCCCGGTCCGGGAAGATCCCACATGCCGCGGAGCAGCTGGGCCCGTGGGCCATGGCCGCTGAGCCTGCGCGTCCGGAGCCTGTGCTCCACAACGGGAGAGGCTGCGATGGTGGGAGGCCCGCGTACCGCAAAAAAAACACAAACATCTAAACGTGGAGCAACTTTAGCTGACAACAAGCTGGTAAAGAGCAGAAAGGCTCTTCTATAACCAAGGGTATAAGGAAATATCAACAGGGAGTCAGGTAGCAAGGGAGGAGAAGCAGTCAGGTGGGGACCCGTGCTCTTAGCCAGGGACACAGAAGAGGAGGGGATATCACAGGCTCGGAGATCCTCCTTGGGGAGTGGGGAGTTTGAGCTACATATTAGGCACCCCAAATCTGGGTTCTGACACCGGGAAGACGAGTCCCCTTAGCTGGTTTGAAAACCAGTGGGACTTACCAGAGGGCTCTAAGAAACTAAGACTTTGCTTGTGAAGAGTGCATGCACAAGGTTGCTCACCCCTGGCCTGGGGACAGTGCAGAGGAAGCCAACAGAAAACTGTCTGAGTCTCCAGCCAGCTTCCGGTGACACTGCCCCAGCACGTGCCCCAGCCTACACCAGGTGCCTGTTCCAGTGGCCCGTGCTCTGGCACTGCTCTCCCCTAGGGCCAAGGCTGCCATTGCCAAGAAAATGCACACACTGAGAAACGACCAAGCTGGGACCTGATCCTGTCTCTGAACAAGGAGAAAGCAGCCAGTTTTCTAAGAAAATTGGTGCTTTTTTCCTTTTGGATTTTAAATGGTAACAGCTATCGTTTAATGAGAAGAGACTTGGCCTCGACTTCAGCTTTTAGCTGCTGTGTCACTTGGGAAAAGTTAACTGGTTCAGATCTGTTTCTTGTAGGTACAATGGGGGAGTGATACCTATCTTACCATGAGAATTACCTGCTGGTGAAAGGGAAAGTCCTTTTGTGCTCTTTATTATGATTGATAGAGAAGCCTAACTGATGAATTTCTCCTAATCTCAGAGTATGGCAAGATCCCTCAGAATGTTAAATACATTTTTGTTGAATAAACAAATAAGAGGTCCTGTTGGGATACTGCATATTTACAAAAGAAGTAAGGTTTGTGGGCAGACCAACCTGTAAATCAGAATGGTAGAGAAGGTGAGAAAACCAAAAATGGCGAAGATCAAAACTGATTGATATTCTGTGATCATTTGCCAGTAAATTGTGTATGGAATAGGTATATGGAAAAGGCCTGTGTTCAGGTGACAGATTTAAGGTTATTTTACTGGAGGCTCCAATAATGGATCTTTCTAGTTGTCTCCTGTGAGAAAGTTGAAGTTTACATAAGCTATGATTTTATATCAAATAAAATATCGAAATTCCCCATGGCTCTTATTTGCCTATATTTTGAACTTGCAAAGAGAATAAGAAACATCAAGGAAATAAGGTAAATGTGCCTTATCCAAACTGGGAAGGAGAAAAACACTGGGAAATGAATGGGACAATCCTGTTCCATTCTAAAAGAAATAAAAAGCATTTTGTCTTTCTCTGTTTGGGAAAATAGGCATTCAAGATTTTCTCTGTGAGCATGAAGACACAGAACTACAGGCACCAGCCAGAATAGGGTTTAGCACATTAAATCTGTGATGAAAATTCCAGAATTTACATTAAAACTCCTGACATAATCTTGGCATTGAGCAAAATGTCCAGCTGAGTGAAGGCGGCAGGTTTAAGAGCTCTCAGAAAAGGTCTGACAAAAGCAGAACCTCTGATTCTCTTATTTTTAGAGCAGTCATATTAGTCCAAGGTTACCTCCGAGAAAAAGAATCTTCACGGTATTGATGCTAAAAAAATCTCAGGGTGGAAATCTATTTTGAGAGTTGTTGGAACTCTGGTTTATATAAGTTGCTTATCTTTTGAAATACTAATAATGGAACACTTACTGAAAAATCACTCTAATATCCTGTTAAAAACATTTTTTTTCCACAAAAAGGCGTAAGATAGAAAGTATCTTAGACAAAGGTATTATCCCTCCATTTTTGCAGTGAGTGTTATGGTCTAAACGTATGTGTCCCCACCAAAATCTCATGTTGAATTCTTCACCCCCAGTGTGGCTGTGTTTGGAGGATGGGACCTCTAAAGAGGTCAATTAAGGTCAAATAAAGTCCTAAAGGTGGGGCCCTGATCCCATAGGTCTAGTGTCCTCATAAGAAGAGACACCAGAGCTTTCTCTCCCTCTGTCTGTACACGTGGAGAAGGTGGCCATCTGCAACCCAAGCGGAGAGCTTTCACCTAATACTAACCCTCTGATGTCCTTAGCTTGGACTTATAGCTTCCAAAACTGTGAGAAAATATATTTCTGTCATTTAAGTCACTCAGCCTGTGGTATTTTGTTATAGCAACCTGAACAGACTAACATAAGGAGGGACCCAGCTTGCTCCTTAGGTGGTGAGACATAAAAGTATCAAGTAACCTGGCAGCTAACTTTCATTTGGAAATCTTCACCTATCCCATTTCATCTTTGCAATTTCTGCCTGTCAATGGTAGAATCTACGTAAGACTTATTGATTTAAAATAGATGCAAATGTTATGGTAAACTGATAGATATATGGTATGTTATGCTAAGAGACATTGCAAAATATAATCGATGTGGACTTGAATGTTTTTGTTGGCTGATGATTTATTTATGCTTGAAAATTTACATACCTATATTCTGACCCATTTTTCTCATCAAGGAAACAGGAAGAAGAGGTACCTATGAAACATGTCAGACCTCCTACACAAAATTCACGTGAAATGTCTAAGAAATGAGTTATGGGAAGTTGGGGAATTCTCTCCTAGTTGGGCTCATTCAGGGAAACAGAACCATCGTCATGTGACCTCCAGTCACCCAGGCAATGTTTGTGTACTGTACTGGAAGTAAGGAAGTGTGCAAAGCCTTGTAAGAAGCAAGCCCTCCGGAGAACTGGAGCATTGTTCAGAATCCCTCAGAAGCTCCGAAAGTCTATTATTCTTGTGCCTAATATCTTCCTCTGCCTCTCTGTTCTCGCTTTCTCATGGCTCACGTGTACCACCTTCTCTTTAAGAGTCTTTCTACTCCACCAGTCTTCCTTTTCCATGTAATGTCTTATTGTTCTTGTATCCTAACTTCCCAAGAAAGGGTCCGATTAGGAGGGTTTGTCCAGCGTACAACTCTCCCGCTGGGTAGAGTGCTTGAGCCGGGCCCCATGATGGACCACTGGCCTCCCTCATGTCTGACTGGGATAGGCTTTTATTCACTGTGGCCAGACTTGCACAGTTATGTTACCCACATCATGGCCATCTAACTGAAGTGGGTGGATATTCAAGATTTGCTGTGAAATGGACATATATGGGTAGATAAGAAGTACCGTGTGGAAGTATATACACACCAAGATCTGTCTTTCACATCTCAATAAAAATCATGCCTATGTCACCCTCCATTTGGGGGCTCAGTCCTCTTCACTATTGACTTTTGCTCTTACTATCATGAAGAAATGTTTATTTTTCTTTATGTTTTCCATTTCATCCACTTCCCTCTCATCTCTGACACCATGACCAGGAAGGATCTGTTTCTCTCTGGTGGGACGATCAGATTGGAGAAGACCAGAGGTACTGGGGTACCGGGTCAGGGACAGGTGTGGAGAGAGGAGAGAGAGATGTGGGTGCAGGTGCCAGAACAAGTGGATTCCCGGCCAGCAGAGCAAAGTATCTGTTGGTCTCCTGCCAGAAAATGGTTGGTTGCTTCATATCTAAATAGGGCTCCATCTCAAATTAGCTATGTGACCTTGGGCAGTACCCAACCTCATTGAGCTAGGATGAAGAGTTTGCATTTTATTCTAAGCATATTGGGAAGTCAAGGGGAGATTTTAAGCAGAGAAGAAACATGATGTGAATTTTGTTTAGAAAAATCACCCAGGCTGCATGGTGGGCCATGGGTTGAACGTAGAAAGGATGGAAGCGGGGAGAACTCTTAGCAGGCTACTGTATCTGGGAGGCGATCGGTCAGTGAAAAGCAACACTACAGACCCATCAGAGAGATGATGATAGCTTAGAGCCCAGGCAGGTGGGGATGTCTCAATGTAGATGGAGAGAAGGGGAAAGATTTGAGATATACTTTGGGGGTAGAGGCAAAGAGACTTTTCATGGATTAGAATAACAACAGCCATAAAACAGCAACAAGGGATCTAACAACTTCTTTTTAAAAAATTTTTTATTGAAGTAGAGTTGATTTACAACAGTGTTAGTTTCAGGTGTACAGCAAAGTGAATCAGTTATATATATATATATATATATATATAAACATATCCATTCTTTTCTAGATTTTTTTCCCATATTGGTCATTACAGAGTACTGAGTAGAGTTCTCTGTGCTGTACAGTAGATCCTTGTTAGTTATCTATTTTGTAAATAGTAGTGTGTATCTGTTACCCCCAAACCCCTAATCTATCCCTTCTCCCCACATTTCCCCTTTGGTAACTGTAAGTTTGATTTCAAGATCTGCGAGTCTGTTTCTGCTCTGTAAAAAAAGTTCATTTGTATCATTTTTTTTTTTTATTAGACCCACAACTTCTTAAAACCAGGGGATGGCCCTGGGTGGTCCTACTGTCAGAAATTCCGTCCTTTCATTCATTCTCCTTCCTCTATCTCCTTTATCACCAGGACCCCTGTTGATCGGCCCTCCAGCAGCACGGCATGCTCGATTTCTTTCTGAATTCACTTCCTGCAATCACTTCTTATACCTTAAATTCTCCTTTGGCCCTGTGGAGTAACCAAAGTTAATTTTTTGAAAAAGTATTTTCCACTAAATATAAATGATTTCATATAAAACGTCCCCAAGAAGTAAAACATCTACCTTTTAACAGGAAATAATTCCTGTTGGAAGGTCAACCACAGTGGCCATGTCAGTAGGAGCTTTATTTGCGTGTGGGAGGACACTTTAGTGTCCCCAGAATGATGTTACTTTATTTAAACCTCCAACTTTTACTAGAAGTAGTTCTATCTAGGCTGGCATTGGGTGTTTCTCTTCTGTAAATTCTGTACAGAAGTTTTTTGTGGAGCTTTTAAAAACATATTCACCTGGAAACACATAAATACTCACACACACATACACACACACACACGCACACATGCCTGAAAACACGCACACTCACACTCATGCCTGCCCCCGGGCCCAGGCCTTGGTATTTTCACAAGTTCCGTAGGTCAGGAGTCACTAAACTTTTCTTTAAAGGGCCGTGTAGTAGATATACTCAGCTTTGTGGGCCAGGCGGTCTCTGCCTCAGTGATTCCCCAAAACAGGTAGACAAGGGAGTGTGGCTGTGTTTCCATAAAACTTAATTACAGACCCGAGATGGCTGCGGTGTGCTGAGCCTTCTGTAGGTGATGGCTTCACGTGGTCCTCCAGCCTTGCAGGTGGCCCTGCTGCTTCAATCCTGGTTTTGGGAATTTGCATCAGTCCCTGATCATCTGTTGAGTCAAAAATTTATTTCTTGTGTGTTTACTATGTGCCAGACACTTAGAATACAAATACTAGTCCCTGCCTTCAAGGAGTCACAGAAACCAGAGAAAAAAATATGTAGAGACAAGGAACAATGGCAGGATAAGGGTGACCACCGATGTCTATAGGGGGATGGAGAGAATCAAGGTGAATGCAGGTGGTTAAAGCAGCCTCTCCAGAGGAGTTGACTTGAATTCTCATTTGTAGGCTTAGCCCCGGCCCAAGGTCCCAGGGCCAACTCTGACCGGAAGTACAGTTTTCCTTAGAAGTCCTGGCCTCTGGCTACTGCCTCAATCCCAGGAGCCTGCTGTGTGCCTGGATCATCAACTGTGCTCTGAGGCTCACTCTCTCCTCCTGGCATCAGTGGTTTTATGTAATCCCGGTTTCCTTACCACTCTGCTTGCTCTCCTAGTGCGATCTGCTGGGTCTAGCTCTCGTTAGTTCCAAGGATTATTCTGGTACTTAGTTTCTAAAGACTGATGCCAGCCTTCCTCCTGTGGGCAGCCAGGGTCTGAACTGCTGCTTTCCCCTGACAGACCTCCTTCCAGATACAGTCTGTCTGGACCTCACCCGTTCAACATAACGTGCTCTCATCTTCTTCCAGGCCATCTCTGCACTGGCTCCTATGAACATTTTACCTGTCATCCTTTCCTAATTTGTCTCTATTTCTTTTCTGCCCATTCAGTCAGTCCATTTTTAAGAACTGTTCTATACTCCCTCTGCAAACATGATTTTGCACTAGTTGCTTCTTTCTAGAACTGCTCAGCGGAAAGCGGTTTACCTTCTAGAAGTAGTGATGCCAGTAGAGACCTAAATCCCAGTTTACAAGCTTGAGTAAAATGACCCTTTAGGGATTCTCTCTGTACTTTCTCCAGTTGGTTGTGAATGCTTTCATATTCTCATAACTCAGTTGTGGGCAGTTGTTCTGTCTCCTAGGATGTCTCTTGATGTCTTTACAAAGCTTAGTAGCATCACACACAGAACGGCCTCATTAGCCTGGGGTTGAAACACATCCAGGAAACAAGTACCTCCCTCACACTTTTGGCCTGGAACCCTCATGGTACGCTGGTGCGGGAAGCCTGGGGATATTCCTTCTAATGATATTCAGAGGCTGTCCGAGCTGAGTGAAACAAGGCTTTGATGCTGGCTAAAGCATCCTTCCTGACCAAAGTGTCAGTTCATTTCCAGAAAGATTAAGCAACCCCTGCATACACAAATGTTCAATTCACAGGCCATCTGGGGTTCCTGCATCCTCACATGAGAGACCCCAGATGGATTGTAAATTCATCCCTGTGGGTAATATAGTGCCATTGCTCCCTGGTCCTCCTGATTTTGCCTGTGGCATCTGATACTATGGGCATGATGAGGTTAATTTATGTGGCTTGATACACTTTATCATCTGTCACTTGTACAGCTCTCACTGTGCCATCTGGTGTCTCAGAGGCAGTTTCGGGAAGCGGCATGCATAACAAGGTATCTGCATTTGTGAATTCTTTCAAGCATTTATAGGTAATAGCTGAAAGATATTTTGAGAAGCCAGTGCCCGTCCCTGCCATGGATCAACACTAACGTGGATAATCTGACATGAGGTTCAAACAAAGCCCGATATATTTTGCAGGAAAACACATCTGAATTAGTCTGCAATCACCAATATTGATGGAACCTATTTATTTCAAGACTCTGAATATCTCTATCGGGCTGAGAATATCTTACTGAGCTCTTGTGCAAATCAAGAAAAGGTAGAGGCCATGGCTTACTATCAAACACGATGGATGATGAGACAAAACAGCACATACGAGCACAAAAAATTGTTTAAATAAAAATTTCTGCAGCAAAATGCCTAAGTGCCCCTATGGTAATGATTTCATATCCATGCCTCATTTTCAGCAGTGTGTTAGGACCTCAATAGAGCACAACAAAACATTAAATAGACAAGACTATAAGACACAGCCAGAAAATACACTCAGGAGAAGTGGGAATGGTGAAGTGATACAGCGTGGGCCGTCCTGTCTGTCGGTCAGTCAGGCTGTGATGTGCAGGTCCTTGTGCTGGGTGCCATGGTGATGGGTGGGGATTATGAGTGTTAGGGCTCTTGCTCTTTAGATATTGCAATCTATTTTGGGAGAGTAAGACAATTAGGGTACATATATATATAAATTTTATATATATATAGGGCTCTTGCTCTTTAAATATTGTAATATATTTTGGGAGAGTAAGATAATTAGGGTATATATATAATATATATTAATATATATAATAGGTATAAATATATATTTGTTTATTATATATATTTCAGGATATGTATATGTATATTAGTAAAACATCAAGTAGAAAAGAGAAGAAAATCAGGGGCATTTTGAGAGGGACAATTGCAGAGTATGACAAAGCTCTTGAAAGAAGTTAGTGTTAAGCCAGATTCTGAAGGAGTGAAGAATGGCCCTCAGAAGAGAAGCTGGAAAGTGTACAGGACAATGCAAAGTTCAAGGGACCGAGCTGAACCTCTCCACCCGGGCTATGGCAAGCTGTTGTCTTGAGTAAAGCACAGGGTACACGGTGTGAGATAAAATTGGAGGACAGGAGGGGTCTGATTAGAGCAGATTGTATTATGTGAGGCTGAGGTTTGGGCATTTAATGTTTCAATAATAGGTATCACAGATCCATCATATGTTTTCAGGGAGGTAGTATATGAAAATGGAATTTGAGGGGAAAGTTATTCTAGCAATAGTATGAGTTGGTACTTCCACCATAAGAGGGAAAACAGAACAGACCTATTCCAGAACCTCTGTAATTCTTCCAGCTGAACTGCAGTTAAAGCGTAATAATAAGGTAGCCCGAGTGCATAGAATATCAAAGGTAATCCACGGTTTAAAAAGAGATTTTTCAGCCCAATAATGAGTTTACAAATATCACAAATCCTTATCATTCCCTCCCCATCTTATGTCTTCCAACCTCTCATTATGTCTCTCTGTATTAGAGGGCGAAGAAAACACAGGGCAACAGATCTTTCTTGCAGAGCCAAAGATGGTTTGGAGAGCTGTATTATAAGGATGGGGATAAAATTAGTGAGTTCAGTTGAAAAGTCAGTTGTTTAAAAGGCACTCATTGAAAACCTGTTCTGTGTAGGACCATTTCTTGGCACTGTCTGACAATATATTTCTAGAAAGGAAAATCTAGATTTCTTGTTTGAATGATGCCCCTTGTGGTGAAAGACTTGCTGAGCCAGTACTATGTTTCTGACAGTGGCAAGAATGAAGACTTGTCAGGAAGAGGAAGCATGCTCCTCTTATTAATCAAGCATTTATTAATCCCTAAAATGCTGGAGAAGTGGCCTGGCCAGGTCCATGTTCCATTTCAATCCACTCTGCAGCTGTCCCCTGGCTCCACAGAATCAGAAATCTGTCCTAGTCATTCAGATCCCCAGTGCCTTCTCAGCCCAGGGCCTAGAAGAGTAAGGGCTCAAGAAATGTTTGTGAAATGAACTATGTGCTTGTACTGTATGACTTCCTGGGGAACGCCCTTTCTTTTCTGTCCTGCCATGTCTTTGTTCAAATTTCTGACATTGCAGCCTGGTAATCTTGGCATGATTATCGGGGGAATCATCTTTTTTATTTTATTTTTTAACATCTTTATTGGAGTATAATTGCTTTACAATGGTGTGTTAGTTTCTGCTTTATAACAAAGGGAATCAGTTATACATATACATATGTTCCCATATCTCCTCCCTCTTGTGTCTCCCTCCCACCCTCCCTATCCCACCCCTCTAGGTGGTCACAAACCACCAAGCTGACCTCCCTGTGCTATGTGGCTTCTTCCCACTAGCTATCTATTTTACATTTGGTAGTGTATATATGTCCACGCCACTCTCTCACTTTGTCACAGCTTACCCTTCCCCCTCCCCATATCCTCAAGTCCATTCTCTAGTAGGTCTGTGTCTTTATTCCCGTCTTACCCCTAGGTTCTTCATGACCTTTTTTTTTTTTTCTTAGATTCCATATATATGTGTTAGAATACGGTATTTGTTTTTCTCTTTCTGACTTACTTCACTCTGTATGACAGACTCTAGGTCCAGCCACCTCACTACAAGTAACTCAGTTTCGTTTCTTTTTATGGCTGAGTAATATTCCATTGTATATATGTGCCACATCTTCTTTATCCATTCATCTGTTGATGGACACTTAGGTTGCTTCCTTGTCCTGGCTATTGTAAATAGAGCTGCAATGAACATTTTGGTACATGACTCTTTTTGAATTATGGTTTTCTCAGGGTATATGCCCAGTAGTGGGATTGCTGGGTCATATGGTAGTTCCGTTTGTAGTTTTTAAGGAACCTCCATACTGTTCTCCATAGTGGCTGTATCAATTTACATTCCCACCAACATGCAAGAGGCTTCCCTTTTCGCCACACCCTCTCCAGCATTTATTGTTTCTAGATTTTTTGATGATGGCCATTCTGACCGGTGTGAGATGATATCTCATTGTAGTTTTGATTTGCATTTCTCTAATGATTAATGATGTTGAGCATTCTTTCATGTGTTTGTTGTCAATCTGTATATCTTCTTTGGAGAAATGTCTATTTACATCTTCTGCCCATTTTTGGATTGGGTTGTTTGTTATTGAGCTGCATGAGCTGCTTCTAAATTTTGGAGATTAATCCTTTGTCAGTTGCTTCATTTGCAAATATTTTCTCCCATTCTGAGGGTTGTCTTTTGGTCTTGTTTATGGTTTTCTTTGCTGTGCAAAAGCTTTGCAGTTTCATTAGGTCCCATTTGTTTATTTTTGTTTTTATTTCCATTTCTCTAGGAGGCAGGTCAAAAAGGATCTTGCTGTGATTTATGTCATAGACTGTTCTGCCTATGTTTTCCTCTAAGAGTTTGATAGCGTCTGGCCTTACATTTAGGTCTTTAATCCATTTTGAGTTTATTTCTGTGTATGGTGTTAGAGAGTGTTCTAATTTCATTCTTTTACACGTACCTGTCCAGTTTTCCCAGCACCACTTATTGAGGAGGCTGCCTTTTCTCCATTGTATATTCTTGCCTCCTTTATCAAAAATAAGGTGACAATATGTGTGTGGGTTTGTCTCTGGGCTTTCTGTCCTGTTCCATTGATCTATCTTTGTGTTTTTGTGCCAGTACCATACTGTCTTGATTACTTTAGCTTTTAGTATAGTCTGAAGTCTGGGAGACTGATTCCTCCAGCTCCGTTTTCCGTTCTCAAGATTGCTTTGGCTATTCGGGGTCTTTTGTGTTTCCATACAAATTGTGAAATTCTTTCTTCTAGTTCTGTGAAAAATGCCAGTGGTCCTTTGGCAGGGATTGCATTGAATCTGTAGATTGCTTTGGGTAGTAGAGTCATTTTCACAATGTGGATTCTTCCAATCCAAGAACATGGTATATCTCTCCATCTATTTGTATCATCTTTAATTTCTTTCATCATTGTCTTATAATTTTCTACATACAGGTCTTCTGTCTCCTTAGGTAGGTTTATTCCTAGATATTTTATTCTTTTTGTTGCAAGGGGAAATGGGAGTGTTTTCTTAGTTTCACTTTCAGATTTTTCATCATTAGTGTATAGGAATGCCAGAGATTTCTGTGCATTAATTTTGTATCCTGCTACTTTACCAAATTCATTGATTAGCTCTAGTAGTTTTCTGGTAGCACCTTTAGGATTCTCTATGTATAGTATCATGTCATCTTCAAACAGTGACAGCTTTACTTCTTCTTTTCCGATTTGGATTCTTTTATTTATTTTTCTTCTCTGATTGCTGTATCTAAAACTTCCAAAACTATGTTGAATAATAGTGGTGAGAGTGGGCAACCTTGTCTTGTTCCTGATCTTAGTGGAAATGCTTTCAGTTTTTCACCATTGAGGACAATATTGGCTGTGGGTTTGTCATATATGGGCTTTATTATGTTGGCGAAAGTTCCCTCTATGCCTACTTTGTGCAGGGTTTGTATCATAAATGGATGTTGAATTTTGTCAGAAGTTGTCTCTGCATCTATTGAGATGATCATATGGTTTTTCTCCTTCAATTTGTTAATATGGTTTATCACCTTAATTGATTTGCGTATATTGAAGAATCCTTGCATTCCTGGGATAAACCCCACTTGACTGTGGTTTATCATCATTTTAATGTGCTGTTGGATTCTGTTTGCTAGTATTTTGTTGAGGATTTTTGCATCTATGTTCATCAGTGATATTGGCCTGTAGTTTTCTTTCTTTGTGACATCTTTGTCTGGTTTTGGTATCAAGGTGATGGTGGCCTCTTAGAATGAGTTTGGGAGTGTTCCTCCCTCTGCTATATTTTGGAAGAGTTTGAGAAGGATAGGTGTTAGCTCTTCTCTAAATGTTTGATAGAATTCACCTGTGAAGCCATCTGGTCCTGGGCTTTTGTTTGTTGGAAGATTGTTAATCACAGTTTCAATTTCAGTGCTTGTGATTGGTCTGTTCATATTTTCTATTTCTTCCTGGTTCAGTCTCGGCAGGTTGTGCATTTCTAACAATTTGTCCATTTCTTCCAGGTTGTCCATTTTATTGGCATAGAGTTGCTTGTAGTAATCTCTCATGATCCTTTGTATTTCTGCAGTGTCAGTTGTTACTTCTCCTTTTTCATTTCTAATTCTATTGATTTGCGTCTTCTCCCTTTTTTTCTTGATGAGTCTGGCTAATGGTTTATCAATTTTGTTTATCTTCTCAAAGAACCAGCTTTTAGTTTTATTGATCTTTGCTATAGTTTCCTTCATTTCTTTTTCATTTATTTCTGATCTGATTTTTATGATTTCTTTCCTTCTGCTAACTTTGGGGTTTTTTTGTTCCTTTTTCTCTAATTGCTTTAGGTGCAAGGTTAGGTTGTTTATTCGAGATGTTTCCTGTTTCTTAAGGTAGGATTGTATTGCTATAAACTTCCCTCTTAGAACTTCTTTTGCTGCATCCCATAGGTTTTGGGTCGTTGTGTTTTCATTGTCATTTGTTTTTAGGTATTTTTGATTTCCTCTTTGATTTCTTCAGTGATCTCTTGGCTATTAAGTAGTGTATTGTTTAGCCTCCATGTGTTTGTATTTTTTGCCGATCTTTTCCTGTAATTGATATCTAGTCTCATAGCGTTGTGGTAGGAAAAGATACTTGATACGATTTCAATTTTCTTAAATTTACCAAGGCTTGATTTGTGACCCAAGATATGATCTATCCTGGAGAATGTTCCATGAGCACTTGAGAAAAATGTGTATTCTGTTGTTTTTGGATGGAATGTCCTATAAATCTCAATTACGTCCATCTTGTTTAATGTATCATTTAAAGCTTGTGTTTCCTTATTTATTTGCATTTTGGATAATCTGTCCATTGGTGAAAGTGAGGTGTTAAAGTCCCCTACTATGATTGTGTTACTGTCAATTTCCCCTTTTACGGCTGTTAGTATTTGCCTTATGTATTGAGGTGCTCCTATGTTGGGTGCATAAATACTTACAATTGTTATATCTTCTTCTTGGATCGATCCCTTGAACATTATGTAGTGTCCTCCTTTGTCTCTTGCAATAGGCTTTATTTTAAAGTCTATTTTGTCTGATATGAGAATTGCTACTCCAGCTTTCTTTTGATTTCCATTTGCATGGAATATTTTTTTCCATCCCCTCACTTTCAGTTTGTATGTGTCCCTAGGTCTGAAGTGGGTCTCTTGTAGACAGCATATATATGGGTCTTGTTTTTGTATCCATTCATCCAGTCTGTGCCTTTTGGTGGGAGCATTTAATCCATTTACGTTTAAGGTAATTACCGATATGTATGTTCCTATTCCCATTTTCTTAATTGTTTTGGGTTTGTTATTGTAGGTCTTTTCCTTCTCTTGTGTTTCTTGCCTAGAGAAGTTCCTTTAGCCTTTGTTGTAAAGCTGGTATGGTGGTGCTGAACTCTCTCAGCTTTTGCTTGTCTGTAAAGATTTTAATTTCTCCATCAAATCTGAATGAGATCCTTGCTGGGTAGAGTAATCTTGGTTGTAGGTTGTTCTCCTTCATCACTTTAAATATGTCCTGCCACTCCCTTCTGGCTTGCAGAGTTTCTGCTGAAAGATCAGCTGTTAACCTTATGGGGATTCCCTTGTGTGTTATTTTTCCCTTGCTGCTTTTAATATGTTTTCTTTGTATTTAATTTTTGATAGTTTGATTAATATGTGTCTTGGCGTGTTTCTCCTTGGATTTATCCTATATGGGACTCTCTGTGCTTCCTGGACTTGATTAAGTCTTTCCTTTCCCATATTAGGGAAGTTTTCAACTATAATCTCTTCAAATATTTTCTCAGTCCCTTTCTTCTTCTCTTCTTCTTCTGGGACCCCTATAATTCGAATGTTGGTGCATTTAATGTTGTCCCAGAGGTCTCTGAGACTGTCCTCAATTCTTTTCATTCTTTTTTCTTTATTCTGCTCTGCAGTAGTTATTTCCACTATTTTATCTTCCAGGTCACTTATCCGTTCTTCTGCCTCAGTTATTCTACTATTGATCCCTTCTAGAGTATTTTTAATTTCATTTATTGTGTTGTTCATCATTGTTTGTTTCCTCTTTAGTTCTTCTAGGTCTGTGTTAAATGTTTCTTGCATTTTCTCTATTCTATTTCCAACATTTTGGATCATCTTTACAATCATCATTCTGAATTCTTTTTCAGGTAGACTACCTATTTCCTCTCATTTGTTAGGTCTGGTGCGTTTTTACCTTGCTCCTTCATCTGCTGTGTGTTTTTCTGTCTTCTCATTTTTCTTATGTTACTGTGTTTGGGGTCTTCTTTTCGCAGGCTGCAGGT
The DNA here is from genome assembly GCF_059928025.1 of Delphinapterus leucas. Classification (NCBI taxonomy): domain Eukaryota; kingdom Metazoa; phylum Chordata; class Mammalia; order Artiodactyla; family Monodontidae; genus Delphinapterus; species Delphinapterus leucas. The sequence continues at coordinate 31,284,770 of NC_143140.1, forward strand.
TTGTAGTTCCCATTATTTTTGTTGTCTGCCCCCCAGTGGGTAATTTCGGTTCAGTGGGTTGTGTAGGCTTCCTGGTGGAGGGGACTGTTGCCTGTTTTCTGGAGGATAAGGCTGGATCTTGTCTTTCTGGTGGGCAGGACCACATCTGGTGGTGTGTTTTGGGGTGTCTGTGACTTTATTATGATTTTAGGCATCCTCTCTGTTAATGGGTTGGATTGTATTCCTGTCTTGCTAGTTGTTTGGCATAGAGTGTCCAGCACTGTAGCTTGCTGATCGTCGATTGGAGCTGGGTCTTAGTGTTGAGATGGAGATATCTGGGAGAGTTTTGCCATTTAATATTACATGGAGCTGGGAGGTCTCTGGTGGACCAATGTCCTGAACTCGTCTCTCCCACCTCAGAGGCACAGCAGTGACTCCTGGCTGGAGCACCAAGAGCCTTTCATCCACACGGCTCAGGATAAAAGGGAGAAAAAATAGAAAGAAAGAAAGTGGATAAAATAAAATAAAATAAAATAAAGTAAGATAAAATAAAGTTATTAAAAAATATAATTATTATGAAAAAAATTTTTAAAGTAAAAAAAAGAATAAAAGAATGGATGGACAGAATCCTAGGACAAATGGTGAAAGCAAAGCTATACAGACAAAATCTCACACAGAAGCATAAACATACACACTCACAAAAAGAGAAAAAGGGAAAAAAATATATATATATCGTTGCTCCAAAGTCAACCTCCTCAATTTGGGATGATTCTTTGTCTACTCAGGTATTCCACCCATGCAGGGTACATCAAGTTGATTGTGGAGCTTTAATCCGCTGCTCCTGAGGCTGCTGGGAGAGATTTCCCTTTCTATTCTTTGTTCTCACAGCTGCCAGGGGCTCAGCTTTGGATTTGGCCCCGCCTCTGCGTGTAGGTCGCCTGAGGGCGTCTGTTCTTCATTCAGACAGGACGGGGTTAAAGGAGCCGCTGATTCAGGGGCTCTGGCTCTCTCAGGCTGGGGGGAGGGAGGGGCACGGAGTGCGGGGCGAGCCTGTGGCGGCAGAGGCCGGCGTGATGTTGCACCAGCCTGAGACGCGCCGTGTGTTCTCCCGGGGAAGTTTTCCCTGGATCCGGGAACACTGGCAGTGGCGGGCTGGACAGGCTCCCCGGAAGGGGGGTGTGCATAGTGACCTGTGCTCGCACACAGGCTTCTTGGTGGCGGCAGCAGCAGCCTTAGCATCTCATGCCCGTCTCTGGGGTCCGCGCTTTTAGCTGCGGCTAGCGCCCGTCTTTGGAGCTCCTTTAAGCTGCGCTCTTAATCCCCTCTCCTCGCACACCAGGAAACAAAGAGGGAAGAAAAAGTCTCTTCCCTCTTCGGCAGGTCCAGACTTTTCCCCGGACTCCCTCCCGGCTAGCCGTGGCGCACTAACCCCTTCAGGCTGTGTTCACGCCGCCAACCCCGGTCCTCTCCCTGCGCTCCGACCGAAGCCCGAGCCTCAGCTCCCAGCCCCGCCCGCCCCGGCGGGGGAGCAGACAAGCCTCTCAGGCTGGTGAGTGCAGGTCGGCCCTGATCCTCTGTGCGGGAATCTCTCCGCTTTGCCCTCCGCACCCCTATTGCTGTGCTGTCCTCTGTGGCTCTGAAGCTTCCCCCCTCCGCCACCCGCAGTCTCCACCCACGAAGGGGCTTCTAGTGTGTGGAAACCCTTCCTCCTTCACAGCTCCCTCCCACTGGTGCAGGTCCTGTCCCTATTCTTTTGTCTCTGTTTGTTCTTTTTTCTTTTGCCCTACCCAGGTACGTGGGGAGTTTCTTGCCTTTTGGGAGGTCTGAGGTCTTCTGCCAGCGTTCAGTAGGTGTTCTGTAGGAGCAGTTCCACGTGTAGATGTATTTCTGATGTATCTGTGGGGAGGAAGGTGATCTCCGCGTCTTACTCTTCTGCCATCTTCTCCTCTCTCTGTTGGAATCATCTTTATGACCCGATGATTCCCTTCTGTGTATTCCGCTGATTAGACATGGTATTTTTTTTCCTTTTGTTTTATGGCTCTGAGTGGAAAGTGGAGTGGGTGAAGTAACTCATCACTTTCTTTGTCAACCTTAGCCCTTTATCCCCTTTTATTTCATTCAGGGATCAGCAACTTTTTCTGTAAAAGGTCAGAGAGCAAACATTTTAGTCTTCGCTGGCCATGTGGTCTGACTCTGCTGTTGTGATGTGAATGCAGCCACAGACAACACAGAAGCAAACGGGCCTGGTTGAGCTCCAGTACAACTTTATTTACAAAAGAGGCAGAGGCTATATTTGGCCTTTGGGCTGTAATTTCCTCACCCGGTTTAGTCTACATTATACATGGTCCTTAATTTATTGCTTTGAATATTCTTGTATTTCTACTCTCCAACATTTAGCCGGTATCTACCGTTCTCTTTCTTTTTTAGGGGCAACTATTACTTGCACTCATGATCGCAAAGATGAGCTGGACTTTGCCAAACTTTGTCGTCCCTGTCCTCTAGGCACACAGTTCTTTTAACACACGAACGCCTCTGTCCTGTGAAAGTCAGTTTTTCTACGATAATAGGTGATTCTGGCACATGATAATACAGCCAAATGCAGTGAAGTTTGGCTACGTCCTTCTTTGGAGCTGTCACTGATCTTGTCAATTGCTTTAGTAGAATATTATCTTGTATTTCCCTAACAGTCAGTAATTAAGCTTCATTTGGCTCTTCTGGTGCCGTGGAGCCTCTAAATGTTCATCCCCTCATATTTTGGATCTTTGAAGAGCTAAGGGCCATAACTGACAGCTTACCTTCCCTCAGTTGCCTTTGCCTGACCCGGGCCCTATGTTCTGCGCTCTTTGAGAGAAGGAAAAATTACGTAAAGTCCATGGTCATTAAACTATCTTCCGTGAGGTACCAAGTTTCTTTGAATCATCTACAGGAGGTTCTTCGAATGCAAAGTTACTTATGGAAAAGCCATTTCTTTCATTACCATCAAGGTATCCAAGAGGGAGGGCTGTCAATATACGCAGTACAACAGAAACTTCACAGCTTAGAAGACAATTAGGGTGAGGGAATTTTTCCAGATAACGTCAAACTTGAGCCGTACAGTCATGACATATGTCATCTCAGGAGTCAGCATTTGCAAGATTTCCTTTGGTCCCGTTTTACAACCCTCACTTGTAAATGTGAATTGTTGCCGAAACCAATGTACACTTTACCACAGGCTCCTTTTGAAATGTTATCTGGGACTTCCCTGGTGGCGCAGTGGTTAAGAATCCGCCTGCCAATGCAGGGGACACGGGTTCGATCCCTGGTCCTGGAAGATCCCACATGCCGCCGAGCAACTAAGCCCGTGTGCCTCAGTTACCGAGACCGTGTGCCACAACTACTGAAGCCCACGAGCTAGATCCCATGCTCCGCAACAAGACAAGGCACCGCAATGAGAAGTCCCTGCACCGCAACGAAGAGTAGCCCCCCGCTCGCTGCAACTAGAGAAGGCCCACAAGCGGCAACAAAGACCCAACACAGCCAAAATTTTTTAAAAAAAGTGTTATCGGTACCACTTCTTTCTGTTTTTTTTCGGGTAATCATGGTTGATTCCCCTACCCTAGGAATAAGAAGGCTATTTATGACACTGCTCAACTAATATATTAAAATAAAACTTATTAAAAGGCAAAATACCGTTCCCAGAGCAATAGTAGTTTTATTGCCTGAGATATATAAAATGAGTTGATTAAAGAAGAAAGAAATAAAATGTGAAGAGAAATCATAACCTTTTCTTCACAATGGGAAAAAAAATAAGCTTTTGCTTTTAATTTCTGCGATTCTCATTAATGATTGTCTTGGCCAAAGCAAATAAACAAATACATTAAGCAAAATGCTCAGTGAATACAGGACTGTGAAAGCGTCAGAGCGCCCTGGCCCGTGAGCTAAGCTCTGGACAAGGTACTTAGTTTTGTGTGTTTTGGCCCTCAACTCAGTCACATGCCTTTCCTGCTTTCCACTTTTTGTGGCCTCTTGACCTGCCTCATTTGAAGCTTATTTGTAAGCAACGGGACCTGCATCTATTCGCTGTTGAAAGTATCAATAATTTGAGGTCCTAGGTCTTTCCAAGTTTGGCAGTGTCGTTGTCTTACAAAGCTGGTAAATTCTGCCAATCCCGAGAAACGAGTCTGAAATACTAGATTTAGAGAAGGCTGCGGGCATTTGCCATTTCATTAACATTTAAAACACATTAAGGACTCGTAATAAATATAGCACAGTCATTGGATTTTTGTTCCAAGCTCAGAGGGGAGGGGAGTTCGGGGGAGACTTACTGCTCTTGAAGAGTGATAAGGTAGGAATCCTGGATTTCAAAATAGAAACATTACATGAGGAAAAAAGTAGAAGAAATCTTGTTTTAAAAAACCCAACAAAACATTCTAAGCTGATGGAGATGTTCTCGTGAAAATTTTACAGCCAACTTTTGGGCGTGGGAGAGAGGGAAGAGGAGAAATGTACTAATCACCCTGCTGTTTCTCTTGGCCCTTGAGAGAATATCAAAATAAACTACCAGGGTCTGTACACAGAGGCTGTCAGCAGTCTGGGTCCTGTGCAGACCACATGGAATGAGTCTTTGTTTCCATAATTCTTTCAAAGGTGGAAAGAAAGGAGAAAAATTGTATTCTTGCATCAGGGAACAAATGTAAAATCTAACAGTAGATATATAGAAGCAGATTATAGGGAGACCATGATTAGAGTTTAAATTTAGTTTGATCTCCTTTTCTTAGCTATATGTTCCCATTTTTTAAACGTCTGGGGGAAAAGGACAGGACACATAAATTTAGTTGATGGCAGAGAAAAGGCTTTTGTACTTTGTATTAACATTAAATCCAGGCATCAGTTCTACAAGTATCAGGTAATCTGTCTCTAAGGCAGAGTCAGGCTACGTGAGCAAGGTCGCAGGGCTTGGCGGTTCAGTAATCTCAGAATTGTATGCAGCCCCAGGACGAGGCTCTTCTCACGGCACCTACTATGAAGCGTGATTGGAAATGACAGGCAATGAAATTCAGATGACCTGAATGACATGGTCTGATCTGATTTGACTGAGCCTGTATTCCATATACTCAGCAAGGATATACATATTTCAAGGAAGAAAATGCCTAGCTAATTAATGATAACTCACTCAACATTCATTTCCAATGGAAGTGCTTCTACTGAACCCTTGCTAGAGCACTATACTTCTTTCTGATCTCCTTTGATTGACAATAGCTATCAGAAATAAGGCTAAACACTTTATATTCACTTAATAAAATCCTTCAATGAGTTTGATTCTGTTCTTTTCATCTTATAAGTGAAGTGAGGTAACAAGAGCACACACAGGTGGAATTGGAGCCCAGATCTGCCTAACTTCAAAGCCCCTCCTTCTAACCCCTCCGCCCTAGTGGCCCTCTTCTGCAAGGCCACTCACTCTTTTCTCCACCATGTTTAAAGTTGTGAAGTTTCTATACCGTAAGTGAAAAAAAAGACCAACTCTATATGTGTTCCTTGAGAAGTACCCCTAAGTGTGCTAATAAAAGGGGCCCCTACTAGCTGAGTGTAAGAATGAGCCTTTCTCTCTAATGGCCCTCCCTCCCACAATAAGAGAATTTTTTATTTTTTACTATTTCTGCAAGCTGGAAAAGTGAGTTTGGCTGAGTAGCAATTAAGTTCTTGATGGAGTGGGGGAAGGTAGTGACAAAGAATGGAAAGTGGCTGATTCAGTGTCCTAGGCAATGTCATTACTGCAGCCAGGGATGCAGCCATTGTGAGTTCCATCAAAAACCTGAGGTTTTGATACCTAGTGCTCAAGAGCTTGACGTCATAGATAGAATCCATTCTGACACTTGAGAAGAGCCATCTTTCCTTTCTCCCGCCTGCTTCTCACCTCCTCCCTCGTTTCTTTTCTTTCTTTTTTTTTTTTATAAGTTTACTTATTTATTTGTTTGTTTTTATTTTTGGCTGTGTTGGGTCTTCGTTGCTGCGCGCGGGCTTTCTCTAGTTGAGGCGAGCAGGGGCTACTCTTCCTCGCGGTGCGTGGGCTTCTCATTGCAGTGGCTTCTCTTGTTGTGGAGCACGGGCTCTAGGCGTGTGAGCTTCAGTAGTTGTGGTGCACAGGCTCAGTAGTTGTGGTTTGCAGGCTCTAGAGCGCAGGCTCAGTAGTTGTGGCACACGGGCTTAGTGGCTCCACGGCATGTGGGATCTTCCCGGGCCAGGGCTTGAACCCGTGTCCCCTGCATTGGCAGGCGGATTCTTTTTTTTTCTTTTTTTTTTTTTTTTTTGCTGTACGCGGGCCTCTCACTGTTGTGGCCTCTCCTGTGGCGGAGCACAGGCTCCGGATGCGCAGGCTCAGCGACCATGGCTCACGGGCCCAGCTGCTCCGCAGCATGTGGGATCTTCCTGGACTGGGGCATGAACCTGCCCAATCCCCTGCATTGGCAGGCGGACTCTTAACCACTGTGCCACCAGGGAAGCCACCCTGGCTTCTTGACATTATGTGTGTGGAGGCTGGGGGTGTATGGAGGGAGATGTGGCTGCAGATAGAGAGCCTTTGTCTTGCGGCCTCTCACTGCTGACTGTGCAGAACAGGCCCTTCAGAGAGCCGGGCCTGATGCTATGAGGGCTGTCTGAGTTAGCTTGACCAATACTCCCAACCACTTCCCAGACCAACTGTGGAATGCATAAGGGAATTATTAGACTTGGGAAAGAATAAGGGGATTCAATAGACCGTGAGTGCTTGTTAGAGTTTAAAACTTTCAGAAAGAGAACCTGGGGAAAAGAAGATGAAGGAAGAGAAAGTGATCTTTATTCCTATAGGTAGACAGTGAATGGGTCACTAGTTCAGGCACAGCAGTAATTCTGGACAGAACCTACCCCATGTGTGATTTATCAACCTTTGCATTTATCATTCTACCTCCCTATTCTATCAGCTAAACTCACCATCTCTTTTTCACTCTTTCTACTTCTATGTTTTATAAAAACTATAGTGGCTAAGCATTTTCCTCTGTGCTGACCCCCAGTAAGTTGATAATATACATGGCAGTTGGGATAGAAAAATACACGATCCCATAATGCTAGAGATATCTGTGTATCTCAGCATCTTTGTGGTGACATTGAGCTACCCGAGGACCTGTCTTTTCTCACACAGCGGTTGATTTCTTGCCAGAAGGACATTTGACCACATTAATCCTGTTGATGGCCTGTCTGTGTAGATGGATTTTTAATCCATTGATTTTTTTTTTTAAACTACCTAATAGTGCCATTGATACCCATTATATAATTCCATATTTCTTAGCTCTTAGCAGTGTAGTTCACATTTAAAAACATGTACTAAAATTAGAAAAAAATCTAATATATTTCCAGTATTTTTCCAATATAGGTAGTTTCCCAATAATAATTTTATAAATTAAGAAAAATCATATGTCTACCAATAACATTCAAGATCTAAACACAGTAATTAAAAATAAGTATTCCCATTTAATAAACTATTTATGGTAAGTGTTTAAACCCATGAAAATCTCAGATTAACTGCTGAAACAAGTTTATGCTTTATCAAACAAGATTAAGCAGTACACTGTAACTGTCAGACATTACGAAACATACACTCCTAACTACGTCTGTCTGATGGATGTTGCTTATGTCTTAAGAATGATTCTATATTACCAGACAGGAGAAACTCATGTACCAAAAGCTAAAATTTACATTCAGGGCTTTGACTTCCCTTAGTAACAAAAACGTCAAGGAATAAAGTGTAGTAATAGAAAATGCATTCTGAGTCTATGTTGTCACTATGAACAACAAAGAGACTATTTTGAATGCAAACATATTTTCTTTCAGCTGTAGTAAAGAATGTCACAGTTGGACTGAAGTCTTGTTAGCTATTGTGTCAAACTGGAATAATGTTCCTATCAGAACATGTCTCATTTTAAAAAATATGCATTTTTACTCTAAATTTTGGCAGACCCATATTGAAATTGGGCAGTGAACTAGTTTTTACAACTGAAAATGATATAATTCTTTAGAAGCAGAAGTTATTTCCTCTAATTTCTAGAGCAAATAAAAAATGTTTCCATGAGCTCTTTCAATGGTTCAGGTTGTTTGTTGAATTAATATTCCTATTTTTCAATTAACCAGAAAAAATAAACACTTTGACACATATCTGGCTCAAAATGGTGGTGGACAACCCAATAGATGAGAAGTAAAGTATATGAGAAAATGTGGGAAAAATATTATTCTGCCACCAACTCCATATGAGGTGATTAGAAACTTATTAGATTAAACTTAGATCCAAAGAGTAAAAATTGGAGTCATGAACTGACTTCTACTTTACATTTTGGAAGGAGGTGGATAAAGGAGAGAAAACCTAGACATGTTAAGTATTTACTAAGTACCATGAGTAGGTTTTCTCGCAATAAAATTAAGTAAAGTATGTGATTGATCTACATGGTATCATCAAACACATACATCCAAATTGAGTACAGTAAGTAATGCTGGGTGATAAGCCACATGCAAACACATATCTCAATGGATCATCTATATCCTTCCTTTTCTGATTATACTAATTTTGTGTGAAATTTATCATTGATTCCTTTTAAGTTTGGTTTCCCTTCTTGTTCCAGGTTGCTTTTGTTTTTTCAAATTGGGACTAACAACAGGCCACTTTGAGTCTTTGTAAAGGATATACCTTTATACACAAAGAACTAAAAACATTCAGAATACTTCTGAACTAAAAATGATTTTTTAAGTTCGTATTCAGTGTTGCATGGGCTGGTCATCAGAATTCCTGGAGGACACAGGTATAGTTTTCTTCTACCTCTCTTAAGTTATCAGCAGAAAACAGCTGGGGAGCTATTTTCCTGAGCCTTTTTTTCTGAGCTGAAAAAGATTTTACAGAGTGTTTAACTAGAACACGATCAGTTGATCCTGAAAGGAGTAGCTGTAATGCCTTTCATTGCCTCTTCAAAATTCCTTTGCTTGGCTCTGTTGACCACAAAGCTGAGAATGCAACCCCTTCCCCATTCTAGTGATAAACAGTGATCATCGCACATTGTGTGTTACCATGGCGATTTTTTACCATCCAGTTCTTAAAGCTGTTGTCTTTCTTTCTTTCTTTCTTTCATCTTTCTTTTTTCTTTCTTTCATTTTTCCTCTCTCTCTCTCTCTCTCTCTCTCTCTCCTTTTCTTTTTGAAAACAGTGAATTGTGAGGAATATAGATTTGAGTGCTAAAAGATCAAATTTCAGTAGAAAGTCCAAAGATTTATTATAATTGCTCTTAAAAATTATATTCTGATATTTTGAGCCATTGACTCTGTGTCTTCTTTACCCACGTGAAATATTCGGTTGCTTTATTTAGGAACATAAACTGTGAGTTGATATTATGAAGCTGCCCTTTTTCTCTCAGTTAAAGATGTTCTAGAGATTACTCTAAAATAAAAATGTTACCTAGGTGTGTGGGCTGAGGGTTCTGAGTCTTCATCTAAAAATGAATGGCATTGTATCTGACCTTAAAGAAAGTACTTGACTTCACACTTGCCTAGCTGTAGAAATAGGGATAATACAGATGCCTAATGATTATAAAAAGCTTTGATGCCTCATATGAAAGAAGATAACTACAAGCTTTAGAATTAAATACTTTAAATGGCTGTAATTCCATTACTCATCATTATTTCTTTTGAAGCAAAAGCGTTTCAGGAATTATAAGACTGTCTTGCAGACGAATATAATAAAGCATACAGTTATTAATGGACTTAGGAAATTAATAAAGAGTCCAAACTTAAACCCAGGTTTACTGACTTTTAATTCCTTTTAATCAACTTCTTTCCATGGTTTCTAATAATCCATATTTTGTGCTTCACAAAGGAGAATAATGAGAGGTATCATTATTATTATTTGCAAGGGTAAGGTGTGTTGATTGCACTGTTAGGTCAAAATCCTCTCATCAAATCTGCCTATGTTCTGGTTCAGAAATACTTATTTAACTCAAGAAAAACTCAGATCTCTTTGGTCTTTAGTTTCCCCATCTGTAGGGCTTTTCTGATTCATTAATAATGTAGGGCTTTTATGTTGTAATAATATCTACATCATAAGACATCTTATGAGTAGTAGATTAAATATGATAATAGTTACAAAATGCTTCTCAAACTCTATGGAGTTATATAAACGTAGAGCTTATTCGTGAAGGTAGTGTGTGGCCAAAATACAGAAGACATGAAATATTAGGCTTACAACGTTGACATACTTTGTTAGGCAATGGAGAACCCATAACATTTTCAGAAAAGACAATGCAAAGCCCAGGTAGATCTTGATGAGGCTGAATCTTGCAATAGCTTGTGTGATGGACCAAGAGATAAAGAAACTGAGGGGTGTGGTGTGGGGATAGTTAGAAGACTAGTACAATAGTTCAAGTGAGAGGTAAAGAAGAGCCTGAACCAGGATAGTGACTATAATATTAAAAAATAAAAGACAGGAGGGTATGCAAAATATTCTATAGATATAGAATCTATGAAATCAGTTAAAAATGAAGAGTGTGGGTTAAATAATGAAATATGATTTTGAGGGGTCAACCTCAGGTATTTGAGACAAAAATTTGGAAATTTAGGCAATGGTATTGAGTGTTTGTTAAAGATGGAAAACTAACTTAGCATATGTTGACTTGGAGGACTTGTCAGGGCACCCCATTAGTGACGACAAGCAGACATTAAGAAGCATGGAATGAAATCAGGAAAGTGGTCAGAGGATAAAGTGGCTCTGGGATAAAGAGTCATTTGGAAAGAAGTAACAATAGGAGCTCTGACAATAGGGAACTTTGATGAGGAAGATGCCGTAGGGACAAAGGGATATATATTCGCATATTAAGAGGCTGTGAGGGCTTCCCTGGTGGTGCAGTGGCTGAGAGTCCGCCTGCCGATGCAGGGGACACGGGTTCGTGCCCCGGTCCAGGAAGATCCCACATGCCGCGGAGCGGCTGGGCCCGTGAGCCATGGCCGCTGAGCCTGCGCGTCCGGAGCCTGTGCTCCGCAACGGGAGAGGCCGCAACAGTGAGAGGCCCGCGTACCGCGAAAAAAAAGATAAAGAGGCTGTGAGAAACTGAGGCTCCAGAAAGGGGCTAGAAGGCAGGTATAGAGAAATAAAAGGCCCCAAATAATATAGTGTCATGAATGCCAAGGAATGGGAGAACTTGATATTTTCGTGAAAATGGGCTGTTCAATAATATTAAATATTGTATTAAAAGCCAAGAAGGAAGAGACTGTGAATAATCATTAGAAAGCCTATTTTGAGCTGATTGGTGAGGATTACGAGGGTAGAAATCATGCTTGTCTTCTTTACTGTAGCACCGTCACCTGGTAGATGACTCACATTTATGAGGTATTTAGTACATACTTCTATAAATGAATGAATGAATAATTAAAACTGAATTTTGAGGGTTCAATAAGTGAATTGGGAACAATTAAAATTAGGGAATGTAGACTGATTTTCTACACCATTTGCAGTAGTGCAAAAGATTATATCACGGGCATGTGTTACTACAAATAGCTAAGATTTATTTGTAGCTTACTATTATCTCATTCAATCTTCTCAGCAATCCTATGAAGGAGGCACTGTTACTAACTCCATTTTAAAGTTGAGAAAACTGAGGTATTGAGAGGAAGGTCACATTGCTGGTCATGGAAGAAGCTAGGATACATTATATCATTTCTCTACTTAAAATTCTTCAACAGCTTCAGTGTTTAATCTTCATTGTCTACCACAGTGTCTGGCACACTGAAGTGTTTATTACCTTCCTACAGGTGGAGAGTACAAGACAAAGAAATCAAGTCATTTGCCCAAGATCATACAGACCTAATTCGTGGTGGAGACAGAGTTTAGATCCAGACAGAATATAAACCAGGCACTCTGATTCCAGAGTCCTTGTTCCTAATCACTGTACAACACTGCCTCAAATTACTTTGTTTGCCATGACTCCTATGGGACTGAGCCTAGGTAGGGAATTAACAAAACCAGAATAAGACCTGGTAAATTGGGAGAAGAGGGAGCAAATAATCAAAGCATTTGATGATGAATAGTGGGTCTGGTAGGAGTGACTTAGTGGGAGAAGTGGAGGGTAATCCAAGTTCTTAGTGGAACAGCGCGGAATGATGCTGAGATCTGAGCTGTGTTGTACTATTGGATGAGTGAAGATAAGTAGAAATGCAGGTCACTAATGTTGGGTATTTTAAGACTTATGAGACTAAGGTGTTAAAAGGCTGAATGAGGGGAGCTCCAGGAAACAAACCTAGGTAAAGGAGACTTCTTTAATCCAGGTACAGTGTCTCAGCATTATTGGTGATACATGTTATGTATCAATGGTACACACGTGTTGGGGTATGATCCTCTTGGAGTTCATCTATGGAAGATGTTAAATCCTATGTTTGCTTCTTCCAATTCTGGAGCTTTGAGTCAAAAGAAGTTCTTATGGATGTGAATTTATGGGATTTACTTAAAAAAATCTTCTGCAGAACTTAGTCCCAAGCGTTGCACGTAGTCAACGTTCAGTATGGGTATGCATAACGGAGATTGTGCCTAGTGACAGGTTTCTCTCTCTGCTAAGAAAATATTATGTCAGGTACCCTCGATTCATTCGTACTTTCTTAAGTACGAATTGATGAATAATTTTCCTAAGGGAAGTCATCTGAAGGACATGTATTCCGTTCAGATGTCATGCATTTGGTTTGGAATTTTAACTGTCAAGGTTGAAGATGTCCTGGGTAACAGAAGATACCGTATGTTCTGGTATTCTATTCAAATGGGACTAATTGTTATCGTGCTGCAGCACTATTCCAAAGCCTAACCTAGGAAAACCAGAAGTTCTTCCTATAGCTCAGAAGTTTCTTTCAATGCTTCCTTGATGAAACAACCACATTTAACCTGTAAGTCTGGCCGCTGGATTGTGGAATGTGGTAAGAAATATAGTAAGGATTAATAGTAGCTACAGCTGAAAAGACACAGCCTCTCTCTAAGGAGAGACCTGCATTTGGGATTCATTATTTTTCCAGGCTGGATTGTTCCCCGTTCACCCACGCAGACGCACACATGGGCACACATGCACACACATCCCCTCTCCTCCATGAATCTTCTCCTTAAAAATGGACATCTTTCGAAGGCAGACTGTACATCAGGTTACATATAGGACCCAGTGAGATATAAAACACGATTGCTCTTTAATAGGAGACATTTCTTTAGATTTGGATTCGTTACTGGTTCAGTAGGTTAGGGAAAGAGACAATAAAAGGCAAAAATGAGCACCATTTTCATACACCAGATAGTCAACTTCCACAGACTTTTGTGTCCTTTGCAGATTTTTCCCCTCTTTGAAACTTTGGCAGATGCAGTTTTTAACTATGCTGTTTTAGCCTCAGTGATAACCCAGGGAGGGTCAGTCTACAGCTGCCTCTTGGATTACAGAAGAACAGAATTTAGAGTTGTACTAATAGCATGTGGAGAGTTCAGTGCTTTTGCTTCTTTGAAGCCTATCTGTCAATTTTTCTTAAAATACACACTTACGTACACTGCCTTGGGTCCTTTCGCTGCCTGATTAATGTGACTCTGTTCCTATAAGGCACACATACGGCACTCACCTTGTTTCTAGCAGCCAAGCCCCTCTGGTGTTGCCTGAATTGTACCAGATTCTTTCCGACAAATTATTGTGATGATTAAGAAAGTCTGATGATAAATCATTTTTTTGGATTCCAGACCTCCTGTCAGATAATAGAGACAGAAGTGTGAGGCTTCAGCAGTTATTCCATATCAGTGCTCTGAGTTCAAATAAAGTGCCAGGATGACTAAGTACAAGGGATTTGTGGAATGCTTTAATGTTGCCTCATTTCAAATCACTTCATAAGCAGCCTGGTAATGAGCTCAATAAATTCTGTTGGAGGAGAAAAAAAAGAAAAAGAGCCCTGTATTCACTACAGGAAAAGTAGGTTGCTATTTTATAATTAGGTCTCTGAGCTGGTGGGAAGGAGCCTTATTTCCTGTTTGAAATCCACTTTGTTAGCTCTGTGATGTGGAGATGGCTAAATGAGTATGAAATATTATAATTAAGTACATCACAATCTGTTTATCTTATCAGCAGTATTTTTCCTTAAAGGCTGCCTCATTGACCACTTGTGTATTAAAACTGCTTTTTTTTTTTTTTTTTTTTTCTGTGCTTTGCCAAGTTGTAACCAACAGAGGTTTACTTGGCTATAAGGGAGAAAGGAGGAGCTACGAACAGCAGCCTAGAAACCAGAAGTCATGGGAAAGACTAAATAAATTGCTTTTATTTTGCCTGGATCAGGCATTCTTTTCCTTGACTGCAATAAGCTGTTTGGATCTGGAAATAAATGAGTTTACACAAACTCGGCTAAACCTGGTGGAAGCATGCTGTCCAGGACCAAGCTGGGAGGTACGCTCTTGGATATCCCGCCAGGCACCGTGGTTTTTTGCACGGCTAACGGAGAAAACCAATCCCACTTTGGAAAATGAGAACTGGGTTTATTATTGATTGAGTGGAAAGCAAGTGGCCAGATCTGCAATCTCCACTGTGAACTGAAAGGCTCTATGTTATGATAATCTTTTGACCTGCCAACTTTCTTATTTTCACTCACTAGTGGGAGGGTGAGTCCCGCTCCTCTATAATAGACTGAAATGACAACTCTTACCAGGCTCTGCTGCAAAGCTCTCCATAGCAGTTACTCGCCTAGCAAGCCATTGGCTGAGCTGAAAGATCAAATCATATATTCACAACACTTTGTCTTACTGTTGATTTCCAAAGGATCCCAGTTCTCAAAAAACACAGGGAGTTGTAATGTGTTTGTAAGGATGGGCTCCGTATATCTGGATATTCAGCATTGGTTGGCCCTTGGCAGGATGAGGGAGGGTGACAATTCTTTCTTCTGAATTCCATCCACAAACCTGTCTTGATCCTAGAATCCGAGGTCCCTTTCATATTCATGCTGTCTCTACAATTTCTCCATCAAAATCCTTTTAAGAAAGTATATGGGGCTTCCCTGGTGGCGCAGTGGCTGAGAGTCTGCCTGCCGATGCAGGGGACACGGGTTCGTGCCCCGGTCTGGGAAGATCCCACAGGCCGCGGAGCGGCTGGGCCCGTGAGCCATGGCCACTGAGCCTGCGCATCTGGAGCCTGTGCTCCGCAACGGGAGAGGCCACAACAGTGAGAGGCCCGCCGCAAAAAAAAAAAAAAAAAAAAAGTATATGACAAGCACATTTATAAAATAGTGGCCCACTCAGTCACGTTAGAAGTGTTAAGATTGTCTGATATGGTTTCCTTGATAACCAGAGCTCTGCTTTATGGTGTGTTTTTTGTGCACTGCCCCCAAACACCCAGCCCTGCACCATGGACAGTGTTGGATTTGCCTGGAGGCATGGGCTGCTTTTTCTAATTCACTGCCCACAGAGGATGCCTGAGGCTAATTTGTACAAAATTGCCGTATGAGTTAGAGATGGGCCCTATAGTATTTCCCCCAAAGAAAAAAGAAAGGGATCTATAATCATAGCCTTTCCATTATCACAGAGGTTATTAGAAAACTAGGGCTCCTGAAATAACCTCATGTAGACAGAAGCAAACTTTGCCTGCACACATAATTATTAGATAAACATTCCCATTGTTTGTACAAAATTCCAACATTGAACTATTGCCATGTTCTAGAGCAGGGATAGGCAAGCTTTTTCTGTAAAGGGTTTAGGATTTGTAGGACACAGGGTGTCTACCATAACTGCAACTCGGCATTCGTAGCAGAGAAGCAGCCACAGACAATACATAAATGAATGGGCACAGCTTTGTTCCAGTAACACTTTATTTATGGATGCTGAAATTTGCATTTCATGTAATTGTCACGTGTCATTATTTTTAAATGTAAAAACCATTCTTAGGTCAAAGGCCATACAAAAACAGGCTATGCTGGCCAGATTTGGCCAGTGGCCAGTAGTTAGCAGAACCCTGGATCCCTATTCCGGACTAACCTTGAAGTAAGGCTTCTTTCTTTCCTGGGAACTGGGCTGGGCGGGCGGGCAGGGTTCCCCCTGAATGAGCATTGACACCCCACTGATATACTTTAAGACACTTATAGATTATCAAAGGAGAGAATGACAAAGAGATGTCATTGCAAAAGCCTAACTGTTGTTAAATTTTATATTCATTGAGTTGTTTTTAGTTAGTAAAGCATGTTAAATAGTACCATTGAAATTCAGGAGTGGATAACCATGCACTGAGATCTACCCATTCAAAAATCATGCTAACTGCAATACAACTGCTGAGTCTTATTTGATGTCAGCAGAATTTTTTCACTCATTCATTCGCTACAAGGTTCAGCAAATACACACGGAGCTCCTACTTTGTGCTTAAAACGGGGGAAAGTGCAAATCATGGGAGGCAGGTATGAAATTCTAAGAATTCCCAGAAGAAAGCATTCCAGAGGTGGAGTGTAACAGAAGGCCAGGAAACAGCCACCAACAGATGACCTGGCTTCCGCAAATGCGGCATGTGCCCTAGGAGGGGGAGGAGGAGGGGGCCCAGGTGACAGCAGAATGTGAATAGCAGCTCGGAGCTACCCACTAAAGCATAGCTTTCAACTGTGTGCCCTGGGCTTTTAGCCACAGAAACCGAGATTATAGCAGCTCAGTCTTCTAGGATGAAGGGCAGTTGCTTTATATGCATATTTGTCGATGAACATAGACTCAAATCTCTTTCTCTTTCCTCTTGAGATTTTTATATTTTTACCAAGTCCCTCTTTCCATCTGTAGTCGATTCACTGCTTTTTCCACCATGCTTGATCCATTCCTTCGTTATATCCAGGACAGCTACTCTGAAGTGACACTCTGTCACCACCCCCATGCCATCATTACCACCACCTCACACAAGGACAGAATTCCCCAAAAGAGAAATTTATAATTGCCCTTTGATTTTTCAGTGGGTACATTAATTGAACCACAAAAGATAAGAGCTAATGGGACTTATTGTAGACAGCCAAAATTCTGGCAGCCCTAACAGAAATGAAACGCATCGGGAAGAAAAAAATTTTTCTGGCTCCAAAGTGCCAAAACATCTGGATGAAACGTGAAACATAAAACATGAAAAATGCAGTCAACTGTCCAGGTCTTTTGTCTGCCAAGTGACAGGCATGTTATATATACTGATTTAGCTGCCTTAAAACCTGCAGGAAAATCTATCTAGAATCAGGTGGTGACATAAATGTATTAACTCAAACATTTCTAGAAGTCTTCATATTTCCAAGTATTTTTTTCACAGACAGCATTTGATGAAAATTTCATAACTACCCAGGGCAGTTTTAACATCAGTGCCACTTTTACAGGTGTAGTGACTGAGGGTAAGGCTGTGAAGGAAGCTGCCCCAATTCAATTGGCAGGAAGTCCAGGCAGGGGCTGAGATTTCAGTCCGTCTAAGTTAGAAGTTCTTTCAGTTCTGCTCTGTTATCTTCGTTTTTGACAAAATTGCGCCAAGGCAGCCGTTAGCTCCCCCTGTGGGTGTGTTTAAAGAAACTAAGCTGTAGAAGCCACAGTCTTTGAAGAATTGCTGTTATTTGCACAGCCTTTAGTTGGGAGCCCCACCTGCCTACCCCGCAAGCTCTCTGCTGTCGTTGTCGCCCACGTGTGAAATCCTGGGCCCAGGTTTTCTAGTCATCCTCATGCTCCTCTCTCCCAGAAAAGTAAGCAGTATAGCCCGTTGTTTAGTTTCTGAATAGCAAAATATTCAGCAAAGCTAAATATGTCATACAGTGTCAGGCAGGCCTACCCTCTGTGCTGGATGCAGTGATTTCTCATTGTGGGCAGATGTATCATTATCATCATTCCTAATGAGACAGAGACCTGAACTTCCTGTCTGATTTGATTCTGCCAAATAATTTAACACGGAGCAGTGAAGAAAATGACACCATCTATTTGGTCAGTGGTCTGGGAGGGAACCACAGTCACTCTGATGGGGCCTTCTTGCAGCCTCATGTGAAAATGCTTATTTTAAAAAGGAGAAAACATGTTCGTGAGAATGTGATGATGTCTAATTGCTTTCCAAATCTAGAATAAATATTTACCTAGAGGAAACTCTCCAAACATTAAGACAACTGTCTTTCTCTTAAGCCAGCGAAACACATCAAACCACAGGCTGTGGGCTGTCAGGGAGGCCCAGCTGATCAGAGCTGGCCCTTTCATGGACCTTCTGGTATCTCTGCTGATACCCTTAGTACTAACATCCTGCAGCCTCTCTTTCCTCCCCTTACAAACTTGGACAAAGGGATCATAATTTTGATTGAAAAAAAGTGGCAAACTAGGTTCAGAGAAGATGCAGTGTTGGGTTTTCCCCAATCTTCTCCTCTGTTCCCTCATCCCGGATTTTTCCACTGAGCAAGCCAAGAGATCATGGCCGATAAAGTTATGAGAGTAGATGAACTACATTCTTGTGTAAGTAGAGATATTTTCTGAGGCAAGTTGTTAAGTCACTGATTCAGTCAGCAAACATTTGTCTGATAGTAGCAGCTTTGCTAAGCACGAGCGTGTGTCTAATTCCACATACCACTCCTAAAATGGACAAGCAAGTCAGAGCCCAGAGGGGCAGACAAACACACATGTTAAACAATTAACAATTAGATTATGGGGAGGGACGTGGTGGCTGTTATTAAACCATATGCGAAGCAAATCTAACCCAGACAAAGGAGAGTAGGCAAGGCTCCTTGGAGGAGAGCAAGACATATCCTTTTTTTTCTTCTAATGTATTTTATTAAAGTATACTTGATTTACAATGTTGTATTAGTTTCTGCTGTACAGCAAAGTGATTCAGTTATATATATGCACACACATTCTTTTTCATATTCTTTTCCTTTATGGTTTATCACAGGATATTGAACATAGTTCCCTGTGCTATACAGTGAGACCTTGTTGTTTCTCCATTCTATATACACTAGTTTGCATCTGGGAATCCCAAATGCCCAGTCCATTCCTCCCCTCCCCGCCTCCCCCTTGGCAACCACGAGTCTGTTCTCTATAAGGCATATACGTAAGTTTAATGGGGGACTCCTAACTGCTCGTCTCCCATCATCCTGGGGCTTCCCAGTGCATTCCTCGTATTTGCTGCTTCTCTCCTCTCTTGCAGTGTCTGCTTTCACTCCCGCTGACAGAGGAGCAAACTCCTGAGCTGTCACTATGGCCATGCCCTCTGTGCCAGGGCTGCTATCTCTGGGACTGACGGTCTCTGTGGTCTAGAAGCAGCTGACACTGACCTAGCAGAGGCCTGGACACTGAATTAAAGCTGCTGAATTGAATTGGATTGCTGCTCCCACCACTTTCTTCCAGGCTGGAGTCGGCTGTATCATTGATTCCGAATGATGGCTTTCTACCTTTGTTCACGCAGCAGTCTATTGCCTACATCACCATCAGGGAGACTGTGTGCTGGTTCTTTCTCCCCGAGGAAATCACTCTCCAAGGTTTCCAGTTAGGTGGTCTCTCTCTGGGATCTAGTGGTATCTGGCCAGGGGAATCCCCTCCTGCTGTAGTCAGGATAAAAACCAATAAGTAAAAATCTCACTTCCGACCCTGAAGAATTGTCTTTGGACATAACTTGAGTGATGCTCCCTTTCCAAGGATAACTCACTCTCAACATCTTAGTATCTTCGTCTCTCATGCAGTAAAACTCTAGCGGCTTTGTGAGCCATTCCTCCAGATCTGCTCAAAGGGTAATCCTCCAGAGAACACAGTTTACCATCAAGGAGATGTAAGAAAAAAAAAAATAGAAAAAGTTCAGGCTGACAGGGTACAAATTTGCCATGGAGAGCAGAGGAACATCTCTCCCTAACTTAACCCTCACTCACACCCACCATCCCAGGTTCCCCGACTCAGCTTCTAAAAGACTCTTTTTGGGCTTCCGGGAAGATGGCGGAAGAGTAAGACGCGGAGATCACCTTCCTCCCCACAGATACACCAGGAATACATCTACACGTGGAACAACTCCTACAGAACACCTACTGAACGCTGGCAGAAGACCTCAGACCTCCCAAAAGGCAAGAAACTCCCCACGTACCTGGGTAGGGCAAAAGAAAAAAGAATAAACAGAGACAAAAGAATAGGGACGGGACCTGCACCAGTGGGAGGGAGCCGTGAAGGAGGAAAGGTTTTCACGCACTAGAAGCCCCTTCGCGGGCGGAGACTGCGGGTGGCGGAGGCGGAAAGCTTCGGAGCCGCGGAGGAGACCACAACAACAGGGGTGCGGAGGGCAAAGCGGTGATATTCCCGCACAGAGGATCAGGGCCGACCGGCACTCACCAGCCTGAGAGGCTTGTCTGCTCCCCCGCCGGGGCGGGCGGGGCTGGGAGCTGAGGCTCGGGCTTCGGTCGGAGCGCAGGGAGAGGACCGGGGTTGGCGGCGTGAACACAGCCTGCAGGGGGTTAGTGCGCCGTGGCTAGCCGGGAGGGAGTCCGGGGAAAAGTCTGGACCCGCCGAAGAGGCAAGAGACTTTTTCTTGCCTCTTTGTTTCCTGGTGCGCGAGGAGAGGGGATTAAGAGCGCCGCTTAAAGGAGCCCCAGAGACGGGCGCCAGTCGCAGCTAAAAGCGCGGACCCCAGAGACAGGCATGAGATGCTAAGGCTGCTGCTGCCGCCACCAAGAAGCCTGTGTGCAAGCACAGGTCACTCTCCACACCCACCTTCCGGGGAGCCTGTGCAGCTCGCCACTGCCAGGGTCCCGGGATACAGGGGCAACTTCCCCGGGAGAACGCAGGGCGTGCCTCAGGCTGGTGCAATGTAGCGCCGGCCTCTGCCGCCGCAGGCTCGCCCCGCACTCCGTACCCTTCCCTCCCCCCCAGCCTGAGTGAGCCAGAGCCCCCGAATCAGCGGCTTCTTTAACCCCGTTCTGTCTGAGCAAAGAACAGATGCCCTCCGACGACCTACACGCAGAGGCGGGGCCAAATCCAAAGCTGAGCCCCTGGGAGCTTTGCGAACAAAGAAGAGAAAAGGAAATCTTTCCCAGCAGCCTCAGAAGCAGCGGATTAAAGCTCCACAATCAACTTGATGTACCCTGCATCTGTGGAATACATGAATAGACAATGAATAATCCCAAATTGAGGACGTGGACTTTGACAGCAAGATTTATGATTTTTTTCCCCTTTTCCTCTTTTTGTGAGAGTGTATGTGTATGCTTCTGTGTGAGATTTTGTCTGTATAGCTTTGCTTCGACCATTTGTCCTAGGGCTCTATCCGTCCGTTTTTTTTTTTTATTATTTTTTTTCTTAATAATTATTTTTTATTTTAATAACTTTATTTTATTTTATCTTACTTTATTTTATTTTACTTTATCTTCTTTCTTTTTTTCCTTCCCTCCTTCCTTCCTCCCTCCCTCCTTTCTTTCCTTCTTTCTACTTCTACCAATTCTTTCTTTCTACTTTTTCTCCCTTTTATTCTGAGCCGTGTGGATGAAAGGCTCTTGGTGCTGCAACCAGGAGTCAGTGCTGTGCCTCTGCGGTGGGAGAGCCAACTTCAGGACACTGGTCCACAAGAGACCTCCCAGCTCCACATAATATCGAACGGCGAAAATCTCCCAGAGATCTCCATCTCAACACCAGCAGCCAGCTTCACTCAAAAACCAGCAAGCTACAGTGCTGGACACCCTATGCCAAACAACTAGCAAGACATGACCACAGCCCCACCCATTAGCAGAGAAGCTGCCTAAAATCATAATAAGTCCACAGACACCCCAAAACACACCAACAGACTTTCTGACTTGCCCACCAGAAAGACAAGATCCAGCCTCATCCACCAGAACACAGGCACTAGTCCCCTCCACCAGGAAGCCTACACAACCCACTGAACCAACCTTAGCCACTGGGGACAGACACCAAAAACAACGGGAACTACAAACCAGCAGCCTGCAAAAAGGAGACCCAAAACACAGTAAGATAAGCAAAATGAGAAGACAGAAAAACACACAGCAGTTGAAGGAGTAAGATAAAAACCCACCAGACCTAACAAATGAAGAGGAAATAGGCAGTCTACCTAAAAAAGAATTCAGAATAATAATAGTAAAGATAATCCAAAATCTTGGAAATAGAATAGACAAAATGCAAGAAACATTTAACAAGGACCTAGAAGAACTAAAGATGAAACAAGCAATGATGAACAACACAATAAATGAAATTAAAAATACTCTAGATGGCATCAATAGCAGAATAACTGAAGCAGAAGAACGGATAAGTGACCTGGAAGGTAAAATAGTGGAACTAACTACTACAGAGCAGAATAAAGAAAAAAAATGAAAGAACTGAGGACAGTCTCAGAGACCTCAGGGACAACATTAAACGCACCAACATTCGAATTATAGGGGTTCCAGAAGAAGAAGAGAAAAAGAAAGGGACTGAGAAAATATTTGAAGAGATGCTAGTTGAAATGGGAAAGGAAAGAGTTAATCAAGTCCAGGAAGCACAGAGAGTCCCATACAGGATAAATCCAAGGAGAAATACGCCAAGACACATATTAATCAAACTGTCAAAAATTAGATACAAAGAAAACATATTAAAAGCAGCAAGGGAAAAACAACAAATAACACACAAGGGAACCCCCATAAGGTTAACTGCTGATCTTTCAGCAGAAACTCTGCAAACCAGAAGGGAGTGGCAGGACATATTTAAAGTGATGAAGGAGAAAAACCTACAACCAAGATTACTCTACCCAGCAAGGATCTCATTCAGATTTGATGGAGAAATTTAAACCTTTACAGACAAGCAAAAGCTGAGAGAGTTCAGCACTACCAAACCAGCTTTACAACAAATACTAAAGGACCTTCTCTAGGCAAGAAACACAAGAGAAGGAAAAGACCTACAATAACGAACCCAAAACAATTAAGAAAATGGGATTAGGAACATACATAATGATAATTACCTTAAATGTAAATGGACTAAATGCTTCCACCAAAAGACACAGATTGGCTGAATGGATACAAAAACAAGACCCATATATATGCTGTCTACAAGAGACCCACTTCAGACCTAGAGACACATACAGACTGAAAGTAAGGGGATGGAAAAAGATATTCCATGCAAATGGAAACCAAAAGAAAGCTGGAG
The DNA here is from genome assembly GCF_059928025.1 of Delphinapterus leucas. Taxonomy (NCBI): domain Eukaryota; kingdom Metazoa; phylum Chordata; class Mammalia; order Artiodactyla; family Monodontidae; genus Delphinapterus; species Delphinapterus leucas. Next base: position 31,307,850 of record NC_143140.1, read on the forward strand.
TAGCAATTCTCATATCAGACAAAATCGACTTTAAAATAAACACCATTAGAAGAGACAAAGAAGGACACTACATAATGTTCAAGGGATCGATCCAAGACGAAGGTATAACAAGTGTAAATATTTATGCACCCAACATAGGAACACCTCAATACATAAGGCAAATACTAACAGCCGTAAAAGGGGAAATCGACAGTAACACAATCATAGTAGGGGACTTTAACACCCCACTTTCACCAATGGACAGATCATCCAAAATAAAAATAAATAAGGAAACACAAGCTTTAAATGATACATTAAACAAGATGGACTTAATTGATATTTATACGACATTCCATCCAAAAACAACAGAATACACATTTTTCTCAAGTGCTCATGGAACATTCTCCAGGATAGATCATATCTTGGGTCACAAATCAAGCCTTGGTAAATTTAAGAAAATTGAAATTGTATCAAGTATCTTTTCCAACCACAATGCTATGAGACTAGATATCAATTACAGGAAAAGATCTGTAAAAACTACAAACACATGGAGACTAAACAATACACTACTTAATAACAAAGTGATCACTGAAGCAATCAAAGACGAAATCAAAAAATACTTAGAAACAAATGACAATGGAGACACAATGACCCAAAACCTATGGGATGTAGCAAAAGAAGTTCTAAGAGGGAAGTTTATAGCAATACAGTCTTACCTTAAGAAACAGGAAACATCTCGAATAAACAACCTAACCTTGCACCTAAAGCAATTAGAGAAAAAGGAACAAAAAAACCCCAAAGTTAGCAGAAGGAAAGAAATCATAAAAATCAGATCAGAAATAAATGAAAAAGAAATGAAGGAAACTATAGCAAAGATCAATAAAACTAAAAGCTGGTTCTTTGAGAAGATAAACAAAATTGATAAACCATTAGCCAGACTCATCAAGAAAAAAAGGGAGAAGACTCAAATCAATAGAATTAGAAATGAAAAAGGAGGAGTAACAACTGACACTGCAGAAATACAAAAGATCATGATAGATTACTACAAGCAACTCTATGCCAATAAAATGGACAACCTGGAGGAAATGGACAAATTGTTAGAAATGCACAACCTGTCAAGACTGAACCAGGAAGAAATAAAAAATATGAACAGACCAATCACAAGCACTGAAATTGAAACTGTGATTAACAATCTTCCAACAAACAAAAGCCCAGGACCAGATGGCTTCACAGGTGAATTTTATCAAACATTTAGAGAAGAGCTAACACCTATCCTTCTCAAACTCTTCCACAATATAGCAGAGGGAGGAACACTCCCAAACTCATTCTAAGAGGCCACCATCACCTTGATACCAAAACCAGACAAGGATGTAACAAAGAAAGAAAACTACAGGCCAATATTACTGATGAGCATAGATGCAAAAATCCTCAAAAAAATACTAGCAAACAGAATCCAACAGCACATTAAAAGGATCATACACCATGATCAAGTGGGGTTTATCCCAGGAATGCAAGGATTCTTCAGTATACACAAATCAATCAACGTGATACACCATATTAACAAACTGAAGGAGAAAAACCATATGATCATCTCAATAGATGCAGAGAAAGCTTTCAACAAAATTCAACACCCATTTATGACAAAAACCCTGCAGAAAGTAGGCATAGAGGGAAATTTCCTCAACATAATAAAGGCCATATATATAACAAACCCACAGCCAACATCATCCTCAATGGTGAAAAACTGAAACCATTTCCACTAAGATCAGGAACAAGACAAGGTTGCCCACTCTCACCACTATTATTCAACATAGTTTTGGAAGTTTTAGCCACAGCAATCAGAGAAGAAAAGGAAATAAAAGGAATCCAAATCAGAAAAGAAGAAGTAAAGCTGTCACTGTTTGCAGATGACATGATACTATACATAGAGAACCCTAAAGATGCTACCAGAAAACTACTAGAGCTAATCAATGAATTTGGTAAAGTAGCAGGATACAAAATTAATGCACAGAAATGTCTTGCATTCCTATACACTAATGATGAAAAATCTGAAAGTGAAATCAAGAAAACACTCCCATTTCCCCTTGCAACAAAAAGAATAAAATAATCTAGGAATAAACCTACCTAAGGAGAGAAAAGATCTATATGCAGAAAACTGTAAGACACTGATGAAAGAAATTAAAGATGATACAAATAGATGGAGAGATATACCATGTTCTTGGATTGGAAGAATCCACATTGTGAAAATGACTCTACTACCCAAAGCAATCTACAGATTCAATGCAATCCCTATCAAACTACCACTGGCATTTTTCACCAAACTAGAACAAAAAATTTCACAATTTGTATGGAAACACAAAAGACCCCGAATAGCCAAAGCAATCTTGAGAACGAAAAACGGAGCTGGAAGATTCAGGCTCCCTGACTTCAGACTATACTACAAAGCTACAGTAATCAAGACTGTATGGTACTGGCACAAAAACAGAAAGATAGATCAATGGAACAGGATAGAAAGCCCAGAGATAAACCCACACACATATGGTCACCTTATCTTTGATAAAGGAGGCAGGAATGTACAGTGGAGAAAGGACAGTCTCTTCAATAAGTAATGCTGGGAAAACTGGACAGTTACATGTAAAAGTATGAGATTAGATCACTCCCAAACACCATATACAAAAATAAGCTCAAAATGGATTAAAGACCTAAATGTAAGGCCAGAAACTATCAAACTCTTAGAGGAAAACATAGGCAGAACACCCTATGACATAAATCACAGCAAGATCTTTTTTGACCCACATCCTAGAGAAATGGAAATAAAAACAAAAATAAACAAATGGGACCTAATGAAACTTCAAAGCTTTTGCACAGCAAAGGAAACCATAAACAAGACCAAAAGACAACCCTCAGAATGGGAGAAAATATTTGCAAATGAAGCAACTGACAAAGGATTAATCTCCAAAATTTATAAGCAGCTCAATAACAAAAAAACAAACAACCCAATTCAAAAATGGGCAGAAGACCTAAATCGACATTTCTCCAAAGAAGATATACAGACTGCCAACAAACACATGAAAGAATGTTCAACATCATTAATCATTAGAGAAATGCAAATCAAAACTACAATGAGATATCATCTCACACCAGTCAGAATGGCCATCATCAAAAAATCTAGAAACAATAAATGCTGGAGTGGGTGTGGAGAAAAGGGAACACTGTTGCACTGCTGGTGGGAATGTGAATTGATACAGCCACTATGGAGAACAGTATGGAGGTTCCTTAAAAACTACAAATAGAACTACCATATGACCCAGCAATCCCACTACTGGGCATATACCCTGAGAAAACCATAATTCAAAAAGAGTCATGTACCAAAATGTTCATTGCAGCTCTATTTACAATACCCCGGAGATGGAAACAACCTAAGTGTCCATCATCGGATGAATGGATAAAGAAGATGTGGCACATATATACAATGGAATATTACTCAGCCATAAAAAGAAACGAAATTGAGCTATTTGTAATGAGGTGGATAGACCTAGAGTCTGTCATACAGAGTGAAGTAAGTCAGAAAGAGAAAGACAAATACCATATGCTAACACATATATATGGAACTTAAGAAATAATAATGTCATGAAGAACCTAGGGGTAAGACGGGAATAAAGACACAGACCTACTAGAGAATGGACTTGAGGACATGTGGAGCGGGAAGGGTAAGCTGTGACAAAGCGAGAGAGAGGCATGGACATATATACACTACCAAACGTAAGGTAGATAGCTAGTGGGAAGCAGCCGAATAGCACAGGGAGATCAGCTCGGTGCTTTGAGACCACCTAGAGGGGTGGGGTAGGGAGGGAGGGAGGGAGGGAGACGCAAGAGAGAAGAGATATGGGAACATATGTATATGTATAACTGATTCACTTTGTTATGAAGCAGAAGGTAACACACCATTGTAAAGCAATTATACTCCAATAAAGATGTGAAAAAATAAAAGAAATAAAAGACTCTTTTTGCCCAAAGGATATAGATACTCTGTGGAATGTCTGGATGAGACCCATTGGCTTTGGGTCTTTTGCCCTCCTTGGGTCACTGTGCAAACCAGCTGATGTGAGTCTACCTTGAACTACATGAACAAAACGAAGGGTGCATGGGATTCTGGCCAGCCATGCACCTGGCAGGTGCTGACAAAGAACAAGAAGGGCTAGCTAAGAGGATTGTCCCTAGGGAGGTTTAATTTTACTTTCGCTAGGGCAGGTCTCGTCTCTCGTGAAATTTCAAAATAGTCTGGCATTTAGAAAATTCCAATATTTACCAATAAGGTTTTAATCTAGTGCTCAAAGATGGCTTGCAAGTAAATATTGGTGACTGTTTTTTTCTAAAATGTTTATATATATACTTTTGATCCTGATGATTTCTATTTCCAAATATCTAGAACCCCTGGTTTGGGTGAATCCTCCTATTTTCGAATTGATCTCTATTAGATTCCACAGAATATAACTAGGCATATTTTAGATGCACAAGCGGTATTTGTCAAATTGCATTGAATAAATTTTGGAATTATATCTGCCACCAGCTTAAACCTTTGGACTTTCAAGGAACAGATCATTGTAACTGAGCAATGTTTTAGCTACTAAATAGCAACATTTAGCCTGGACACACTTGCTGTCTTTTTATTATTTTTCATGCTGATGCTTTTCTTATGCTGCTGGCTATCTTATTAGTACCTCCTGTTGGGAAATATATTTCGTTAGCATAGTATCTTAATAATCATCCAGGTGGCTTACTCAGGGTTTCCCAATGCCCAGCACACCCAGGGATTATAATGTGGTAAATATGTGGGTAAAGTGACTGCATTTAAAAAAAATCCATTACTGACTGAATATTTTATAAACTGTGATTTAGGCACTTTGATAACATATAGACTCAATCTGCCTTAGGAAATATGACTTCTGATAGGCTGAAGAATCTTTCCTTATGGATTATAATTTGGAATAATAATTTTAAAAAGGCCCTTTAAAGAACTCCGTATCTAAATTTGGAAGGAAGAGTTTTGTAATTTCAAACCCATCAGGCCGTTTTCAGCAGCTCCTTGTTTGATTAGGCTCATTAGCCTGGGTACATGGGGGAAAGTCATTGTAACCAAATTAATATTGTATAAAACAATTTTTGTTTCTTATTGGCTTCACTTTCTCCTAAGTGACTATTTCACTATTAAAGAAACACATCCAGACACAGTTTTCATCTTCTTGTGCAAAGCCCAGCATGACAGACTATGTATTTTTGCTGTACTTCAAGCTATTTTCTTATTCTTCGGTTATTTCCAATATAATTTTTCTTTATACGACCATTATTTAAACAATGTGTAGTTATATTTATTTACTTTTTTGCCCTCCTCTCATTCCTCAAAAGCTTTGAAGCAGCTTACAATAATACCTATAGTGCTATGTGATGCGTACTTCATCACTGGGCAAAGTCATCAAGAATCTGACAAATTAATTCAATGCTGATAAATTTTGGAAAGATAGTAAATGTCTTTTATAGTTGGGAATTTCTGCCATTCATAATTTGGAGCTTTTAGATCACAATGCCATTTTTTTCCCCCACGAAGCTAAGAAATCATAGTGGCAGGTAAGAGTTTACAAATGGCTAATTATAGTCAATTCCTGATTATACTTGGGGGAGTCATTGCCGATTATCTTCTGCAAATCTTGCTTCTGAGTTCTATTGACATTCAAACAGAATGGGCTATAAAGTCATTTGTGGTTATTACTCAATACCTTTTGTCTAATTTCCCTTTCCCATGTAGCCTATCACCCAGCAGGAGATCTTTTATGCCAAAACACTTAATTACTTGCCCCAAGTAATTACTTGCAGGTTAAAAACAAAACAAAAAATGAAACCAACCTAAAAACAAATATGGCATATTTATAGGCTTTCACCCTGATTCCTGATTTGTTTTTACCTGTTTGACTTGAGGCTACTTGCAGAGAACCCAGAGGAAGTGGCAGCCTTTTTGAAGGTACAGCAGATCTAAGATATTACCTGCTCTCCTGTTCCTGGAGCCTCCACCATGTTGGCAGGGGTCATGAGACCATAGTTTGGGCAAGAGAGATACTGTGTCTTCCACATGTGCTACAAAACTTGACGTGTGTGAGGGTGCTTCTGTGTTTATGTAAGGATATATATTAAAAGAGAGAAAACTTAGGTTATTTGTGTCCGCATATGTGATTTGTGTCTGCATATGTGTGAGCATTATGTTTTTAAGCCTATGTGAAAGTAAGCAAAATACAAATAAATAGAATAATTCAGTTAAATGCAGTCCATGCCCTCTGTGCAGATGACGGAGACCCACCTCCTTCTACATTCTTGCCCACGAAATGATGCTTGTGTCTTTATAGATCTTTATTCTCCAGCTCCAGGATATTTTTCCTCAAATGAATTTTATTTTTTTCCTTGCAGTTCTGAAGCTTTTCTGGGTAAAGGTCAAGGACATCTCATGGGCTAAAAGGTAAGCTTTTTATCTTTAAACAAAGATTTGTACCCCTAACCCCACCCATGAAAAGACCAAACTGTTTTGTGTTGCTCTTCTTCACAATTGCACATCCTGAATTTCCCTTGAATATTCCTCTGAAAGAGGGAATTTTCCCCCTTCCTTGTCGCAGTTTTAGCTGCTGACTACGCTGTTGGCTTGGATGCTGTCCTTGCTGTTGACCTCCTCCCCTTGTTTTTAGAGGACCATGTGACACTCAGAAGGAAATGCTTTAAGTGTTTTTCTACTTCACCTGTGAGGAGATCTAATGTATTTCATCATTAGACTCCTGTGGAAATATACAATGAAACTATGGGATCTGGTTAGCGCCAGAGGCAAAGTACTACTAACTCATCCCCAAAGATTGCTTTTTGATTAAGGGGCTCTTGCTGTAAGGTGCTCAGCTTTTCTTGCTGCCGATATGAACTACTATTCTTGGCTGAATAACGTATGTTGAACATCTGTTGTTTTTTTTTTTTTTAAGAAATAGCAATTATATTAAGGAGTCCTCATGTGAGGTATAATTCCTTGAAAATTTCAAATAGAATTTAATAAGTGAACTCAACATTGCGGCTTAGTGGTAGGCAGAAATTCATAAGGGAGAGAGGGTGGTGGAGAGAGATAGGGGTAATTCTTCACCCAAATATTTCATGGATGAATGGGACCACGTCAAAGTTAATTCAGACTAGAAATCTTCCCTGCTTTAAGAAAATGAAAGGTAGTCAAATGAATAGCTGAGCTTAAGAAACAGATAACTTTTTTCTTCCCTCTCACATACCCTGAACAGTTAAAGCAGCTTGCCCTTAGGTGTTATTTATTTTTTATTTTTATTTTTGGAAAGGAGAAAGAAGTGAAAAGGAGTAGGGGTAAGCCGAGGGCAACTATATAATTTATTGTCCAAAATGGAACACTTTTGGAGCTAAAGGAACTCTATTAATAATTATACTGGGTAAAAGACATAAATCGGGACTCTCACAGGCAGAGATGTTTGGTGACCCCTGGGAGGTACAGTTAATAGGGCTTTATGTCCCTGGTCTTGTAGCCTTGCTGCGACCATGAGCTCACAGTGGAAACATCATTTCTACTGATGACTTTTTTTTCCCCAAGGTTTTGATCACAAACTCTCTGTGTTGCAGGCAATCTCAATTACACTTTGTGGTAGGATAGGTTTTCTGTTCTTGGCATTCTGTTATTAGATTAACAAGCATTTTATTGTTTCTTTTGTATGAGGGCTTTTCATATTTGGTACAATTGAAATGTGAAAAAAGGAAAAAAGTATTTAATAGGACAGCTAAAAAAGAACATCAAATCCCACTATTTGAATTCTCTTTCGCTGTTAGCTATCTTTTGTTCTTCAGAGCCTGTCTATCTATGAATCCAGCCTCTTTTCTTTTCATCATGATATTGTTTTCTCATTTTTACTGGGGAAGGAAGAAGGCAGAAAGAAATTTGTTGTGATTGTTTTATAAAAATCTGAGTGATTCTTCTTTCATAGTAAGGCTTTCTCAAGAATGGAATGTATGATTAGTACATAGGCTTGGCCTAACGTGATAGCCTTTGAGGCTTCTTAAAGTTTGAAACAGAAGAGACCAATTTTAAGCAAGATCCATTGTGTTCTAACATTAGGAAAACGTACTTTCTGGTTCCCTTCATCAGCTCTAAGAGCTTTTTAGATGGCAGCTTTCTGTTGCATTTATTTTAAAATGAAACGGCCGTGTGAATGACAAGAAAGTTCACTTGAGGAAAAGAAACTAGGAATCAAGCTAAATTGTTGATTTAATTTAAAAATATTGTATAGTCAGATTTCTTGCAGGCATTTTGAGCATATTATGTTTGTCAGAGAGCAAGCAAACCAGCCAATACACTTCTTTCTGCCTGGAAGAAAACTGGAAATCAGAAAGAAAAGAACATGTTAATGAATTTCTGAATTCCTAAATCCCATTATAGAAAATAATCAAAGTATGTTGATGGCGTTTGTTGGCAAATGGCGACTGAGTGTGGATTATAAAAAGGCGCCCCCTCTGGGAAGGCTAATGACAAAATGGAGTTTCCTTGGGAAAGATGGCGCCCAGGTGTGTTTGGATGCCTTCCTCTACCCCACAGAGGGGGACAGAATCGAGTCACGCGTATCTTGGGGAGGACCATCAGGGCCATGGTGTCTATGAGTAGAGTTTTAGTTTTTGTATATTAAATAAGAAGGATACAGAGGGAAAAATCTTCAAAGAACATCAAAAAATGTTAATTTGTAAAGCCACCTTTCACATTCCTCATGTTTTGGAGAAAGTGATTGAAGAATTAGTTCCAGCATTGAGAGTAAGCATTGGCAATATCATTTGTCACCAGCCAGATCTGATTTCAAATTCTCTCTCAACACTGTTAGCTGTGTGACTTGGATATGCTACTTAACTTCTCTGGTCTCATTTTACTCATTTGGAAGCGGGATAATGAAGTTCAACTCTCAAGGCTGAAGGTGAGGATTACATACATGAAGGTAAGTGTCTGGCATGGAGGGTGCATTCAGTTTTTGCTTATTGGTGTAGAATGTGAATATGTCTGGCTTCTGATTTTTAAGGATGTACTTGTGTCCTTAGCGTATCACTACACACTATCAAACACATCAGTAAGCACTGTTAAGTGTAGCAATAGGCACTATTAAGGAATAAATGAAAATAGTAGTCTCGTATAATAAGATGGCCAAAAAAAGTGCTAAATTGTAGTTTGGGAGTGGCAGCCTCTGTCATTGCATGATTTGTATTTTTTTTTTCTTTGTCATAGAAACTGAAGAATATATGTGCTAATATTTCTTTATGATGAATATGGTTCATTGCCCTTCGTCATGCTGGTGTAGAAATATTTAGGCGAAAACTGTATTTCATGGATCAGAGTTGAATCTAGCATGTCGGTTACGCTTACTCAATAAAAGGAACCCTTTTAATAAATAACTTTAATGGACATTGTGTTTTAAAATGTAAAGTTATTAGAACATTTGCTGGGCAATCTGTTTTTTATTTGTACAAGTTAAATTCTATCCCTTGGTGATGAGCACTTTATTTGGTTTCTGTCACATCTTTTCTACAGAAAAGCCTTACTTGTGGAACTAATGACACGACCGGATTACACATGGAATTAAGTGATAGGAAGTATTTCTAAAAGACTGCCTTCATGAAACTGCTAATAAGTTGATGCCTGTTTTCCATTAATGACCTGAAAAACAAGTGAAGTCTGTGGCATTTCAAACAAAATTATGTCAATTACAGTATTTCTGCCCTTTTATGCAGAAGAGAATTCCTTTTGGTGGTCACATATCTATGATTCAAATAGGTGCAGATCCTTTTCGAAGTGTACAAAATATTGTTAGAGTTATTTGCTGGGCATTCTTTTGAAACTAAGAAATGGACTAATATAGTGAAATTATTTAGGGTAGAGCATGAAGAATATATTATATAAATGGAGAAATTCTTAGCCCTTCTCCTCATTTAAACTAGTAATGCTATTCTTTTTATTAAAATAATGGAGATAAGTTGTATGGATTTGTCCTGTAAGCTAATTAACATTATTGTTTGCTTGTCACACAGTGATCGTAGTATTATTTTATAAATAACATTGTTTCACATTTGACATGTGAGTTGGACTTTTAACATCAATGACATTTCTCACCAGCTACACGTGCGTTTTTCCAACATTCGTGGTTCCAGTATAAGTGGTGTGTAAATGCAAGAATAAAAGACAATGTCGGGTTTGCAGGAGATAGAATTAGACTTGTCCGATGACTGGGGTGGAGATGCAGCCACGGTTCTCTCAGCACGGCTTGCCGCTCAGGGAAGCTCCATCGTGGCATTATAGTGCTTTTTCAAGCTGTCTGATGAGAGACTTTTAACTCACAACATCTAAGTACTGCAATGCCTTCTTCTCGTCACGGTTGCTAAAAACACACAGCCTTTTGTCAGGCTACAGAATGTTTTAATTCCCAATGCAAATCTGGATGACATGTTTGTTACGCTAGCAGATATACCTGACAGATCCTATTTTGAGTTTTCCAGGAAAAAACACATGGCAGCACGTTTGTGGGATATCAGTCCTTTTATGTGAGCATAGCATGCCTATTAGTAAATGGGGAAACCATTTCAAACTGGAGTTGATTTGATAGAAAAATAACTTGCAAGTTGTGTTTGTATAATTCCTAGGGTAAGATCATTTTAGCAGATATAGTTGTTAGTTATAAGACCAGTTTTATGGTTTGCATGAAGCAGTAAATAATAGTAAAGGCAGGTCAAAATAAAGCTTTCATCACACCTTTGTTAACCTTTAGAAATATATTCATTGAGTTTTGGGGTTACTTACTTACACGTATGTATACAGAATGTGTAAAGAATTATGGTGCATGCATTTAAAGAACCTATAAAAACAGAACAATTACATACACGTTTCTGAAACCGTTAAGTCATAGGTGTTCATAAAAGTATGCTGAAGTGTATTTAATATTCGGTGCAAAAATAGATATTAAGAAAGCTTTCCTTGAGATTTAAACTCCATCTTTTATTTATAATGAGATACTTTAACCACCAAAACACAGGTTCAAGTTCCGGTCACTTGGATGTGAGGAAACCTACCTGGAATGAACTGTTGGTCACAGTTTTTAATAACGTTATGGGTTTGACTGTGGACACAGTGTCTCTAGGTAAATAAAGTTCGTTGGGCCCAAGAGCAGATTATAGATCAAATTACACTGTCCCAAAGTTATCCATTTCTGTTTTTAGAACTAAAGGAAAGGAAAATACAGTTGAGCTGTTTTTGAAACTTTTTATTAATTTTTCTTAGGAACACCACAAAGATTTTAAAAACGTGTTTCTCAACTACCAAGTGCTGGTATTTGCAGGGTGTCAGCAGTACCCTTACTTCCTTCCCTTTCCCATCCATTACATCTTTGGCATGCTTTGGTTTCATTCTTACGTAAAGTGTTTTTATTTTGAATTGATCATACTCCATTTGGTATTTATTATCTGAGGCTATCCCATATACGTAAATGTGGAAAGAACTAGAAGTACAAAACTAGGTGGAAATGGATTAGAAATTAGCATATACCCCTTTAATTTTTTCACTGAAAACACAAGAAGCATATTTAAAGCATTTTAATCTTACTTGAAAAAATTGTTGTGTTGGTTCAATTAATATGTTCAAACTTCCTTACTCAGGAGCAAAACTGCGATAAAGTATTCAACTTTCTATTTGCAGCCCTGACTGGGGCATCTTTAAAAAGGAGCTTATCTTGTTTCAGTTTGCAGGCCACCAAAATCTATTTTCCTCTTAATACAGGTACAAGAAAGACTAAGCACCTTGCCTTACTGCTATAGGAGAGAATATTCTTAGACTCTACTCACTTATTGAAAGGGGGTGGTGAATTGACTAGGAAGTTCTGTTTTATTTTGGTATTTTCAGTACCTTATAAGATATTAAGATCTATTGAATTAGTTGCCATTGTGAAGATTTGGTGAGTCATTGAAGAAATTGCCTTTTGAGTTTTCTTTTTTTCTTTCTTTCTGATTATAAAGTACCTGCTGGAGGGCCCAGGTATATCTAGGTTAATGTGTTTCTATTTCAGTACCCAAAAAACAAATGTGAGATCTTGGAAGGGTCATATCCACATCCCAGTTGACAGTAATTGCATAGGAATGAGTACCTGCTGGAGAGGTGTGGGCTCTGAGGTAGAGCAAGGAGAATGGGGGATGGGAGGATTTAAACAAAAACTTTAACTGTAAAAGAAACAAGTTTTCCTCTGGGAAATTACTCAGACTGCAAAATAGATTAGTTTATGCCTTTGGCACTTAAAAGAAAAGTCCTTAGATTCACAGCCTCCCGTGCTAGAAGTATTTCCTAGGTTAATTCTCTGGAAATTAAATCTGGCCCTGTTTCTTGCCATTTTGTTCCCTTTTTTCTGTTCCCATTTCTCTTTTCACCCCCATATCATTTTATTCTCTCTCTTTAAGATCTGCCCACTTTTCTCTTTCCCTTCCTCAACTTTTCCACCTATTGAAATGGGAACAGTGCTGACATCCCCCCGCCATCTTTGCCCCCCCCCCAGAATAAATCACTACTAGCCTGCATCCCCAATGGACTCATTTTAGCCCATTTCATACGTACAACCCTTAACTGTTGGCCTTGAAGAACAGCTGGTTGCTCACATATCCGTCCCTCTGACTGTACTGTGAGCACCTTGAAGGCAAGGGTGCCATTTGTTTTCTTCTATACTCCAACCTCTCACCCTTTTGCACAGAGTGGGCACTCAGAATAGGTTGCACTTCATGTTCGTGGTTAATCCTTATCAGCAAATTAGCCCTTAAACTCTTTGAAGAATCATCTTCCGTTTTCTTTTCAAATTCACAGCTTTCCTTTTTCACTTTTGTCTTTTTACACCTGCCTCCCTGCCTCCTGTTCACTCCCTGAGATACCCCCTAAGTGCCCCTACAGAGAGGAGTGGAGAGACCCGCGCGTTTGGAGTGTGTCTGCTCTGTGTGCTACAGGCACTGGGGGAGTCTCTGGTCCCCAGAAGGGAGCTGAAGAGAGACCAGGACTAAGAAAGAAATTGTATTGTACTAACAAGAAATCACTGGGAAATCATTTTAAGACTTTGACAATAATTTCCCAGCAGTTGGTTGTCTAGAAAAGGGAAGAAAAAAAGCAGAGAAAGAAATAGTGTTTTATGCGGAATACCAAATAGTTCCATATGACAGTGCAAATCAGGTTTGAATGCCAGAAGCGTAGAAATTAAAGCCCACTCAGCCATTAGGTTGCCTGTCTTGATCAAGAAGGCGTGGAGAGTCGTTCCCTCGGAAAAGCAAAGCGAAGGAAATGTAGGAAAGGCATTTGAAGGTGAGAGGCTTAAAATAAGAACATTTTGCTGTTGGTTCCAAATGAAAGCCGCTGCAAGTTGGTAACACAGTGCTAATGTATCCCTAAAATGGGATAAAGTAAACAAAATGTTAGATCAGGTCCTGCCTCTTAATACTAAGGAAATCATCTTATGAAAAGATAAAAAGAAGGAGGCATTACAATCCTAAATAAAATGGCTTTATGAAATGGATCACTTAGAAGTATGGTTTGTGCCTTCATTTTGTATGACACATTGGCACACATACATGAAACAAATTGCTCTGAGTACTGTAACATGCAGTTCCAAGGTCTCCTGCTTTTGGTTTGTGTTTTACATAAGTGGTTTCTGTGTTTGTGCCTTTACTGATGGGAATTCATTTATAACCTGCTGCGGTGGACTCTCTGACTGTCCTTTTTGATGAACTGCTTTTCAGTTCGTAACATTTTTTTGAGGTTTCTGTCATGAAAGGCTTCTTCAAATGCTACATAGTATAACAGAAAATTGCATCAAGAAGGAAGCTGGAGTCAAGGTTAGATAAAGAAAACAAAACCTTTCTATTACTTCCTCCTATATTTCTTAAACTAGTTGATAATGGGCACTGGTTTATTTTGTAATATTGTGAAATCTGGGGTCAAGGGGAAATTTACTGAGAAAAGTAAATGGAAGCTTTCAACTTCTAAAAATATAATGCAGTTTAGTAAGGGATATACGTTGACTAGAGGTTGAGAGTCTGGCAAGATGTCGAGGCCAAGGTCAGAGAACCTAGTCCAGCATTATCTGTTGGCCATTTTTAAGGAGCGAAAGGAGTCATATCCCAGCACCCCATTCTCACCACCAGGGGCACGAGAGCTACTTGGAAAAAAAGATCAGAGCCCTTCTCTCCTCCCCACTGCGCATCAGGGGCTGAAGATCGCAGCTTTTGCAAATGACCCCAACATTGTTTTTTTCTTCCACGGCTGGTTTTATTTATACCTCTGCTTCAGCTTATCTCTGAGCAAGCTTGGTGGCCCTGTTTCTGCCTCTCAATAAATCCGAGGGACTCGGCTAAAGTCAAAGAAGCTTTAACATTATAGTAGACACTTTATTTTTAATAGACCAACAAGGTAATATAACATCTTCACAGAGAGACAGAGCGATTCACTTTACATAAGCCCCGTATACGAGCCATTTGCCACCAGAGCTGTACCTCATTATCTGCGTACACCACCTGAGAGGGGCCAATTCAAGTTTCACTTCTTCCCTGAAGCCTCCCCTGTTTCACGAAGATGCTCTATTTCATGAAATTTCTCCTCGTACTGAAAGCCTATTGTAATGGATTCGCTTTCTGCAGCCCACAATTCATTACAGATAACCACACCCTCTTCATGCAGAGGTTTGAATAACAGTGCTGAAGCAAATCTCCCAGCACTCACTTACTTGATTGCAGAGGAGAGGGACATAATTGTGTAAAAACCCAGGCACATTTCTTAGGTGTGCAACTGTTTATTGTGCACATACTCCATGGCACACCATAAGTTAAGTGCTGGGCGTGAAAAAGTGAATACAAACTTTAAAGAGCTTACAGTTTCGTAGAACAGATTTATAGACAAAAAAAATTCCCTTCTATTCAATGTGGTATAGCTAGAAATACACCCCGCGTCAGGGTGGCCCAGAAACAAGTCTGATGATTTCTACCCTGGACTCAGGAAATGGTATCAGAAGTCTCCTTGGAGATTCTTATTTCTAGGTTGGGTTCAAAGCATGACAAGGATCATTGTTGTTGTTGTTTTTTAAGCGGACAAGTAAAGGAAAAGATACTCAATGCATAGTGGCGGCAGTAGTGTGAAAGAGCATATATTTGTGCTTAGAACCTAAATAGACTTCTGAATTGCCAGAATATAATAATTATAGAGGATGGCACTAATGGGAAGGGAAAAAGAAACCTAGGAGATAAAGCTGAACAAATAACCTAGAGATGTGGTCGTGACAGGTGTAGCGTGTGATGACTGGGAACGGCAGATTGGGATTAGCAAAGTCACAATGAGAGTAGCATCTGATGGGGAGATGCTGCTGCTGGGGAGGAAGGATGCGTGGGTACACGAACCTTAGAAGTCCTGAAACTGGGGACCACTTGGTGTCCAGACAGATGGCTTTCCAAGACTCAGTAACTCCTGGAAGCACTGTGCTCCCACAGCTCAGGACAGTGACTGATATGCAGAGTTAGGATCCCAAGCCATCAAGGAAGGGAAAAATGACATGCAGTAAGCTATGTTGATGAAGCCAGGCAAGTGTGTAATAGAGTTTAGGATCCCATCAAACGTTGAATATTAGAAACAATATTTTTTGGTGCTTAAAGATGTGTTAGTTTATAAATGTATGGATGTTCTTATTCTCTGACCAGACCGGCTATATTAGGTATTACTGTTATCTAGGCTATTTTTTCATATCCATGTTAGGCTAGTTTTACCTTTGAGAATTTAAGTTCCTTATTGACAGATAGCTCACATCATACTACCCTACGTGTCTGAAGCCAATGCTGTAGGTCTTTGATAAAATTTTTATGATTGTTTTTAGACCATGGTCCATTAGACTTCTGTACTGCCTCCTGGTTCTTTGCTGACTCATTTATGGGACATCGCTGGTCCGTTACAGAAACCTTCTGTGGTTCATCCTACAAGGAAAAAAACCCATTAACTGTACCTTACCCTGCAGAATAATTAGTTCCTGGGAAGCAAACTGGGGGAAGATGACATGATTTGGGGGAAAAGTGTTAATTTAGGACCCAGAGAACCTTGGGTTTTGATACCAGCTGCCAATCACTAGTGGGGTGGCCTCAGCCCAGATGCAATCTCCATAAGCCTCAGTTTCCCTTTCTGTAAGAAGACAAGAGATACAAAGACTCTGCAGAACACTTATAAATAACAGAAATTATTTCTGTAAAACACACAGCATTCTGTTTATCACAAAGTAAGCATTCAATAAATAGTAGCCATTAGTATTTTATTTTATTTATTTTTATTTAATAAGTACCTGAGTATTTCCCCAGTTTTATTGAGATATAATTGACATGTAACATTGTTTAAGGCATACAACAAAATGATTTAATATATGTATAGTAGCCATTATAAGTATTTTAAAGTCATGCTTAAAAACACTATGTTTTTAATAACACATCTGAAAACTACATGATATGATTTTGAGAAAGAGGAATAATACTGAAACTAGTTCACTATCTATGTACCCAGAATCACCTTATTATTTTCCTTTTCACCACTGAAATTTGATACCAGTGGCACTTTACCTTGTCCTAGGTCAACTGTCCCCCATAATATTCTGAAATAAGATAAAATTGAGTACATTTTAACTTTGTTTTTGTGGAATTTTTAGATGTTTGAATATGACAAGCTTGATGTAAAGTGAGAAGGAAAGAAAGAAAGAGAACTAACAGACCAGCAATTTACAATATAAGGATGGAAACCAAGGCAGTAGATTTCTTAGAACACAGAGGAGCTGACAGGCTGAAGGTCTGCAAGGGAAAGTATTGACTGTAGAATCACTTCTCAGAATATACATCCTGCAACAGCAAACTTACTCTAAGCACATTTCTTACTTTTATTTTTATATTGCTCTTATTACAAATTCAAAATTTCACGCTCACCATCATTCTCTTTTGTTCTAATCTTCCATTTTCCTGTAGGAACCCAGGGCACTGTTTGTGAGCAAGATATGTCACTTTTTTTTCCTTATCTCTTCAGTATAAATGCAATTTTATGTATGCATTTCCAGAAGAGGTTTTCTCTTTTTTTGACATTGATGATTAAGAAATGGCAATGTGACACCTGGGCTTCTTTTTCCTGGTCAAAAAGAGCAAAGTACATATTACTAGTGTCTGCCTATTTTAAATCCCCTTTTTCTTTGTCTGTCGAGCTGTCTGTAATCATCAGAGTGGAAAATAACTTTGAAAGCTCAAGCCTAGGGAGAAAAAAAGGAGCTTTAGTGCCTCAATATGGCAAAAAGGACCAGCAGTCAGAAGAGCTGGTTTCTGGAAACGTAAGCTTTTACCCAGCGCCTGCCACGTTCTACAAAATGCGTAAACACGTACTGTAAATCCCAGATGGGTCTGCTTGACTTGCAGCTTTTCCTGTAAATTTTGTCACGTGGGTAGCCGTGGAGAGGGGAGATTGGTCATTAAGAGAGAGAAACAGAAAAGAAAGAGGAGAAGTGAAGAGAGGAGAAATTTACTCTAAACCAAAAAATCTGAAAGGCAAACTAGCTTCTGGCCTAGATTGGACTCAGTTTCATTAACGACCCCAGTCTGCTGGCCTCAGCAAATTCGCCCCGTATATGGTGTGCCTGAAAAATGGTGCTTCGTGTTGGCCCTGGTTTGCTTCTTTTCGCTTTCCCTTCAACTCTGTTCATTCTGTCCTCTGTGCCAGACACTGTGAAAATACCTTAACATTCTTTTCAGGCTTTGAAGACTTTTATTTTTAGTGTTGAACTTAATCTTCTCCATTAAGGTCGTGGGGCAGTTTCAGTTATTTTTCTTTCTCTTTCTTTTCTCCTGCTGCTGCATCTGTAGACACACTCTCTCGTTGTCTCTAGGATGTGATGTATTATGCATATCCTTTCTAGTGGATTGGGGTGGGAAAAGCCACAAAGAGCTGGTGAGCTCTGAGAGGTCATATACTCTGAGGAACTCCCACCGATGACAATGCTGATGGACCACAATGGATGGTCAGGAGGGGGTGTGCAGCGTGGGATTCGGGAAAGAATGTTCTCTTTTTTTTCATCCAGGCTGAATGAAGAGCAATCTTTCTGTTTGTTACAGTGATGGGTAATTTGGAGCACTTCCCTTTGCATGAAGAAATTTGCTATTCTAATCAAAATCTCGTCCCTTTCTACAAACCATTATAAGATACTTATGAAAATAAGCAGATTCAGATTTCCTGTTTGAATTTTTGTCAGCTCTCACTTTTATGCTCATTTGCAGAATCACATAACTATGAAAGGCCAATTAGCTCTAAGTCCCCAGAAAATGACAGAATAAATTGCTTTCTTCCTAGCAAACCAAGAATAATATTGTGGGTGCAGTGCAAATGTGTCCACCCAGAGATTTCCGTTCCTTTTATCAATCTAAGAGTGTTCCAGCCTGTGCTCTGTGACTCATACTTTCAGCGTACACATTCCTGTTGGAGCTCTTATGTAACACTTCTCTACTTCATGCTAAGGTAGAGGGTGAATCCATAAATTTGAGCCGTGCATTGGTCAAGATGCTTCGTGTGGACTAGATCTCTCACTCCAGTCAACATTTATTTGTTACATCAAAGAATTCTCCTTGGCAGGGTTGACGTCATCAATGTAATATCCCTTAATGCAGCCTAGTGAGCATCTGATTTTTTTTTTCCAACAGAGGGCGGCTGGGATAATGTCACTGTTAATTGAAATAGCTATGCAAATATGACCAGAGACCATAACACAATTGCAATGTCCAAAATCAAGCCATCTCAAAAGAGATGCAGCCAATGATGGCTTTTCTGAGATACTGCGCCTCCTGGACACACATATGTGAAAGTTGCCTCCTTTTTCCATATTTCTTTCTGTGGCTGCTCTCCATTTCTTGGATACTTTTCTCCCAAGTAGACCTGAGCAACTTCACCATGCCTGGGAAGCTCAGGGCACCCCAAAAGAGAGAAATACAATTTATTTTTCAAACTGTAAGGGAACCACTAAGAATGAGCTGTTATAGCAGCCCTGAAAGGAGGTCACACTCAGTCACTAACACAGGACTAATAGTAAGTTTGATCACTGGAGAAGCAAGGCATCTCTCTTGTTTCACACTCTGAGGGTTTTCACTGAAAGAACCTTTGCTGCTTATTCATCATTGCCGGAAGTATCATTTTTTTTTAACATCTTTATTGGAGTATGATTGCTTTACAATGGTGTGTTAGTTTCTGCTTTATAACAAAATGAATCAGTTATACGTATACATATATCCCCATATCTCCTCCATCTTGCATCTCTCTCCCACCCTCCCTATCCCACCCCTCTAGGTGGTCACAAAGCACCGAGCTGATCTCCCTGTGCTATGTGGCTGCTTCCCACTAGCTATCTATTTTACATTTGGTAGTGTATATATGAAAGAAAAAAACATATACCGCATGCTAACACATATATATATATAGAAGTATCATTCTTGGTGCCTTAGAAAGGAGGGCAGAATAACAAGGAACTTGACTTAGAGCTAGTGTGGGATTATTTTGTTTTCCTGAGTCCATTCGTTCTTACTGAAAAACAGTAAATTGCTAATCATTCCTTGCTCACCTGTGGCACCTCCATTGGTATAAATGTATTCAATCAGAGATGTTATAATGAGTGACATATCTATGTACAATAACTGGGTGCTTAGGCTGTAACCCAATTTTTGTTGTTCAGGAGAATGGATACAGGCTACTTGAAGAGTTTTGTTCTGGATTCCTGTGGAGTTACATACAACATTTATATTAATACCCAATGAGTCTGACACGATTAGTGTCATTACAGTGAATTCCAAAGGGATTAATGAGGATTTGCTATTTGTAGGAAACTGTTGCCTGGCAGAGGCCACCATTGCACAGTTCCAGGGTGGCCTCATTTTTGTCAGAACTTTAGGATTAGCGATCTTCAATAAAAACATCTGTAAACTGTTATAAGATTTACATTCTTCCCCCTCTTAGAGATGACATTGCTAACTCTACTGCATTGCTGGGGCTCATTTCACCTAGCAGTCATTCCAGCAAGCACTTCATAAAAAACAATTATTGAATTAATTGTGATGTTTCCAGTCCAGTATTCATTTATGATATCCTCTCCACCTGTAAACCCCTCTCCCAGTTGCCTTGTAGAGGTAAAACTGGATAATTTCACAGCCTATAAAATGTGTGCTCTTTTTGTTAATATAAAATCTATGACAAGAACTCTACTGGTAGAGAACATACAGTTCTAGTGTCATTTTGTCCCGCTCAAGGGAAATAAAGCCCTGTGCCAGGAGATAAGGTCATTCAAACTCTGTGTCTCCCTTTCAGCTCTCCTTCCTTGAAAGGGCTCCTTCACATACCCTCCCACAGAAATTCAAAAATTCACTGAATGTTTTCTTCCCTGAGTTATTTTTAACTACATCAGAAAAGAAAAAAGAATACTCTGAAGCTTGAACATATTTATAAAAAGGAGAAATGTGTTTAATCTTCCCAAATTCTCACACAATTTTTTTTTTTTTTTGACTGGAGGTTCTAAGTTATGTTTTGGTTTGGTTAGTTTGTGTTAGTTCCCAAAACTTCACAAGGTTGAGCTGGGCACCTTCATTTCTAAAGTTTATATTTAAGCCATTTCCTAAGATGTGTGATATGTAGGATGAGAGAAAAGAGCTGCGAAGCTGGAGCAGTCTGGTAAAGAGTGGTTTTGGAACTGACATGTCTGGGACTGGAGCACAGTGAGTTGAGGGGCACACAAATTAGAATCTTCATTTAATTTCTATGCAATGGGGAGCCTTGAGCCACGAAAGCATAGCATCAAGAGACTCAGTATTTTCATGTCTGAGTTATTCTCTTGTACCTACAGACCCACAGCGCAATCACACATCAGTTTTGTAGCTACAATACAGATACCACTTATCCGACAGTTGAAGGTATAGATTAAGCATCCACTCATCCTAAAGGCAAGTAGTACTTTCTTTAATAGCATAGGTTGAATCTAAATAACTTGTAGAGGCTATATGTGAAGTTAAACAATACATGCTTATGGAGGTCTGATGGGGGGAAGGTGTGTGTAAAAAAACCCAGGAGCTAGAAGACTCACACAAAAAGTTCCACCTGAATAGAGTTGCATTTGTATTTCAAATAAGGCAGTGGGGAACCAATATTTTTAAGTAACTTTCTAAAGTAACTGAAAAAAATTTCTAAGTAACTGAAAAAAATTCAGTTCACTTTAACCTTTGGAAAACAAATGCCCTTGTGAACTGCATCCTTCAGGAAATGGGACCCATTACAATAAAAGAGTAGAGGTCACATGCATCTTGGCCAACAACAGTTATTGATTCTAGGTGCAACCCACAGCCATAGTTTTCCTGCATTGTGGAGGGATTCAAGGAGGTAAGATGGTGGACCCCTCACACAATTCCTGATGATGTATAATTTAAAAAACCACTACATGAGGCAGTTGTCGGGGTGATATAGAAGAGTTCTGTATCTTCATTGTGGTCATAATTATACGAACCTCTACAAGTGCCAGCACACGTAGAATTGTACACCAAAAGGAATCAGTCTTAACTCTTTGGAAATTAAAAGTAGTAATAGAAAGAGTTATAGTTAAGTTACAGTTTAGAATTATTCTGTTGCATGTCATAGAATAGGAAGAGGGACTTGATTGACAGATTAACACATTAAAGTAAAAGCTAAGAGAAAAAAATTCATGTAATAAGATATAGTAGAAACAACAATTATATTTTCAAAAAAGGCATCAAAAATTACTAAAAAATTGAGTGTGTGAAGTGATTCGTAAGGTTGTCCCATCAGCTTCTGATGAAAGCTGACTCCCCTGCCAGGCATTCATACCTCATAACATGCTCCCAACCCACCTTTCAAGCTGTATCTCCCTCTACAGCCCCAGCAATACGGAAACCTCAAATTTATGAACACTGAATGTTTTTTCGTAACTCATTTGGTGGCAAAAGCTGATCTGAACTGACATGAGGCTATTTATGTCTTTTATGTATGTCACTTTGTGCAAATATTTGCATGTTTGATGTAGAAATACGACTGTATTTGATTACCAGGTACTTTGGTGTGTTTTAATATAGAGTATGTGAACTGTATTCTTTTTTAAAAAAATCTGAAAAATTCTAATTGCAAAACATATCTGACCTCAAGGGTTTTCAGTAAAGGATTAGGGACTGTTTTCCAAAGACTGCTTCTGAACAAAACACATGGTCCCTTCTACCATTTGGCCATGTTTCACGTGTTTATGCCTTACTCCCTTTGCTGATATTACTACCTGAGTCCAGATGTATGGTTCTCTCAGTTCAACCATGTGAGAGCCAAGTTGAAATGCCACTTGCCTCCAAGAAGACCACCCGAGCGGGGCCGGTCAACTTCTTTCTTTTCTGATTCCAACCTTCTTATAACTCCTAGATTGTAATTTTCATGAGAGAACAGATTATTCTGATGAGCGGGGCACTCTGGAGATGGTTATCATTGCAGCAGAGTATGTGCAAAAGATGCAGAGTCGTGACCAGCATTGGGATCAGAAAATCTCTGGAGCGATGTTTATGGTCATGGCCACCTGGGCAAGGACAGAGACCAAAGCTCCTTGTTCAAAGTTAGAAATAAAATGTACTGAAGTTGAGGACTTGCCATGGGGCTTGCCAGGAATAAGTTGGCATAAACATGGTAAAAACATGGGAAAGGCACCTATAACATGACTAGCTACCATGCACTAACCACTGATTAAGTACCAGGGCCTCTGCAGACACTTTAGAGCCATTATTTCATTTAATCCTCAAATTTTGGAGTACTTGTTAATATCTCCATTTTATAGGTGAAGGACTGAAGCTTAGAGAGGGTAAGCCCTCGACCAATATCACATAACTAGTTAGAAGCAAAGCCAAGATTTGAACTCATTCTCTCTAATAGCCTGGGGCTTGTTCATAACTTTGTGGTACTGCCTCTTCCACTGGGGCAAACAGAGAAGGCAGTGGGAAATTAGACTCCAGTGTTTTAGATGTTGGAGTTGGGGACTTGACACAGCGTTTGGCATGCTTTTGTACTATGGCTAACTCTGAATTTATATTTGGCTCTCCAGTTTTTCCTAATAAATGCTGAAGCTTAACATCCCTCGATACTTAACAGTTCTCCTGTCCATTAAGATGGGTTGTATACCCCTAACTGAGGCAGCAAATACACTTAAGACTACTCTGTATATGACACCACTGAAGATAAATGAGAAGAGACATTAAACCACATATGGGTGATCCAGTGCAGACAGAATACTTGAAAGTTTTGAAATTTCCTATGGGATTTCTTCAGGCCATTACTTCTTTTTGGGTCCTTGAACCTGACTGGGACCATATCATGTTCATTCTCGTCCCCGGTACTAAATAATATAGTGTCTTGAATATAATGAGAAATAATCATTTATGGAATGAATCCCTGCTAGCCGAGATTGGTAGAGCTGGACAGCTTGATAGGAACATGTTGCTGTTGACACCCATTTCATAATATGAGGCAGTTTCCTCACGCTCTAAATTTTGGAGATTTCAGAATAAAGTTTGCCTATTTAGAAATATCCAAAAAACAACAAACACGTTTTATTTCTTTTTCAGTTGGACAGAATGTTGGGAACCACATTAATTTCCCCCAGCATTATTTTATGGTTTCTGTAGACCTGAGGGTTTTTGATGTATTGGATCCAATGGGAGAGCACCCCAGTAGTGTCCACAAAAAGCTGACATTCTGTATTTTGCTTAGTTCAGCCTTTCATTCTGGATCCTATCTGTGCAATCAGCAACTTTCACTCCAGCAAAGGAAAGTGTAGATGAATTAATGAGAACGGACTTAGCATAGGTTCCCCCCAACAATTTATAGCAAGTAAATTAAAATCACCTGTTGGTCCAGCGCATTGATGTTGCTGGCTCTTTGCTCAAGCCCTTCAGGATTAGTTTAAGGTCAGAGGGATAAATAGGCATAAATAAAAATGTATTTTTCCATCTCTCATTCCACAAAGTTGTAGAGATACTTGAGAATTTTTTTCCTTTCCTATTACATTTGACTTTTACTGTTCTTGAGAAGCAAGAAAAAGTAAAACATAAAAGGGTGTGAAATTCCTACTGCTTTTGCTCTCTTATGTGTAGACACATTCAAACATAGGCTGTTCTATTATTAATTAGTAAAAATGCACAGTGGAAATGTTTTATTTTGTAACCATATATCTTTACCCAGTGTTTAGGGGATTGACTTTGAATTTCATCTGACTTCTACTGTAGGGGGCCAGCTAGAGAAAATTCCTGGGCTCTCACATTGGTTTTACCAACAAATGAGTGAAGATAATTTAGTGATCTCTGAGAATGGACTGAAGCAGCTGATTCTCCCAACCTGACTTTGAAGCACTGGGGGTTACACCAAGGGTTCTAGTGTTGCCCAGAGCCATCTGATCTCTGGTCAGAGACGTGGAACCTCAGTAATGGAAGATTTTTGCATTGTACCTTGGCCCAGCTGTTCCCAAATGGAATCAAAAATACTTGGACCAAAAGTACCAAGTTTTTATTTTTTATAGCTCAGTGCTTTGTGACCACCTGGAGGGATGGGATAGGGAGGGTGGGAGGGAGACGCAAGAGGGAGGAGATATGAGGATACATGTATATGTATAGCTGATTCACTTTGTTATAAAGCAGGAACTAACACACCATTGTACAGCAATTATACTCCAATAAAGATGTTACAAAAAAAAGTACCAATTTTTAGGGCTTTAACCCACAACTACATTGTCAGAATCTCCACGGTTAAGGCCAATAAATCTATTTTAAATAAATTTTCTGGGTAATTCTGAGGAACAGCTAAGTTTAGGAGTCAGTTGCTGATCTAGACCACAATCCATTTATTCTGCAGATCTTTATTAAGTCTTCATGGCTAATGGTCAACCAGAGTATTGTTGATCAGCCAGTCTGTGGAGAGAGATCATCTGCGTGAGTCTCTAGTCTGCTCACAGAACCTGGGTGTTTAATATTTAAATAGAATACACTCAAATCCATATCTCGTGTGTCTTGAGAAACCTAGCATACCCCACAAAGTCCTTGAGGATTATGGAGGGATTTATATTTAGCCTAGTCTTCTATCCTCCAATTTTCTGCATTTACTCCATCTCAGTTTCCACCCTGTATTTCCTTTCTTTTTCCCTGCATAACCCTTTTCTACATCTCATCCCCCCACAGAAGCCACTGGCCAAATCGTCATTCCCCAAGTTACCTCTGGCAAAAGTCTTTGGGTCAATTCTTTCACTTTTTCTCACTTCTTTATTTCACTCTTTCTCTTCACTCTTTGAAAATACAAGCAGGTAAAGTGACTGGCTTTTATTTGATCAAATATGTGATTATCCTTGGTCCGGCACCATTGGGGGTAGAATCACATAGCCCTTCTTTCACTGCTTATTACATACACGTGCCATTTGAGACTCCAACAACATCCTTGGCTTAACACTGCCCTTGGCTCAGTTAAGCTCTGATGAAAGGCTCCTTCTGGCCTCACCCTCATTCTTCACCCCAGGGCAGCTGTTGCAGGTGTTCAGCCATCCTGCAAACGGTGCTGTTATGTGCTGGCAACAGCAGCAGCCGTGGGGGGAAACACACCTATTGATAAATGAGCACAACTAACTGGCGTCCTCTGGATGATGAGTAATCTGAGGCCGAGTACTTGGAGAAGTGATCTACCCCGGGGTCCTCTGGGTAATGGTGGTGGTGTGGGCACCTGCGCTTGTGCTTGCATGGGGTGAAGGCATCAGGAAACTGGCCTTCCTGCTGATCGGGATAGACCAGTCCAGGAGTCATTATAAAATTGAGTAGTAAAAATAAATGCCTATTTATTGTGGACCCAAGTTGGTGCAGCAGGACCTACAGTTCCATCCTAATATACAGAATGCAAATAGAAAAAGGAATAGCAGGTGCTACAAGAATACCTGCCATGAGCTAGCTTTTGTGCCAGACGCTTTACAGCTTCACCTCTAATCTTCACTTTAATCTTGAAACCTAAGTACTATTATCTGTAGGTAAAGAAAGTAGGCTGAAGACACCAGAGAGCCTCAGAATGGAGTTTCCAACTTACTTAGCCTTGTGGAACTATTTTTGTTTTTATAGTGCATTTGATTTTACCAAAAGGGGAAACTTTGAAAAAGCGACAATTTTAATGAATGTTTAATGTTTTTACCTTTGCTTCTAGAAGCATAATGCCATTGTTATAATTGTCTGAAAGGTAGAGCACCAGCTACCCGAGTTGCTTTGGGGATATGAAACAAACAAGCTTCAGAAAAAGTCTACTTTATTTTCCCCTCTGTAATAAATTATGATATCTGTATTTCATGCATCTTAAATGTATATAACAAGTGAAAAAAATTAAACCTCAGTCCCCCATTTCCACCCACCTTAGCTTTTATGTGCAGGAATATATTCTATTAAAATGATATTGACTTTCACTAAATTTTGAATTTTTCTCTAAATAGAAGGAAACTTGCAAGTGGAAGAAAAACTTGGGAGACACTCTTTAAAATAAAATGTATTGTAAGAAGTTAAACAATAACATTCTTAAGATAGCACTGATAAGTGGCCACATGATAAAATTGAAGACAGATTGTTATGTTTTAAAACGGAAGGCTATTCCACAAATGGCATCAAACTAAACGATTTTAAAATATATGAAACTCACAACTGTTGAAATAGTGCAGTAAAATTACATTTGGGAATTCAAAATAAGTCCTTTGGCAGATATCTAAACCCCAAACGTGACAATTATAACATATTAAGAACAAATGTGAGCTTTACTATGTTCTTAATATGCCATAAATTAAATTTTTTCTAATGTGAGTTAATATTATAAAGTGTGCTTTTTCTGTGGGTTGGGAAATGTAGTTAGCATTGTACCCATGTAAATGTTATTTACTATAAAAGAACAAACTTTAGAGCCAAGTGGCTGAGGTTTCTAGAGGACTTATATTGCATCAGCAAGAATCAAATCTCCATTTATCTGCCACTGCGAAGACCACTATAGCAGAGAGAGAAGGACTGGGGAGTTGGGCCTGATTTTGAACCTTTCCCCTTCTACTCTGCAGCTGTATTATCAATGACAAATTACTTAACCACTCTGGACCTCAATTATCTGAAAAGAAAAATGATAATGGTACGCCTACCTTGTGGTCATGAGGATTAAGTTAAATAACTTAAATGAAACTTCAGACAAACAGTAAAATGTGAAAATAAAAATATTGGTTTTCCTCTCTTTACTGATCAGTTTACTTAGGAAAGTCAATTAAGATGGAAGTTAAATCATCTCAAGTTATCTTGTCGTATTTCTTGTTATGAATAAATTCCTGGAACAATTTAGGATATACAGCATGAGTGGGACTAGTCACTATTTTGAAGGCCTTCTAGAATGTTTCTCCTAAAAGTAATATTTAGGGATATATAATATATATATATGTATATATAATATATATATATATATATATATAAAATGTCCTTGCCAATTAATTATATAGTGTTTTGTAGCTGTATAAAATGCCATGTATTTTTAACTCTTGGTTTTTTTTTTTAACTTTTATTGGTGTATAGTTGATTGACCATGTTGTGTTAGTTTCAGGTGTCCTAACTCTTGTTCTTTAATCAATCCTGTATTAGTAGCTTGTTCCCTAACTAGATGATAAGCTTTTTGAGGTCAGGGATTTCTCCCAGTATTCTCCTACAATAAGTGCCTGGTTTACAAGCAAACTCACTAATCATTTCTACTGGGAAAATAAAAATAAAAATATGTGACTTGGGCATATGTGTTTAAAACTCTATTTTCTAGGGAAAATCTTTGCACATTTACTTCTCTTTAATACATCTTTTTTGCTCGTGAAATTGAGTACAGCCCTGATTGAAGGCCATCTGGAATATGGCTCATAAGGCCCTTGCACACATTCTGTTTCACATTCCCCTAAACATATCTGACTTACTTACGGAGAAGACTGTATGCTGCTCAGATACTATGCTCCGCTGCTACTAAGTGCCATGCATCTTTATTCAGACGGTTCCTTCTCAAGAAGCATCTTATCCCATTGCTGCCTGTGAAATCTGACCTCATTCTCCAAGTACATCCCAAATTAGGACATTGCCTTCCCTATTCCTCTCTCTCCTCTGAAACCTCCTTCCACTTTGACTTTATTTCTCCTACAGAGAAATATAATGGACCTTAGAGATACGTATTATACAACTATCAGAGTCTACTAAACATATAAAGGGGGATATTCTATTTTGCCTCTCATCTCAGAAATTAGGGCTAATTCTATTGGAACAGCCACCTGCAAAGTTGTTCCTGAATCCTTCCCCATCCCTTCAAGCCTGGATATGTGCATCCTTAGTTGTCTGAAAATACCTCTATCTTAACGCTTGTCAGATGGCCTTGCACCTCCTGCTGGTTTCCCAGGGCTGCCACTAGTCCCGGGGCTCCTGGATATCTTCCGCTGTACACACAGAGCCTCGCAAAGTGACTGACAAAGAGAAGACACTCAGTAAATGACTGTGGAATGAATGAGTGCATCATCTGATTCTTGAATCACTCTGAATCACTCTCAAAATCAGTTTCTCATGAATATGTCTCATTTAAATAGAATTAAAATGTAAACTATCTCATACTAGATCAGAGTGTGCTTCCAAAAACTGCAACAAAAATTCTTTTGTTGTTGTCTGTTTTGTTTCTTTTAAAAATGCTGACCATTTAGTTAATTACCCCAGAAGTCCTCCTTCTTCCCATAGCAATTTTTGCCCTTGCATCTAACTATAGGTGCCAAAAGAAAATGTGTGTGGGTGAATGGGTGGGGTGAGGCTTACCTCTGGAAACATCATCAGAAGCAGTGCAACCAGTCAAAAATAGCTGTTCCACACGCCGAGAAAAGTAAAAATAAAAATATATATTCTCTTTAGGTGGTTGGATCTCCATTTCAGTTTTAAAAACTTGTCTGTAGAAACACAAAAAGTGTTAGTCTGTATGTTTTCAATTTTCTACAGTGAAGAGATTCTATATTTGTAGAAAGAAAACTCCTGTAAGGTTTTTGGTTTTGCTTTAATAGACAATTAGAAGGTAGAATTAAGAAGATTTGGTAGTTGACTGAATATTAGTAGACAGTATAGTACACAGAAGAATCTATAGAGTGAATCTCAGTAATTGTTAATTAACAAACATACATTTCTATTTAATTATTTTTTTCACTTAGTTTTAAGTCAGACTTAATATTTAAATTAGGTTTTTATTTTGTTTAAGAAAGACTTCACTTTGAATTTCTGTGCAATATTTTACTAATGTGAATCATATTTTTTCAGTGATAATCATTGCAGCAATCTAATGTTATACAACAGGTGTGTTTCTGTATTAAAAATTTTTTTACAAATAAAACCATTTTCATGCAAGTGAGTTCACTCTTTAAAGTAAGAGTGAGAAACTTACGAAATATATTGCAATATTCATAATGAACACCTTTGTTTATCAAATTTAGGTTTTCATTGATTGTAATTTGTTCCAGAAGGAGACTCCAAGTATTTTTAAATTAGATTATATTTTAAATTATTTTATTTGGCTGATCTAATTCACTATGGAAAAAGAGAGAACATTTCTTTATACAATCAACTCAATTTTTAAAAGCTGAATTTTCAATATTGTGCTTAATTGTTGATCTGTTTTCTAGTAAATTCTCTGCTTACTTCTACTTACTATCACAATTTCTTGGTTCCCAGTCTTTTCAGAACTGTGGTCTAAATTGAAAAGAAAGGTGTACATTGTGAATTTCATCATAGAGCTTCCGTCGAAGTTTGTTGAAGAATATAATAGCTTTTGTCATTGTGTCACACAGTTCCCGCGGAAACTAGAAATTAAGGAAAAAGGCACCTTCCTTGTTTTCTGAGGGGATGCAGGCGGTATAAATAAGTGTTGTGGTGAAATAGGAAGAAGAGGAAAGGGTATGGAGAGCCCCCCTGGTGTGGGTGGGGATTGATATTTGTATAGCGAGGTCAAAAAAAGCTTCACTGATAAGGTGACATTTGAGCAGAAACCTGAAAGAAATTCAGGGGCATGCCATCTAGGCATCTGGGGAAAAGAATTCCTGGCCTAGGAATTAGTGGGAGCAAATGCCTTGCTGCAGGCGCACACTTGGAGTGTTCCTGTTCACAGATTCAGAATCAGGCTATACAGCCGGAGCCGAGTGACTGGGAGAACTGAGTGACAGATGAGGTTAGAAAGCAGGAAAGGAGAACCATGTGTGCAGAGCACATAAGGTCTGGCTGGGCCTATGTAATGGTTGACTTTTCACATCAATGAGACCTGAAGGCCGTGTGGGATGGTGAGCAGAGAGGGGCCATGATCTGACTTGCCTTTTTTTTTTTTTTCGGTACGCGGGCCTCTCACTGTTGTGGCCTCTCCCGTTGCGGAGCACAGGCTCCGGACGCACAGGCTCAGCGGCCATGGCTCACGGGCCCAGCCGCTCCGCGGCATGTGGGATCTTCCCGGACCGGGGCACAAACCCATGTCCCCTGCATCGGCAGGTGGACTCTCAACCACTGCGCCACCAGGGAAGTCCTGACTTGCGTTTTTAATGGGTTGCTGTGTCTGCTCCTTTCAGAATAGATTGGAAATAGGGAAAGGGTTTAAGAAGCTATTTGAATAATGCAGGACGGTGAAAGATGAGGGTGGCCTAGATCAGAGGGGTGGAAGTAGCAGTGGTGAGAAGTGCTCTGCATGCATCTTGAAAATAGAATCAATAAGGTTTGCCCAACAGAAGATGAGAAAAAGAGAAAAATCGGACTCTTCTTTGGCCTAAGGAATTGGAA
Organism: Delphinapterus leucas; assembly: GCF_059928025.1. Lineage (NCBI taxonomy): Eukaryota > Metazoa > Chordata > Mammalia > Artiodactyla > Monodontidae > Delphinapterus > Delphinapterus leucas. Next base: position 31,338,789 of record NC_143140.1, read on the forward strand.
GGATGGGCTTGCCATTTACTGAGATGGAGAAGATTATGGAAGAGGAAAGGCTCATTTGCCTGCTTGTGTGGGGAATGATGAGAATTGGGGATTCATTTCTGGACATGTGAAATTTGAGATTCCAGTTAGATTTCCAGCTGGAAATGTCAAGTTAGCAATTGAATATGTGAAGTTGGAATCAAGAGGGGAGGTCTCAGCTGGAAATATACATTTGGGAGATACCACCAGATAGATTTAAAGTCATGAAACTAGGACAGATTATTGAGGAGTGAGCAGGAAATAAAGGAGAGAAGAGATGGAGAATTTAGATGTGGCTTTCCAATGTTTAGAGGACAAGTGAGGAGGAGAAGCCAGGGAGATGGGCAGAGAACAAGGAAGGATGTGGTTCTGGAAGCCCCGTGAAGAAAGTGTTACCAGGAGATGGTAATAAAGTGTGTCAAGCACTGCTGAGTAAGAAAAGACTGAGTATTGACTATTGGTTAGAGCAGTGGGGATTCATTTTTGACAATAACTCATTGGCAAGAGTTATTCTTTTAGAGTAGTAAGAATGGTTGGAGTGAATTCCAAAATGAATGGAAAGACTGGGATTAGAGATGGAGAGTATAAGCAACTCTTTTGAAAAAAAGCTCCTATAAAGTGGAGCAGAAAAATGAGACAGTACATGGATCCTTTGAGAGGGAGGGATTATCTGATGTTTGATTAATGGTGGGAACGATACCACGGAGAGAGAAACATGGATGAATCTGCAGGGACAAGAGAATTGTTGGAATAACGTACTGGAGTAGGCAAGAAGTGATGGGCTGTACCACGAAGGAGGAACCAGAGGATTTGCTTTAGACGCGGTTGTGCGGAGACGGTTCACATTAACAGGAGAGAAGCCTGGGGGTGTGGGTGCAGAGGCTGGTCTGTTGGCAGATAAGACAGTTAGTTGCAGGTTATGAAATTGGAAACAAGGTTATCAGCACAAAGTAAGGCCCGGGAGGGAGGCGTTGGTGACTGAGGAGGGAGGTGATGCTCTGCATCTAAGAGAAAGTGAGATGGGATGGATGAGGGAAATGAAGTAGGGTTTCTAGGCAGCACTGAGAGCCTGCTTAGCTACCTATTCACCAGAATCCATGTTCTCTTCCTCCAGGGCACACAGATGGCATTTCCCAAATTCCCTTGCCATCAAGTGTGTCCGGATGGCTGGAATGTGAGTAGAAGCGGAGTGTTCCATGTGCGGCTCTAGTTCCAACATGAACACCTCTCGGTTCTTGTCTCCTCTCCGGCTGGCAGAATGGAGCTCAGCCCCAGAATGACCTTAGAAGCCCACAGACTGGAGAAAGCAGGGTCCCAGATGGGAGGAAGTCTTGCCTCACTGACCTGTTCACCTAACAGCACTGTTACACGAGGAGGAGATAACTTCTGCTGTTTGTGCCTTCCGACATTGTTTCTAGGAGGAGAGTTCTTGTCCCAGAGCAGCTAGATAGAGGGCAGCTAACTAATTGACCTTTATTACCTTTGATTCTTTCCCTGTGTTTCCACGTTTTAGTCACTGATTTCTTCAATTCTTCTTTTCTTTAGATTCCTCATCAACCAATTCATCTCCAAAACTATCTTGGAAATTTATTGAAAGAAAAGAAAAAAAACTATAGAAAATGTTGTAGGAGTGTTTATGAATAAAAATAACTAATGCAAAAGAACATATTAAATGTTATTTCATATTTTACATGTATTTATACTATACATATTTTGTATACATATATTTGTATTTATATTTATGTGTTAGTTTCCTAGGACTGTCAGAGCAAAATACCACCAACTGTTTTAAACAACAGTTTTCTTGTCTTACAGTTTTTGAGGCTAGAAATCCGAGATCAAGTTATCCAGAGTTGGTTCCTTCTGAGGAACCTGTTCCATGCCTCTCTCTTTTGGGGGTGTCTGCTGGAAATCTTTAGAGTCCCTTGACTTGTGGGCACATCATTCTGGTCTCTGTCTTCATCTTCACGTGGTGTTCCTGTGTGCACGTCTCTATGTCCAAATGTCCCCATTTTATAAAGACACCTGTCATACTGGGTCAGGGCCCATACTAATGAGTTCATCTTCACTTGATTCCCTCTATAAAGACTCTGTCTTCAAATAAGGGAGTGAGAGTTAGTATTCCAACATTTTTCTTCTTAGGGAAAAGCTACAATTCCACTCGTAACAATATCATACTAGGAGGTCCAACAGCGGAAGGGAGGGAGCGTGGGCTTTTGAATCTCACGGAATTAGGTTGGAATCCCAGCTCTGCCACTCACTCTCTTTGTGACTGAATTCCAGTTATTTCAACTCTTTGAGCCACCATTTCTTCTTTTGTAAAATTGGGGTGGGACACCAACTTCATTAGGTTTTTGTGAGTGTTAAATAAAACATAAGGTACTTACTAGGCAGTCAAACGGTAGCTGTTACTCAGATAATTATCATTCAAATAATTATGATACATAGCAGAATAAATAACTGCTGTGATCCAACTGTATGTTGCAATACTCTACTATTGCTAGAAAAGTAATACAGTGTTAAAGGATGACCTTAATATCTCAGAAAAAATTTCAAGTAACCTAAGCTGTCTTGATTTAATTACTATTATGTCATCGTTTCCATGTAATCTTGACTGTGGGACTCGCAATCTCAATTCATCCTTTATTAATTGACACCTGTACTTGGATGCTTGTCCTTAGCTGAGTTTTATTTGATACGAAATGATAGATATATCATGGGATTAGCTACCTACTTCAAAGTCGTGTTCTTTCATGATTTGTGTGTTGAAATAGATCAGTTGTTTGCAGTTGAAAAGCTAATGAACTACTCACAGGACTGAAAAGCTCCCCCAAAGTTTAGAATTCTGAAAACGCCTATGCATCTGAGGAGCACACAACCAGTTTCCTTTCAGAGGTCAAATTGTCCTTCAAATGGACCGCTACCGGATTTCACAGTCTAAATGAATGATTCTTTGATCTCAACCATCCTCTATTCAATCTGTCCCCAGAACAGTACCTCTAAAAGCATGTTCATTCTTCTTCTTTTTTTTTTTTTTTTCTTTTCATTCTCTCTCTCTTTCTCTGTCTCTCTTTTTTTTAAACTCCTAAGGTTTATTAGTTTTTCCCACCAGGATGAACTGAGCAAGACAGCTGCTGGGCTAATAGCAGAAACAGCTGTCGTGTTATTAGTTCAGTTACTGCATATACCTGTGTCTGTTCACCTACAACCCAACAAGTTTGATCCTTAGACACAAATGCTAAAATCAGAAACACAATCGGTGGAAAATCAAAAGAAATGAAAGAGAAAAAAATGAAGTCTCTCAACTTGGAAATGGATGTGGGTAAGAGGAAATGGTGAAGTTTAGGGAGCAATTGTAATATCAAGTGCATCAGGATATGATTATCAAAAGAAGCAAAAAGAAAACTGCCCAGGCAGTTAAAGGCACACGGGTGTGTTTTCAGACATTTTACGGGGCCTTTTGTCCAAGAGGATTAACGCATTGGCATACTACAGCCTCTGGCAGCGTTTCCGCACTTACATTTTTCACTTGTCACTATACAATTTGTTTCAGACTTAGCTTTTGGAATTAACTTAAAATGGATTCTGGGGCTTCCAGCAAGGGAGGAAGAAAAAAGCCGGCTGATGTGAAAGTCACCACAAATCATTTACAGCCTTACCTGTACCACCCCTATCCCATTTTCTATTTACCAAGCTGAGTGCTAAGTATGTGCGCGTCCACTCTACGCATTTTCTTTGTAAAAGGTTATAAAAATGCTTGCTGAGCTATTAGCTCTCACTATACAACTAGGATTTCATTAAGGGGAATAGATACAGTACCTGGAGACATCAGTCGTAAAACTCCATTCAGAGTACAAACAGCGCTTTGAAGAAGCAGAAAGACAGCAAAATGAGAAGATGGTGTGTGACCATTAGGCTGGGGTTGGAGGGGGAGAAGCAGGAAGGAACTGAAGCAGAAAATTAAATGGTCTGATACTGACTTTGAAGGATAGCCCTGGGTGACCCTGAATCTTACTACTGGAAGCGTGCACATATTAAAATTCTCCAGTTGTGATCCATTTTCTGTGTGCATTCCCCCCTCTAAATGTGCTGTTAGGTGAGTGGGAAGAACCCAGTCATTTAAAATATTTTTAGAGGCTCTGCATTCGTTTTACATCCTTGTGAAGCCTGGCGATTTCCTCTCCTTTCAGTAACTCCTCCAGAAATATTGGCCCTCATGTGGATCCTTCACTCATCAGAATCTAATTATTGCCATCCATTTTGGTTCGGCTGCCCAGCCCTAGTGCTTAGAGAGCTCCGCGAGGGAAATCAGCGTTGTGGAGATATTTGTTAGCACTGCCAGATACATCTCCACTGGGAGGCTGTTTCCCCCCCATTTTTATGAACTCTTCTTTTGCTTTAAACCACCCATTCTTTTCCATCTTCTGTTATTTTCACCAATGATTTACCACAATGGGAACCCCCATCTTAATTGTTGAACCTTAAAATTTAGGCTGTGATGCCTTACAATTACTTAATTCCACTAATGGTACTATTAAGATAAAAACAGCCCACAGCATCTCTGTCTCTTCCAATAGTTTAGAGGTAGGCATTGCTCGACTCTTATTTTTCTATTTAAAGGAAGAAAGATATTTTCTGAAATAATTTCTCTTTAAGATAATTTTTAAAATAATTCAAGATTTCCCTGAAGACAGAAAATATACCTTTATAGAGAAGTATAAGGAGAAAGACCCTGAATTGGATTTTGCTTTTCAGTTTATTGGGAAATACCGTCCAGCTTTGTACTGTTAACATCTAGTTGAGTTATTTCTGGTGGAGGAGAGCGTGAAAGCTGGAAATCCAGCATTTCTGAAGATCTGAAAAGCAAGTGAAACGCTAAAGGCGGAAGTCAGCTTTAAAAATTGTTTTATTGGGCTTCCCTGGTGGCGCAGTGGTTGAGAGTCCGCCTGCCGATGCAGGGGACATGGGTTCGTGCCCCGGTCCGGGAAGATCCCACATGCCGCGGAGCGGCTGGGCCCCGTGAGCCATGGCCACTGAGCCTGCGCGTCCGGAGCCTGTGCTCCGCGACGGGAGAGGCCACAACAGTGAGAGGCCCACGTACCAAAAAAAAAAAAAAAAATTGTTTTATTTTAATTATTTTCAAGTATTCATCTCTTCTTATTTGATTATGCAGAATGCAAAGAAAATTATACTTTCTTTTAATTGGGATTATGACACAAATTTTAAAAGGCTAAACAAATTAGTAAATGATAACATCCAAAGGAAGATCATTTTTAAAAATCTCCCAAGGAGTCCAACTGATGTCCTTCTACTTCTCCTTTCTTCCCTCAGCTAGATCCAGAACCACCACATAGATGCTATTTTCTCTTTCATAAATTAACTTCTATGTCATGGAAATAGTGAACAAGCCTCCAAAGCCCCTTTATGGTGCCTGGTTCTTTTGTCCCTCAGTGGGTTTAATTAATACCCACTGTATTCGTTTGTTATTGCTGCTGTAACAAATTACCACAAACCTTTAGTGGCTTAAAACAACACAAATTTATTATCTAATAGTTCAGGAGGTTAAAAGTCCAACATAGGTGTCACTGGGCTAAAATTAGCGTCAGCGGGGCTGCATTCCTTTCTGGAGGCTTTAAGGAGGAATTTGTTTTCTCGCCTTTTTCAGTTTCTAAAAACTTCCCACATTCCTTAGTTTATGAACCCCTTTCATCTTCAAAGCTAGCAATGGTCAGTCAGCTCTTTCTCTGGTTCTGACACTTCTGCCTCCCTCTTCCCCAATGAAGGCCACTTGTGATTACATTGTGTACACCCAGATAATCCAGTGTAATCTGTATGGTCGGCTGATTAGCAAATGTAATTCCATCTGTAACCTCAATTTTCCCTTGCCATGTAACATAATATATTTACATGTTCCAGGGATTAGGTCATGGGCATTTTGGAGAGGCTATTGTTTGGCTTACCCCACTCATCCTCTTAGAGACTTGAAGTGAAATAGGGATGAGATTAACTCTTGAGACTACTATGGAAATTTCCAATTACACGAACCTTAGAACTACATTATTTGAAGTTAGTTGTTATTTAAAAATTATGTTCAGTGCAACTTAAATTTATAAGTAACTCCTATTCCTGTTTCCTGTTTTTAGCTATATGTCATGATTTTGGATTGGAGACTCAATGTGATGTAAGGAAAAGGCTATGACTTTTGGGATCAAAGCAGTCAGTATTTGAATCCCAACTTCATTACTCACTGAGCCTCAATTTCCTTATTTTTACAATGTGGACAAAGGTGTGTGTCTTGAGGGCCGTGGAAAAGACAAAATTATGTGCTCCAAATGATGCAAATAAAATGTTGCAATATTTATATTAATAGCAATAGATTATGTAACTCCTATGAGAAGTACCTGGCACAAGGTAGCTGTTGGGCAAGTGTGTCATTCTCCTTAGTGCTCAGTGTATAAAGAGTGACACTAAAGCATCACCACATTCTGCAAGCCAAATCTGGCCTGGGGACTTTCAGGACTCACGAAACACAAATTTTGGGTATGGTTTCCTGCGAAAACCTGGGGCCAGTTCCAGCCTTTGGCCTCAGATGGTCTTGGTGAGATTGTCCTGGAGCTCAGATTTGGCTAGTGACGTTGTGATTTGTCCCAAATTGCATGAGAGCTGGTTCACTCCCTGGCAGGGATTTAAGTCAGGCAGCATTCAGCTCTTTGAAACTGACAATTTAAGTCTTCTACTTATTTCTCTTTCTCTTATTCTCGTTTATATTCTCACTGATAAATATATCATGAGGAAAAATGATTTTGACTGGGATACGTAAGGGAAATGCACAAATAATGTTGCATAATTCAAATTAATATTGATTATATCATAATGTATGGAAAACATAACCCTATGTCTCATATGTTATTTAACCCATTCTTAGATACATAAACAGCATGTTAGACCTAGGATAATCATAATAAACTATCATATTCTGCTATAAATAATTAGATACTATAATTAGAATAAAATATACTTATTATAGAATAATATATAATTATCTAATTATAAATAATTAGAATAGTGCCCTCCCTCTGCAAATGTCCACATCTAGTCCCCAGAATCTGTGAATGTTGCTTCATTTGGCAAAAGGGAATTAGGTTGCAGATACAATTAAGGTTGCTAATCGTCTGACCTCGAAATGGGGAGATTATCTTGTATTAGTGGGTGGGCTAGATCTAATTATATGACTTCTTAAAATTGGGAAAGAGGCAGAAGAGAGAGCCACAGAGATGGTCATGTGAGAGGGACTGGACCTGCTGTTGCTGATTTTGAAAATGACCTTGCAGGTGAAAATTCCATGAGCCCAGGAGTACAGGTAGCCTCTAGAACCTGGAAAAGGCAATAAAATAGATTCTGTCCTAGAACTTCCAGGAAGGAATGCAGCTTAGCCGGCACCTTGATCTTAACTCAATGCAATCTGCGTTGGACTTCTAACTTACAGAACTGTGAAATGAAACACTTCTGTTGTTTTAAGCCACTAAATTTGTGATTATTTGTTACAGCAGCTATAGAAAACTAATTTACATACTGGATATCTAAATTGCTATAGTAATTTATACGTTAAACACCCTAAGCAAAAATAATAGCTTTAAAAATATGTTCCATGTTAATATCCCATTAAACAGTGTTTCACTATTATTTCACTTAATAAATTTCTTCCAAAATTATACACTTCATAAATAAAGTTTTCATAAAATCATACACAACAGGTTGCGGTATGATAGAAATTTTAATGGAGATTTCAAAGCAAATGTGTTAAAGTGCAGGGTGTTACTATTACATAATCTTACACAAAATTATGTCTCAGATCCTATGACCAATGAAAAATGACCACCACATTTGACCAGGACAAATGACCTTCATGTTTTTTGGATGTGGGAAAAGTTATCGATTTACCTTTAAAAACCATTCACTGTCTGTGTCTATCATACCTACAGTCTAAATTATTAAAGTTCTAAAACTCTACAGGATTTCATGAAAACCCAGAACACTGTCCCAAATACACTCACTATGTCATTATGAGGTAGGAAGATCGTGTACAGTGTCATCTCACTTATCACTCTGACGACTCTGCCGGTATTTAGGAAAAGTTCACATATCCCTTCCCCCCCGCAAAAGGGCAACAGAGGCAAGATCAAGACATTATATTATTGCAGATGCTTGCAGGGGGCCAGGTAGGACGGAAGGTGAGCCTGTGTTCGCAGGCTGGAAGGTTCACGTTTTCTGCTTTGCCTTACTGCAGTGTCTCTCCCCTGAAAGGCCTTCTTTCTCCAAGCTCTCCTGTAATAGTCACACTGTTGTCCTTTCCTTTTTACTTTCCACTTCAAAAAAGACAAATAAGGACAAGAAGGAGATGTAAGTGAGAAATGCTTCAAAGTCAGCTTTCTGCTTGGCACGCCTGAGCTCATCATTCCACTCCCTGAGACAGACTTGCCAGAAGACCTAGGTTTGGCTTGAACACTTAAGAAGGTTGCAGAGGCGTGCTCTGTAGCAGTGGCCCTGGAGAAAATGGATGCTTCCTCCGTGAGCTGCTACTGAGCAATGCAGTGCACACAGAGAGGCCTCGTCCATCTTCTGAGGCTCCAGGGGCCTCTCCCACCAGCCTGTCTGACAGAAAATTTCCACCTCACTTGGTGGTAAAGCTGCCTGCTACTGCCTCTGTGTAGGGAAAAATCTCTGGAGCTCTGTAAAGGTGAAGTTGTTGCTTCTGTAAAAGTAAAGTGGGAAGAGATGGAGGAAGAGGACAGAAAAAGTAAACTAGGAATGAATGAAAGATGAGAGGAGAACCAAAATCCTACTATAAAAGCAATCACTGTGTAACCTTTCAGATTTTAGGGACCACGTTTCTCAATATTTAAGGATTGAGTTATTCTGTAACAATCAGCTTTCTAGAAAAAAGCTTGTGCATAGGCAGAGACTATAGCTTCCTGCCTGCTGGAGGTGCTCTCCCTCCTTTATATACCTGTATAAACGTTTATGTTCAGCACACTTATTTTTTATCATTATGGTCATTGAACACAGGTACAGATGGAAGGCACTTACTGCTTTGAAATACTTATCACATAATTTAAAATCCCTCTTTCACGCGTCACCTTGTGGTCACCCTTTCACCCTGAATTATCCTTCCGAATCGCCCACTACACTGGTCTGTAAGTTTCACGAGGGTAGAAATCATGCTTCTTCTCCAGGGGAGGTCAGCATCCCCCCAGGTGACTGCCACGTGGTGATGATTTAATATATTCTTACAGAACCATAAATGAATGAATGATTTAATATTCATCCAAGAAAAGGGAACTCTCCTACATTGTTAGTAGGAATGTAAATTGGTGCAGCCACTATGGCAAACAGTATGGAGGTTCCCCAAAAAACTAAATATAGAGTTGCCATGTGATCCAGCAATCCCACTCCTGGGCATATACTATAATTCAGGGGACAAAACTATAATTCAAAAAGATACATGCACCCCTATGTTCATAGCAGCACTATTCACAATAGCCAAGACATGGAAGCAACCTAAATGTCCATCGACAGAGGAATGGATAAAGAAGATGTGGTACATATATACAATGGAATACTACTCAGCCATAAAAAAAATGAAATAATGCCATTTGCAGCAACATGGATGGACCTAGAGATTATCATACTAAGTGAAATTGGTCAGACGAGACAAATATCATGTGATATCACTTATATGTGGAATCTAAAATATGACACAAATGAACCAATCTACAAAAGAGAAACAGACTCACATAGAGAACAGACTTGTGGCCACCAAGGGGGAGGTGGTGAGGGAGGGGCGGTACGGAGTGGGAGTTTGGGGTTAGCAGATGCAAACTGCTGTGTAGAGGATGGATAAACAGCAAGGTCCTACTGTATGGCACAGGGAGCTATGTACAATATCCTGTGATAAACCATAATGGAAAAGAATACGAATGAGCATACACATATGTATAACTGAATCACTCTGCTATACAGCAGAAATTAACACAACATTGTAAAGTGAATATACTTCAATAAAGTAAATTTAAAAGTAAACAAATAAATCAATCTTCAAAGTCCTTTCAGCTCTCTGACCACCCTCTGTCAAGTGGGACTGTTCACATAATTGTGGAACGATACTAGTTTACATCACGAAGACTTGTGTTCATTTCCTGGATCTGTCACCTAAAAGATATACTCTTCTTTTAACTTCTTTGGATCTCGGTTTTCTCATCTGTGAAAACGGCAGTTACCATTAGCCAGGTTCTTGTGAGGATGAAATGAGACGACATACAGAAATGTGCCTAGATAATCCCAGAATTTAGATGCTCTCTAAATATTAGTTCTATAACCTCTTTTACCTTTCTGCTTTGCTGGTACTTCCCTTCTTTATTATAATTATCCTTCCCTTTGAGTCTCTGCTTAGTTCCCAGCCCCCCATTTTTAACTTGTAGCTTCACTTCTGAAGGTCCTGACAACCTTACATTAGTAGGCTTACTGTGTGACAGTCTAAAGAGCTGTATTATTTATCGATCGCTCACTTGAGAAGGCCACACAATGGCCATCATCTTAATTCTAAATATGGGTCACCATAGAAATCATGCTGGTCTTTGCTTGCCTATCTTTACTTGTGCATAATTGCTTGAAATGGAGAAGCAACAATATAGAAAGTTCTTTTGCTGTGTCTCTGAAAGGACTTGATGATAGTGAACTACTGGGTACGATAGTAATAGCAACATTTTCTATTTAAGCATCAGTGATAGCAAATGATACAACTCTTGGGAGGGGGTCATATACAATCCATTCAGTTTTCAAATTAAATGAAGACTATTTACTGAATGCCTAATGTGTGCTTAAAATCAGAGATAGGGTGGTGGGTAAAATGGACACAATGTTAAAGTTTAGATAAGTCTGAAGAATTTATACTAAAATGATATTTATATATATTTTTTGTGCTTTTTAAATTTCGGTAAAATACATATAACATAAAATTTACAATCGTAATCATTTTTAAGTGTGCAGTTCAGTGGCAATAAGTACATTCATATTGTTGTGCTACCGTTACCACCATCCATCCACAGAACTCTTTTCCATTTCTTGCAAAACTGAAACTCTGTAGCCATTAAACAGTAAATCCCCATTCCTCTCCTCACCCATCCCCCGGCAACCACCGTTCTACTTTCTGCTTCTATGAATTTCACTATTCTAGGTACCTCACATTACTGGAATCAAGAGTATTTACCCTTTAGTGACTTGTTTATTTCCCTTAGTATAATGTCCTCGAGGTTCATCCATGTTGTAGCATGTGTCAGAATTTCTTTCCTTTTAAAAGCTGAGCAATATTCCACTATATGGATATACCACATTGTTTATTCAGCCATCCATTGATGGATGCCTATGTTGCTTTCTCCTTTTAGCTACTGTGAATAATGCTGCGATGAACATGGGTGCAAATATCTCTTCCAGACCCTGCTTGCAATACTTTTGGGTATCTACCCAGAAGTGGGAACGCCAGATCATATGGTTATTCTACTTATAATCTTTTAAGGAACTGACGTACATACTCTTTTCCATAGCTGCAACCCTGTTTTATATTCCCACCAACTGATTTCTCCACATCCTTGCCAACATTTATAATTTTCTGTTTTTTTTTAATTATTATTTTGTCTTTGTTTTTTTGACAGTAGCCACCCTAACGGTATGTGATGCCTCACTGTGGTTTTGATTTGCATTTCCCTGATGATTAGTGATGTTGAGCATGTTTTCATGTGCTTATTGAGCATTTGTATATCTTCTTTGGGGAAATATGTATTCAGGTCCTTTGCCGAGTTTTCAGTAGAGCCGTTCTTTGTAGAGCTGTGATATAGATTTTAGGCAAACAGGGCAGCATATGGTTATTAATTCACTATGAAAGTGTACTTTATCTGCTGTTGTCTCAAACGTTTTAATGACTTCAGAAATATTGTATTCCAGATAAATACCACCTAAACTTTCTATATATATATATATTTTTTTTTTAATTTTATTTATTTATTTATTTACTTTTGGCTGTGTTGGGTCTTCGTTTCTGTGCGAGGGCTTTCTCTAGTTGTGGCAAGCGGGGGCCACTCTTCATCGCGGTGCGCAGGACTCTCACTATTGCGGACTCTCTTGTTGCAGAGCACAGGCTCCAGACGCGCAGGCTCAGTAGCTGTGGCTCACGGGCCTAGTTGCTCCGTGGCATGTGGGATCTTCCCAGACCAGGGCTCGAACCCGTGTCCCCTGCATTGGCAGGTGGACTCTCAACCACTGCGCCACCAGGGAAGCCCGATATATTTTATTTTATTTTTAATAATGTGATTTAAATAGTGAAGTCTAAACTAGGCCATGAGTGGGATGGGCCTCATATTATGTTATCTGGTCACAGAAGTTAGTCCTCTTAAGGAGCAGGTCTCCTGAACCATTCCTTTCTCATTCTTTTCAGCTTTTTATAAAGAAAGAAGTCCTTTGAAGATAAAATTTTACATGCTTACTCATAGCATTAACATAAAGGTGTTTTGAAGGTAGATTTTTTTAAAAATTCTATTTATTGGAAAACTTTAAAATGGTGCCACAGAATAAATCACAGATATAAGATCCTTTAGGCCACTGGGCCAATTTAATGAGGAGCCTTGTTTCGATGTATTAGTCAACATTATTTTAATCTTCTATTTTATGATATGTCAACAGGACTAAACCAAGTTTTCAATATATCCCTGAGCGCACTTCAGGCATGTGGATGACATATATTCTAAAACGCCATTCTACCTTATATAAATATACTTGACGCTATTATCTTGCTCACAGAAGAATAAAATGTTAATAACTTGGTGAGTCCGTGCAATTTTACCATCCATTTTTTGCTGGTTCTATATAACATTTAGTGAGCACTAAACCTTAAAAGACTCAGCCAATTCACTTTGAAAAACCGCTTAAAAGTACATATGCTTACTCAAAATAACTGAGCTATTTGATGTTGCAAAACAAAGTTGAAAAATTCCTGAAGAGCAGACTCTTATGAAATAGGAGGTTGCACACCGACTTCATTTATATCTCTGGATACTTTTTCCCAGAAAATTACATTCACCTGCATATTTCTTTACATAAAGATTTTCTATTTTTAAGGAATGGCTAGAAACTCACTTAGGGTAATTTAAGTGCCAGTCTATCTAGATTCTGATGGATTAGCTTTTTAGATTCTATTCTATCATTTGGTTGAAGCTTTGTCTAGCTTCACTAGTATTTACATTGTTAAATTAATCTAGATATTTTATACTCAATATTTAGTATATAATAATACAATAATTGATTTGGACGTACTTAACATACAAGATATAATCTGCAATTATATATGTAATGATCAGATATCACACTTTTAAAATACACTTAAAATATATTTATTGAATGAGTGGTACGCAAAGCATTGTCTTAGGTTCAGCATAGGCTCTGGTCAACAAGATATAAATGGTTTGTGTCCTCCTGAAGATTACCATGGAGAGGAAAGTGAAAGGAAAGTTTGCTTTGTGAAAAAGCAAACAAGCAAAGTGTTATACAAATACATTTTGGTGAGTGTCACAAAGAAACAATGTGCAAAGATGTAGAATAATGTTAGCAGAGAGAGAAAAGATGATTAGAAAGTGCCTCCCTGGTTTTCAGCTGAGATATGAAGGATGAGATAAGAAAAAAGCCAGTCATATAAAGCGTCTGTGTGTGTGTGTGGTTGTGTGTTTGGGGGCCAGTAGTAGGCTGTAGAGTTTCAGAGAAAAGGCAAAACATCAAGGGAGAGTCTAAGAGAGGACAGGAACCAAGGTAACTCAAAAGCAGAAGGAAAGCGTGAAAGGAAAGTAACAAGAGGCAAGGTCGAGATGTGGGCCATTGAAAGGTGAGCAAAGCTCTGTAGATCGTGGTAAGGATTTCACATTTTATCTGATGTTCAATAGGAAACCATTGAGGAATTTTCAGCAGTTCAAGGGCTTGATCTAATGTACATTTAAAACAACACATTATTCTGATTTCTGCTTGCAGATTGGATTAGGGAGTAGAAGTGGGAATTGGAGACCTATGTGGAGACTATTTTGATGGCTTGACCTGGAGGTTGCAATGGAACTAGAGGGAGAAGAGGTAGAAGAATGTCTGTTTTTCTACCTTCATCTCTTCTGGATGAGTTATTTGTCAGTGTTCCTTTAAAATCTGAGCAGAACAGATTCAACTTCTCGTTAGGACGTAGAGGGCCACAGAGAATGTTACTTCCCCTCCAACAATGAGAAGAAGCTAAAGCATGTGTAAAATCATCACTTTTTTGAGCTTGTCATCCAGCTGAGGTTGCAAGACAACTAGGTGACCTGAATTCCACAAAACCCTTGGAAGAGAGTAGGACACACAAACTTTAACCTTTGACACCACAGGAGGAAGAGATGGCAGCCATACAAGGATGAAGGTCAGAGGAAACAACTAGAATTGTAATGAATTTTAAAAGGTTGAGTGTGGTAGCGTGACAACTTGAATCTGTGGGAGCCCCAGACACAAGAGGAGTCTGTAGTTCTTCACCCGTATTTTTCATGGACTTTCAAGGGATACTCACGAGAAGGATGGGAAGCAGGGCAGAAGATCTCAGAGAAGCCCCTTTGGTGGTGCAGATGGTGATACTAGCCAGTGGTGGTCTGCCACTTGTGGACAGGCATGAAATACACTTGCGTTCTGCACCCTTCTCTTACTTGAGGCAAAAGTTGCCTGCTGCTGGGCAAGGGGCGGGAAACTCTTCCGCTTCCTCCAGTGACCAAAGAAGGGGTGCTGCTGAGGGAAGGATAAGAGTAAAAGCTATCTGCCATTGAAGATAGAAAATGGGACCCTCACATGCCCAGGGTCTTACACACATAGAAATTATAGTTCTACTGCCTCTGGGAGAGGAGAAGGAAAGTTACACATGCTGAGGCTCCCCAACAATTAAAAGCATTTTAGCATCAAGGAGGCAGGTGAGGAATGCTGAGAAAATTCTCTCTCTAAAGCTTAAGTGCACAGGACATGCTCAAGACTGAAGCTGAAACAGTAGAATTGAAAATCATCCTTTGCTTCCACCAGGGTGCTGAGAAATGAGGAAAAGCAGTCTAGGGCTAAAGGAGAGGAGAGAACATGAAGAGACACCCGCTCTGCTCTGCAGGGACGGCAGCAAGTTCAGGACAGAGGAGGAACACTGAGAGTTGCTCCACCTTAGTCTAACTCCAAGGCAGCAAGAGCCCATGTGTGGAGGGATCCAACAACTGAAGCGCAGTGAGTGTAACTATGGCAACAACAAAACCCAAACTTAGTACCACTATTTGCTAGTTTGATTCAACTCTTCAGCCTCCCCCTTTCCCCTTCTCGCATTAAGTCTGACAGGCATGCTCATTTCTGGGCGTAAATATTATTTACCTCAGTCTATAGTGCTCTCTTAAATGGCATTCAGTCAAAAATTATGAGGCATGTAAACAAGCAAGCAAAAGAAACAAACCTTGTCAAGCAATAAATCAATCAACAGAACCAGACCCAGAGATGGCTCAGGTATTAGAACATTCAGACAGAGACTTTAAAATAACTATGATTAATATTTTAAAGTATCTAGTGGAAAAGGCATGCGTGAAGAGATGGGAATTTTATGCAGACAGATGCAAACTATAGTTAAGTGTCAAGTAGAAAGTCTAGAAATGAAAAATGCAATGTCAGAGATGAAGAATTCCTTCAATGAGTTATCAGCTGACTGCACACAGAAGGGGGAAAAATTAGTAAACTTTAAGATACATCGAAAGAAATCACACAAGCTGAAACAAAGGGGGAAAAGAGTAAGAAAAGAGCATCCAAAAGCTGTTGGAAAATACAAAATGACACAGTAAAAAGGAAATTGATGTCACAGGAGGAGAAAAGAGACAAATCAGAGCAGAAGAAATATTAGAAGAGATAATGGCTAATAATTCACCAAAATTAACGAAAGACAATGACTCACAGATCCAAAGAGCTTAGAGTAAAACAAACGTAGGCATTTTCTAGTCAGAGTGCTTGTTATGAGCTAATTATGCCCCTCTCCTCAAATTCATGTGCTGAAGTCCTAAATCCCAGTATCTCAAAATGTGACCCTATTTGGAGGTAGAGTCTTTACAGAGATAAATAAGTTAAAATGAGATTATTTGAGGGTGGGGGGGGCACTAATCCAACATGACTCATGTCCTTATAAGAAGAGGAAATTTGGACACACATGTACAGAAGGGAGTAAAGGTAAAGACACAGTGAGAATACGGCCATCTACAAACCAAGGAGAGAGGAACAGAACAGATCCATCTCTTAAGGCTCTCAGAGGGAATCAATCCTGCTGGTACCTAGACCTAGTATTTCTAACCTCCAGAGCTGTGAGAAAATACATGTCTGTTCTTTAAGCCATCCAGTCTCTGGTACTTTGTTATGGTAGCCTTAGCTACCATAAGGAAGAAATAATGCTAATTCTATGCAAAATGTGTAGAAAATTTCAAAAAATCTACAAAGATGCTACCAGAACAAAGAAAGGAATTTATAAAATTGCAGGATACAAGAGTAATATATATTAAGCAAATAGGATTTCTATATACTAAATTTCTAATTGCAAGTAACAATTGCAAATCGAAATTTTTAAAATACCATTTACAATAGCATCAACAATATGAAGTATTTAATTTAAATTTAATTAAAAATTTAGCACAATTTGTGCAAAGCCTGTACACTGAATGTTACAAAACATTGCTGAAAGAAACTAAAGAAGACAAGTAAATGTAGAGTTCGTGGATTGAAAGTCAATATTATTAGTTGTTAATTTCCCCAATTTGTCTGTCTATTACAACCCCAATCAAAATTCCAGAAAGCTTTATTTGTGGAAATTGACAGGATGGTTCTAAAATTTATGTGAAAATGCAAAGGGCCTGGAATAGTCAAAATAATTTTGAAAAAGGGAAACAAGTTTGGAGAACTATTGTGTGCTATTGGTGTAACGAAAGAAATAGGGACAATGGAACTGAATAGAGAGAGCTGGATACAGAGCCACCCAAGGTGAGTCTGTGATTTACTTTCAGTGAAATTCTTCATTTCTTCTTAATGTATCATTCATTATTACTGCCTTGCATTATAGTTTTTTATGTATAAATTTTATATCCTCAAATGGATTGTGAGATCATGAAGGATATAGGATATTATTATATATTTCTTATATTTACTCATAATGTCTTGCTTTACGCTTAAAAACTCTGTCATAAAGTTCAGCCTCTTTTCCAGTATTCTAATACTTACTCAGCCTGCTTTAATTATCTTGTTAATAGCATATCATCTGAAACATAGTAGGTGATCAATAAATATTTATAAAATTAATGAGTGAATAAGAATTAAGCCTAATTTCTTGACATAGTTCTTTTCCGCTTTCTTATCCAAAAGGCAAGTGGACTCACCATCTTCATTAAAACACTCTATGTAAACTAGACAGCATTCTGATCTAACAAGGATTTATTGAGCAACTACTGTCATCTGGAAGTATTTTGAATAGTTGGAGCATAAAGCATTGTCACACTTCTCATTGTTGTCTTATATTGGTGAAACAAACCAATTACTGATTTTACATTAGAAATTTTATTTCCTTAGTGTTCCAGTGTCATGCTAGTTGGTTTCATAGATATCTGCTCATGTATATTACACTACTCATGTGTGTTCCCTATTGGGTGAAGCACAGCAGACATCCATGAAATCAGCAAATGAATAAATGAGTGTATATAGGAATACATATATGTATGTATGCATAATCTAGAAGATAAAAAATAAAAATTTATTTGTTTATTTATGCTCAAACTTTTTAAAAACTGAAGTTACTATAGCCCTATGATGAAAAGGCAAATAAA
Organism: Delphinapterus leucas; assembly: GCF_059928025.1. Taxonomy (NCBI): domain Eukaryota; kingdom Metazoa; phylum Chordata; class Mammalia; order Artiodactyla; family Monodontidae; genus Delphinapterus; species Delphinapterus leucas. The sequence goes on from NC_143140.1 coordinate 31,356,731, forward strand.
ATTTGCTAAAACTATGTTGATGATATCAATATAATACTGCTTTTTAAGTGTAATTGTATTGTTAGAAGTTATGAGGAATTCAGAAAAGATCTTTGTTATCATATTTTTAAAATTATTCTCAAAACAGTCATGTTCTCAAATGATCAGACACGGTTCATATTTGTAGAGGTGACTTGAGGAATTTAAAGTAAAGCAAAGAAAGCATTTGCAAGTATTTATCCATCTGCCATTTCCTGTTACTCTTATCCAAATAATACATTTAAAATAACCGCGGGCTTCCCTGGTGGCACAGTGGTTGAGAGTCCGCCTGCCGATGCAGGGCACACGGGTTCGTGCCCCAGTCCGGGAAGATCCCACATGCCGCGGAGCGGCTGCGCCCGTGAGCCATGGCCGCTGAGCCTGCGCGTCCGGAGCCTGTTGCTCCGCAACGGGAGAGGCCACAACAGTGAGAGGCCCGCGTACCGCAAAAAATAAAATAAAATAAAATAAAATAATAACTGCAATTACATTAACATTTTTCAGCAGAAAAAAAAGACTGAGATTAAGTATGTTTGAAAGCCAAATTAAAAATAGATGACTGTGACTCCAGATTATAAATATGATAAAGAGAAAAGATACTGTTTCTTAAATTGGGAAAATACATTTATCCATTTCTGTCACAAAATGTATCTACAACTTAAAGTTTACTTACTGGGTACCACTTTCAAACGTTCAATTCAACAAATATTTACTGTGCATCTATCGTGCGCCAGACATTTTTCCAGAGATTTGAGATACATCAGTGAACAACACTTTATGTGAAGCTTATATTCCAGCAGGAAAGAGAAAAAATTAATAATAATTTAAGTGTATATATGTATAAACAAGTATATGTATATATATTCCAATATATGTGTTAGGATTATGTTACATATACATGTATAATATGTATGTTATATTATATATACACACATACCCACATATGTTAGAAGGTAATAAGTGCTAAGGAAAGGGGAAAGTTAGAGCCTGGTGAGGGGGCTGGGTGTGGGGCAGTGCTGGGGGTGCTGGTTGCAACTTTAAATAGCATGGTCATGGGAGAATGTATTGAGAAGGAGCAGAAAGTGGCCATGCCCATGTCTACTGGAAGAGTGGTCCATGCAGAGTGAAGAGCTGTGCAAATGTCCTGGGGCAGTGGTGGTGCCCGAGTTTCTGGAGTGTTTATGGATGAAGCCAAAGTGAGTGGAGCAGAGTGAGCAATGAGGAAAGCAGTCAAAGATGAGGTGGGAGTGGGGGGAGGACATAGGAGGGAAAGGAGGAGAGGAGAAGATCATGTAGGGCCTTCTAAGCTGTTGTAAGGTCTATAGCTTTTTTTTTTTTTTGATGAAATACAGAGTCAATAATTCTTCCCTCTCATATTCAAGGAGAATAATAAGTAAGGACCACCTAGGGAATGGCCTCTTCCCCACTGAATGCCCAGCAAGGCCATCAGCCCCAGCTTCTCCAGGAAGCCTCTCTGATCACCCCCATCCTCCGGACTCACAGTATTTCTGCTCTGTAGCAGGTATCACTAGATTTGCCAAACACTCATAGAGTTCCCATTACGTCTTTGTTTTATATAGATATTTAGTATTAAGTCTCTACATACATTGTGTATCTCTTGAAGGTAGTGATTTTGTCCTCCTCAATATAGCTGCCTTGCACAAAGAACCCAATGAATATTTTTTAAATGAATAGAGTCTCCTGACTTTATAAAAATATCAATTTCCACACTGCAAGAAACATCTTACCTAGAACAAACAACAAATAAATATACCATCATCTTGAAATATGTGCCTACCAAAAAGTGATATCGTACTTTTAATTTTTCTCTGCTATAAGCAAACATTTTCTTGTTGTTTCTAATTATTGAATTTTTTTGCAAAATGAAAATACTTGGCTAACCAGGTTCCCTTTAATCACATTGTTGAATGGGCTCCTAAGTCTCACATTCCCTGTTCATCCTAGTTCTTCCTTCAAATATAATACTTGTCTTTTAAATTGTTATGCTTTTAGTTAAGACGTAATGTAATATTCTGATACTATATCTACTATATCTTTCACATGAAGTTGTATATGTTTGACTACTCCATTTTTCTTAATCATATATCTTTTCACGGAATTTATTATTTTCGTTTCAGTGAGAAACTGCTGAAAATCAAGTTACCAATATGATTTGTTGTTCTACTATGGGTGCATTGTGTCAGGAAATTCAATTATATGCCAATTTCATGTCTTCATCCTAGTTTTTCTTACACAACATCCTATATTTGGAGAGTCATTCATGGCCCATTGGGAAAGGTTAGAACTATAATTAGACCTTTTCTCTAGACACTTGAGCAATGGAATTCATGAAGGTTAGTAACAGCTTTCCATTAATTGCTCCCTTGTGGTTTTACAGTAAAGCCGTTAACTTATGTACTGGGGCTGCTACCACAGCATCCTTGCACTGACATTTGAGGCAGTGATTAGAATGTCATTGCTTTCCAATACTTCATTGTTATTCAGGGGACACATTCGATGTCTTTCCCCTCATACTGCAGGGATCACAAATTCAGGCACAAAAAAATATCATCTCTGTTTCTTTATCATCGGAATAGGGCTTTTGAAAGTGGGTTTGTTCTGAATATAGTGTTCATACTGGACTCTGTTCTACACAGTGTCACTGTCTTTTCTTTCAGACTAATGGGAACAAGGCAGAATCATTCTTTATGTGCAAAGCAGTGCACCCCAAGGGCAAAACATCTATCAGTATGAAAAATAGTCAAGTAACAACCAAGAAATTGTGTTTTGTGGAAGCTCACGGGTCTGATTGTATGTTTGAGCCAGAACACTGCCATGTTAGTTTTCTCAAATCTTTGAACTTAATAGTTTCTTATTCAAATGTCTTTCTTATCGTTTACACTGCCTGCATTCAACTATTCAGTTTGTCCTGTCAGTACTTGCCTATAACTCAACTAAGACTGAGATTTACGGAGCTGGAGAGCACAATTATCCTTCTGTCTCCGAAATAAATTACAACTCCAAAGCCCTGCTCTCTCTTCATCCCGCTCATTCATTAAAAAAAAAAAAAATTCTTCACCACGGATAGCATGAGGATATCATTTTGTAATGAAGAATGCAATTTCCTTACTCCCCTTAATGTGTGTGTATGAGTGTGTGGGTATGTAGTGCATGTACTGATATATATACATATATGATTTGATTCATTTCATTTAACTCTCTTAATATTTCAGATTCTATAGAGCAAGGTGCCATGATATCACTTCTGTTCTTATCATCAAGGCCATTCAGACATTTTCTTAAAAAAAAAAAAAAAGCCCTTTTATATGTGCTGAACCTTAACGTAGAGATCTGATATACTGCATTCTTGTAAAAAAAATTACTTTTCTGCCTCCAGAAGTGGCTGAAGAATAGCTGCAACATTGAAATGATCATGGTGAGACTTTGTAGTGCAGGGTCAAGGGAAGTTAGAAGGATTATTAAACAGCTGAAAAACCAGACTGAGGGGGAAAGGTCCCCAAAGTGAGATTATTGAGGGCGCAGAAGAGAAGTTAGAATGGAGACTATATTTAAGTGTCTGAAAAGTTAGAATTCAGAGATTTGAAAAGTTCACAGTCTTCACTGGCTATAGACAAGAGAAAATGGGCATAGAGTTCTTAAACTGATATAACATTTTTCCTATATGTCAAGATTTAAAGCATTGGGACTTCCCTGGCGGCCTGGTGCTTAAGACTTCGCTTTCCGATGCAGGGGGTGCAGGTTCGATCCCTGGTTTGGGAGCTAAGACCCCACGTCTCTCGACCAAAAAAAACAAAGAACATAAAACAGATTCAATAAAGAATTTAAAAATGGGATAGGGAGTGTGGGAGGGAGGGAGATACAAGAGGGAAGAGATACGGGGACATATGTATAGCTGATTCACTTTGTTGTAAAGCAGAAGCTAACACACCATTGTAAAGCAATTATACTCCAATAAAGATGTTTAAAAAAATGGTCCTCATCAAAAAAAAGAAAAAAAAATTTAAAGCGTTGAAATTTTAAATGTAATTAATGACATTTTGAAGAAAAGTGTTTTGCTGGAAGTATTTTTAAAACTTTCCTCCATGGGGTTGTAAGATAAACAAAATAAATTCCTTAGTCATGAATGTGTCTTTTATTAGCTGTCAGGGTTAGGGTTCAGTAAAAATAGACTGATTTTAAAGTTCCTAGGGATAAAGAGATAGAGGTTGTGCATGACCCCTGCTGGCATGGAAACACGGATATATCTGCTGCAAACTCCTCCCTATAAAATAGAGAATAAAGGGGCCGGTCAGAGGAGTGCAAATAGTTGGGTGAAGGGAATAAAACTGTCATCCAAAGGTGTGTATCAAACAGGATTGGTTATTGGGGGTTGATGGACCATCGAGAGACCAAGGTGGGGATGGGGATGTAAGAATTTTAAAAGGTGAGAAATGAAATGGACAAAAGAGCTTAAGAGCCTTAGGAATCTGGAGGCATTATATTAATTTCTGGTCAGTGCTCAGAGTTTGTGTAAGTGATGTACTAGGAGGATGGGGTCGTGTGCACAAAAGCACTTTCTGAAGTAAAAACACCAGGTGGATTGAGATCGAGTGCAAAGACCCTTAGAACAAATGTTCCAAAGCAAGGGCTCACTGGGTGTGAAAGAACCAGTCTAGAAATTAGGGGAGTCACTGAACCCATCAGGCCCTTTTGATCTTCAGAACTTGAGAGATTAACTCTTATTTCTTATATTCTGAAGATGAAATGATGTAAGAAATATTTGAGGTTGGATGTGAAATGTGAACACCTTTGCTCAATGTGCATTTATTGAGTGGCTTCTCTGAGTGCAAAGTACCGTTCTAGGTGCTCGGGGTTTATCAATGAATAAAGAAGACAAAGTTCTCTGCCAACCGGCAACTTACATTCGAGGGTAGGTAGCATCAAGTGCCCAGTAAACCAGTAATGCATGGGTAAATTACATAATATTTAGAAGGTAATGAGTGGTATTAAAAACAGAAAAGTAGGGCTTCCCTGGTGGCGCAGTGGTTGAGAGTCCGCCTGCCGATGCAGGGGGCGCGGGTTCGTGCCCCGGTCCGGGAGGATCCCACATGCCGCGGAGCGGCTGGGCCCGTGAGCCATGGCCGCGGAGCCTGCGCGTCCGGAACCTGTGCTCCGCAACGGGAGAGGCCACAACAGTGAGAGGCCCGCGTACCGCAAAAACAAAAACAAAAACAAAAAAACCCCAGAAAAGTAGAGCCAGGGTGAGGGGCATCAGCAGTGCCCAGTGGAGGGTCAGATTGCTGCATCCAAAGCAAGATCTGAACAAGGACTTGCAAGAGGTGACTTATGTGGACATTTATGCCAAGAGCATTCCAGGCAGCAGCAGAAGAGCCAGCAGAAAGGCTTTAAGGCAGGAGTCTCTTTAAAGAATCGCAAGGCAAGTATGGCTGTTGACAAATGAACTAAAGGGAGAGGAGCGGGACAAATCTAGACATAGGCACCTTCTCAAATGTTTTGACTCAGTCTTTCAGCTATTGAACTCTCAAGGAAAGAATTATTCAGAGAATTTAGTGTTAAAAAAAAAATCACTGTTAAACCAGAAAACCATTTAAAAAAATCAGAATTATGATACAGCTTATGCTGTAAAGGTATGAGAATATAACACTTTTTAGATTCTGACAAGAAATTGAAGTAGGTGATGCAGCCCCCAACTTTCTCTATTGTCTTTCATTAGTGTCCACACATAGATACTTTTGACTTCCTCATATGTAAGTTCTGGATTTGATGTTTCATACCCGAGTTTATTTTAAACAATTAAATATTGATTATTCTTTCTAGATAGCCTTTAATTTAGTATCTACTTACTTTTACTGTATCTTCCGTTGATAACGTATCCTGGTTGTAATTTCCACATTCAGATGTATAGAAAAACAACTTTATTTTCTAGAACTCAATTCAAATTGCTGTTGAATCACTATTTATTATTATTATTCCTGATGGCTATGCAAAACATAAATATTTTTAAAATATTGTAATCCTGCACCTTCAGTCTTTTATGTATGCATTTGGATTCAGGCTGTTTCCCTTTCTTCTTTCACCCACAGGGCAGATGATGTTGACATACTGTCTCTGTCCTCCCCATACCCTGTGCTGTTTTCTGTGCTGCTGGTTTAACTTGTGTCCTGTTATCTCCTCTTATAAGTCCGTTCTTTTCCTCATGCTGATCAGGCCTCCATGTTGGCTTTTGTTGACACCAGTCAGTTGTTCCCTATCAAGGAGCAGTTATGAAGAAGCCGCCTCTCTCCTGGGAGTTGGGTCTTATTTTCCATCCCACCACTAGACTGGGGTTTCAAGTCCAAGAAAAGGAGGAAAGAGAGGCCCCACCACATCGCAAATCACAACTCTCTTTATTCCTTTTCTCTCCCACCACCGTCTTGCCACCAGTTTTTCCTTCAACCCATCCCGGAAAGGATTTTTTAACCTCCTCTTAGGACAGATGAAGCTGCAAGTACTTTGTGTCTAGTATCTTCCTTAATCCATCTTATTAGAAAAACTTGTTCTCTTAGGTTGCCAGCCTCTGGTTCTTGATATTTAAAAGGAAGTTTCTAGAATTTGTCTCTCACAAATTTTGTCTCTTGCAAAGAAAAGCTTTGGCTATCACAACCATTGCAGCTGAAATAATTTTTATTGCTCGTTTTGCAATTCAACCTTGCAATTGTAATCACCCAGTCACTGGATGCTGCAGCCTCAATGGGTGGAGGCCTATGAAGCAGCAGGCCAAAACATAACCAATTTTCCATAAAACACATATTTAGCTGAATGCTTTGTATATTGTCAATGCTTAACAATTATACTTTTTGCACTGAAATGTATTTCTAAATGCTGTAAGGCAAATCACCTTACAGTCAATCTAAGAAAGCTGAATATTCCTGTATAAATAGGAGGTTAAATTGTCACTTTTGCTTTCCAAGTCATTCTGAGATGGAACATTTGCCAGGATATAGCTCTTTTCTAGATTGTAAATGTTTAATGAGGACAGATAGCACGGTCTTATCTTCTTTTGGTTAAACTATTCAATGATCTATACACCAGAGTTGCAAAACAAGTGATTTCTTTCAAGCCATTGAGTTCAGAAAAGAAGCACACGCAGGGGGAGAGGGGCAGAAGTGGCTGAGATTCCTGTTTTCGCATTAAAAGCTGTAGAATTTTTGAAAATTATTATGCTAAGTCTCAGTTTCATCACTTCTAAAATGGGGATATAATACCAATTTTAGGTACTATTTGTGAGCTCACCTAAGGTAATATATTTCAAAGTTCTTTGTGAACACATTATAATACACCATGTAACCATAGGTTGCTATTATTAATAGTGAAAATAATGGCCAGAGAAAGTAATACTTAAAAAAAAATCAGGTTAGGATTTATGTCATTTCAGATGTGAGCTATTTACTATAACCTTGAGAATTGTCTGGTTTCAAAGGATTTTAATCCATATCGCCTGAAGATCTACTGTGTCCTCAGTACTCTGCAGTACTTGTCAACTCAAAGGCATATCATAAAAATTGTGGTTTTTTTCCTTTTAAAGAAAAATAGTATTTTTAGACCATAATGACAGAAAGAGGAAGAATGAACAACAGACAAAACCATAGTGTAGAAAAAAGTGTTCATTTATTTGGACTTGACCTATAGAAATTGTATATCAATGAGTAGGTAGTTTAAATAATATTGATTTCTTTTAAAAATCCTTTATGAAAATCTGACAGCTTTAGTAAAATGTGTTTCTGTTTTACTTACTGAGTATATTAAGTATTTAATAGTGTATCTAGAATGAGTTGGAACAAGTGCTATAATGTAATTATAGGATACATTTATTGATTAAAGTTAACTGAAAAACTGAGTGTCATATTAACTTGGTGAGTTAACAAAGAGAATGGAGTGATGGTTAAACTCTGACCTTGGCTTTTAAAAGAAAAGATTGATATAATATTCTGCCTGATGTTTTCCCTATTTTGTATTACAGAATTTTCATGTGACCTTGAATTGTAAAGTTAGAAAGCAGCTTTGAGAAACACTTAATAAAATAATTTTAAATTCAGATCATGCACCTAGTTTAAAAATCATTACACCTCACTGAAGGTACAAAATTAAAAGCAAAATTCCCCTCTCCTTCTCACCTCTTTCCAGAACCATTTTCTGGGAGTGGCCATGTTTCTTATTATGTATTTAGCTGTTCTGTTGAATACAAACATAATTCTAAAGTATTTATGCCTCTATTTCTTTTTTTTTTTAATTGAGATCTGATTGACATATAGCACTGTATTAGTTTTATGTGTACAATGCAATGATCTGAAATATGTGTATATTGCAAAATGGTTGCCACAGTAAGTTTAGTTAACATCCATCACCACACAGTTACAAATTTGTGTGTGTGTGAGAGAGAGCACACCTTTTAAGATCTACTCACTTAGCACGTTTCATATATAAATACAGTATTATTAGCTACAGTCACCATGCTGTACATCACATCCCCAGAACTTACTTATCTTATCACTGGAAGTTTGTACTTTTTGACCATATTCACCCATTTTCCCATTCCCCACACCCACCTCCGGAAACCACCAACCTGTTGTCTGTATTTATGAGCTCATTTTTTTTTTTTTCTTTTTTCTGGTTCTTGTTGGTTTTTCTAGACTCACATAAAAATGAGATCATATGGTATTTTTCTTTCTCTGTCTGATTCATTGCACTCAGCATAATGCCCTCAAGGTCCATCCATGTTGTCGCAAATGGCAGGATTTCCTTCTTTTTATGGCTTCATAATGTTTCACTGTATATATATATATATATATATATATATATATATATATATATATATATATATATATACTACTTTTCTTTATCTATTCATCGATCTGTGGGCACTTAGGTTGGTTCCATATCTTGGCTATTGTAAGTAATGCTGCAATAAGCATGGGGGTGCAGATATCTTGCTTCAGTTTCTTGATTAATCGATTTTAAATACTTCGTCTACTTCCGACCTCCTTTACTACACTGTAACTTAGAGATTTTCCTAATTAGCCTTTATTTTTTTTAATATTTCTGGTGGTTATCTTCATAACTTTAAATAATGTTCTTCAATTTCTATTTCTTTATCTATGTTAAATAGATACTATTGACTCTTTCCATGTTGAGTACTAGTAAACTTACCCTCTGCTCATCACTATTCTCTACCTTCCTCCTACATCTCTATCAGTTATGTCATTGCCATTTTTTTTTTACTTCATCAAGGTTTATAATCTGTACATTTCATTCTGTATAATTAAGTCTATCATGCTGTTATTTCAGTTGTTCTAAACCCTGGCTGCATGTTAATCATCCAGAGGTGTTAGAAAAAATGTTGATGCCAAGCCTCACCCCAGACCAATTAAATCAGGATCTCTAATGTTGGCCCTGTAAATTACTATTTTGCATAAAATACTCAAGCAATTCTAATGTGCTTCCAACATTTAGCACTGCATGTATATTGGTTAGTCTAAAAATTGAAAACCAATGAGTAACTTTTACATGTTTACATGTATTATGTATGTGTATTATGTATTATTTACATGTATTATGATTATACAAATATTATTAGCCAGAATACCAAGTGTGTGTATGAGTTTGCGTATGCGTGATTATATTCCTATTTTACTAATCTCATGTGGCACAAATTCTATGTGGCAAAGCATATCAAGTGTCAGGTTCAAGTTCAAATGGATTCTCTTCTCTTAAACTTCATTAACTAAGTAAAGTCTGGCCATAGTATATGTTGAGTTATATTTATTTCAGGGTTTATTGTTTCTTTCCACTTTCAGAGTGTCAAATTCTTTCTTTATCTATTGATAAAAGAGGTATGTATTCTGTTACAAGTATGGAAATCTGCCAAGTTAGTCATATAAATTGTAGAATGTAATCCACCCACTTCTTGGATTCATTATTTGTGCAAATTTTATTTCCAGAAGGGGTAAATGTAAGGTAAAGTTTTAACTTTTTTGCTTTCACAACTATTTAGAGATTTCCATAGTTTTCTTCATTCAAATCATTTTTCTTTAGAACTTTTTAGAAATTTAATCTTACTGAAATATTTGGTCTGACACCAACCAGATATAATGCAATTCAATTCTGACACTAAATCCCTAGCATTATCACAGACCCCACAGGATAAGGACAGAGTTCTCCACAACATTTTCTTTACTTCAGGCACCAGCCACAGCTCTCAGAGTATCCCCAAGCCACGCACACTTCTAAATGACTGGCTACAAATTTGGGGGTTCCCATGATTTCCTCAGGCTCCATAATTTGCTAGAATGACTCAGAGAACTCAGGAAAGTGCTATATTTGTGATTACAGTTTTATTATAAAGGACATTTTAGAGTGAGATCTGGGAAAGATCACATAGCTTCTGTGCCCTCCCCTTGTTGAATCAGGGCACGTCACCCTCCCAACACATCCACGTCATCACCAACCAGGAGGCTTCACTGAGCTTCCTCCTCCAGACTTTTTATTGGATTTTTTTTTTTAATGTAGGCATGATTCATTAAATCATTGGCCACATGGCCGAACTCAATCTCCAGCTCCCTCCACTTCTCCCCAGAGATCAAGTGGTTGACTGTTCCAACCTCTAATCAGGTGGCTGGTCTTTCTGGTGCCCAGTGCCTAACCTGGAGGTGCCCACTAGAAGTCACCTCGTTAGCATAACAAAGCCACTCCTACCACTCAGGATGCTGCAAGGGTTTGGAAGAGCCATGCCAAGAACCCAAGGCAGAGACCAGACAAATTATTTACTCTACCACACCATTTAACACGGTGGTGGCTGCGGTAGAGAGGGGGGAGAACAAAGAAATAGGTGCTGCCTGATTTTGTGCAATAGGAACTTACGGTGGCACTGTCCCCACAGAACTGTGTGTTCCACTGTGGTATCATTTATCAGCAGTGAGGAATATAGAGTAAGAGTTTTCTTATTTAATGTCTCTTTTCTCTTACTATTCTTTTAACACTTCTCAAGTCCTTTCTGTAACTAAGCCGAGAGCATAACCCTTGTTCAATGATAAACTCTCTTCCTCACCCAGACTAAGTTTTTAAAATTTACCAGACAGTTCTGATTTTCGTGAGGAAAAATATCTGGTATTTTAACAAATAATTTGTAATGACAGGACTACTTTTCATACATATCAACCAGCTAATAATAATTATTATTGTTATAATTATAATAACTAATATTTCCTGAGGGCTTACTATGAAAGTCTCTTTATGAGCTATATGCTTCACATGCAATGTTTTAATTACTCTTTACAACAAACCTGTGAGGTAGGTACTAATATTATTTGCATTTCACAGAAACCGAGGCCTAGAGATGGAAAGTGAGTTGTTTGTGTACATATAATTAATGGTAGCACTAGAACTTGGACCTAGGTCTGCATGACTTCAAAACATGCTCTTAACTGCTATGATATATTGGTTGCTTTTCTCTTTTGTATTTGGGCTACAGACAAAGTGAGGACTACAGAGAGTAATCCATTCTGAAGACATTGGAAGGATGTATAATGAGATTTTTTTCAGAACGTTTCAGTGGATGGCACCATTCTATCATTGTCTTGAAAGAACCTTAATACATAATTTTTATTAGTTATTTGGTCTCTTATTTTAAAGAAAGACTAAATAAGCCCATCCTTTTTATGCCTGTGCCATGGACTTTCCTTGGTAACACCTTCAAGGATGACGTTGGGGACATTTAACAGTCATTATGTTTATTCTCTAGAATCCACATTGCCTACATTTTTCAAAAGTGGGAGTTATGGGGATAGGGCAAGTGGGCAGCTAGTCAGAACAATTATTTGGTGCTGCAGGCAATTCGTATATATCTAACTGGAGAGCTGTTATCATAAAATACCTTACTGAATTTGAAAAGGTTAGGGGGTTTTGGGGGGTTATCACATACAGCTTCTTCATCTTGCCTGAGGTCATGTAATTTGTGTCCATACAGAACAAGGAATGGAACACAGGGAAAATGGTTCCATGCGCTTGCCGGTTCACAAGCGTGGGCATTTGATTTATTCAATCTTTGTACTTTTATGCAGTGGGGGGCATCTTATCAGAGTGCTGCTGACCATCTGTGTTTTAAAGGTGTTACAGTATCAGCTTGGGTCGCAGTTTCTACATCTCTTTTATAATCTGCCCAGCTTCTGAGAAGTTATTGCCATTTCCTTCTTCCTACAATCAAAATGTCAGTGCCTCCCACCAAACAGGCTTTGCTCCTTGGCTATGAACATGGAGACCCATAAAAAAGCTCATGTGAATCAAGTTTATAGTGACAGAGCAGTGGCCTTATTTTACATAAAAATACAAGAGCCATCTTTTTTAATGGATTAAAAACAACCCTTGTCGGAGGGAAGCACAGAGTGTTTTACTCCATCAACAGATCACTTACTACAACTTTGGGGCAGATACAAAGCAATCACTATGCAAAGTCGAAAAATCTTTCCTATCGTAAGGCATATCAGGTTCTAAACAATTGTGTGCAGATCCTTCCTAGCATTTGTGAATATCATCATCCAGCTTTAATTCCATTTTATGAATTCTAGTTAGACACCTGTCTACTCCGCTGTTTTTAGTACTGTCGCCCTTCCCTGTGAATGAAGCTGTGGCCAGTTGTGACAAACCTAGCAGAGCCTCTTCTGGGTTCTCCTATCTGAGCCTCCAGATACTCAGGCTGGGCAAGCCCTCACCCAGCAGCCAGGCTTGGAAATACCTTGGCCACCTTGAAAGAAGAGGACTGTGGGAAACTGGCAGTCACTCTTCAAATATATTTAGGGTACTCAGAACCCAATTAGAGTAATGGAAGCTAGGCAATTTAACGCAAAGATTGGATTCAGTCTGTTTGCTTTCCTGGTCATTAATTTTAGCGGACCTGGTCTCACTCCACTTCTGACTTTTTGGGTGAGGGGTTGGGGAGTAGGGATGAACAGCTTCTTCTTTTCCTGTCCCTGTCCAGAAGGTGTTCAAAATGCCAAAAATAAAATCACTGCTCACTTGATGAGAGGACCTGAATGGTACCTGGCCAATAGGAGGACCTGATATCCGTGTCAAAGTTCTTGTCCACTGACATCACTGGGTCCTAGTAAAATAGGTAAAATGTTTTTATATTTTCAGGTTGGACACTTACATGGAGAAAAAGTTTAAAAACAGTCACAATCAAGGTATATCTCTTTCACTTACTGTAAATTTTTCACTTGAAAACAATTAGCATTTTAAAGCTCTAAGCAGAATGTTACTCCCATTTTTATCTCCTCTGTTAGTCTCCAGGTGCCTTGCGGTATTAATTTTTAGGCATAATGTAAATTTAAGGCTCTAATGTATGAATTTTTAATGATGGAAGTTAAAGAATGGCATATTTAGGAGCTGACAGATATATGCAAACTTGCGTAGGACAGTCATGGTGCTTCTAAGAGTGAGAACCTAGTTACAAAAATTAAGGAAGAACTCAGAAACGAAAAGACCAAATTCCCAGAAGCTTGCCTCCCATGTAATAAACACCTGTCATTGGATGGTGGTTAATCTAGTGACCCTTCTCTCGTTCCTGAGCTGGGTTGCCACCTTACCACTGACTCCTGGAGCTGGCTGAGGATGGAGGGGATCTCCAGCCTCATACCTGAATTTGCCCAGGTCTCCAACACTCCCTTACGCCCACATATGCATAAACACAGCCTAAGACTATGTAGGCAGGTGGAAACTGACTGAACAATTTACAGATTAATGAATTAGTCCATGTTTAAACTTCCAGCTAACAAGGTAATCATTTATTTACCTAACAAGCTATACTTTGATTACAGGCCATGATGGGCCATTAAAAAATGAAACTGTTTGCATATCCAAACTAGCTCGGTATTTTATGCTTTATTTCACATTAAGGAGGCACTTTTGAAAGCTAACAACTCTCATGAACGTACAAGGTAGAATTTGTATTTAACATTTGGAATTTAAGTCTAAAAAAACTCATGTGCTTATTTATTGTTTTAAAATTAATCTGGTATACAGCATGATATAATGAAAATAATAGAGAATCTGGAGTAACTCAGGTTTCTTATCCTAGTACTGGCATTTCACAAGCTGTATGATCTTGGGCAAATTGATCAACCTCTCTGAACTACACAAATCATACTATCAACCAATAATACCTGAATTAGGATTTCAGTAAGCCCCAATGAAGACTGCAAAGTTCTTGAGAACAGTAAAATTCAATTCACATTTTGTCTTTAACTTATAAAATGCATACATATCCTTGATGCTTTGATGTCATAGTTACTTGAAAAAACTCTAATGAGGTGGAAAGGTAGTCATCTAGTGGTTCCCAAATTTGATTATACACAGAATTACTGAGGCCACTTGCTAAAAGTGCAGAATCTTCATCCTATACCCACAAAATCTAATTTAGTAAGTCCAGGATGGGTCCTAGTAATCTGTTTTTAGCAAGAGTCTTAGTTGATTTTTTTTTTTTGATTTTTATATTTACAATAGTATTGAGTTGGCCAGAAAGTTCTTTCAGGTTTTTGTAAGCTCTTATGGAAAAACCCGAACGCACCTTTTGGCCAACCCAATATTAATCTAAAAACCAGTGTTGGGAACTACTCTAAGATTTCTTTGAAGTTCCTTAACATATACATTTAATTTTATTTGACAAACATGTATATGACATTTAACAAATATGTATATGAGTTCCTAACATATACATTTAATTTTATTTAACAAACACGTAGATGACATTCGTTATGGGTCAGGCATTGTTCTGAGTGCTGTAAAGATATTTACTCATGAATCTTCATAAAACTCCTTGAAGTAGGTGCCATTGTCATCATCCCCATTTTATATATGAAGAAAGTGTGGCACAGGGAAAACACGTTTCACACCTAAGCCTGCACAGCTAGAAGGCAGAAAGGCAGGCATTTGAACTAGGCCATCTGACCCTGGAGTCCTACTCTAAGCCACTGTGCTATACTGCTTCTCTTATATTGCTGTCTTGTAATCTTCTTGAACAGTTGGCAAAAATCCATGACTAATTTGAATAAGCTTAGAACAAATTATTTTGAATCGTGCAACTTTTGTTGAGCTCCTACAGGTATTGAGTCTGATTCTAATTGTAGGGTAGACAGAGATAAGACCTCATCCTTCACTTCAGAGACATTACAAGTTAATCAAGGGTCTGAATGAGTGCTATTGCCATCACTGACCTAGGACCGAGGTATCCTAGCTTGTTTTTCCCGGGAAGCAGAGATTGAGACAAGACCTTGCATGCAAGCTTATTTTGGGCAGGAGTCCCAGAGAGCAGTGGGGGATTGGGAGGGGTACAACAGAGATGGAGGGATGGATTAAACAAGGATACACCACTGAGCTCGTCACCACGGTGGGCGACTGAGTCTCTATCCCACTGGGATGCTCTGAGGAACCCTGTAGAGGACACTCTTGAGGGCTGGGAGAGGAGAGAATTGAATACATTAGCTGTCCCCACTGGTTAGGGGTTGTCCCAAGGAGTAATAATGCCCTCCCGCTTCCAGGTTTGTGGGTGCATCAGAATGGCTGCATGGTTTCCCGGGTGCCACAGGTAGAGTACAAAGTGGGCCCTAGAGCCTTACTACTCAATGTGTGGTCCAGAGCCCTGCACATCTGTGTCACTTAGGAGCTTGTTTGCAATGCAGAATCTCAGCCCCGCGCCAGAACGAGTGGACCAGAATGGACTCTTTAATAAGATCTTCAGATGATTTAAACACATATAAAAGTTTGAGAAGCGCTGGCCCTGAGCATCTGAGCTGTGCTCCAGAGGGATCTAATATTTGCCGCCTACAAGGCCACCTATGATCCAGCTCCTGGCTTCTGCTCCAGGCTACTTTCCTGTTGCTTTTCACGGCATTGACTGTACCCCAGCCACACTGGTCTTCCTCTGGTCCTACAACCTGTCAAGTTCTCTCCTCAGTATGTATGTTTCCACTGCCTGCGATGTCCTCCCTCTGCTCAGCTCTCTTTTATCACCTGGGTTGCAGTTTAAATAACGCCTTATGGAGACCTTTCCTGTACACACCATGTAAATTAGGATCTGCACTGTGTTGGTTTTTTTTTCAATCTTAGCAATTGGTTTTAATTTTTTTCTTCATAGCACAATTTGTAATATTGTATTTTTTAAAAAATCTGTGTATTATCTATATCTCACACTAGATTATAAATTTTCCATAAGGGTAGGAATCATGAGTGAGTGTTCCCCATTGCATTCTCAGGGTCTACTTGTGTTTAAGACATGTCAGAACACAATATACATATATTGAATGAATAACTAAAAAGTGGAAAAGAAGACAGGGTTTGAACTACACAGACACGTGTTGAAATTTTGGTACTATTACGAACACAGTGAATTGGGTAATCTGCACTTGATCATCTCAGTTTTTGTCATCTGTAAAATAGAGAGAATATATACACACTTCACGGAATGACTACAAAGATGAAAGCCTTTTAGAATTCTCTGTCCCCTGGAGTTGTCTTTGGTTTAGATAATCTTAGTATGTATTAGAGGCTGTAGGATGTTTGCCAGCAACATAGGACTAAGGAATATAATATCTCAGACAGTTCAAATAAACAATTGTGAGAAGGAATTTATGGGTTAAAACACTTTCCTCCATTGCCCCATTTTCCAAGGTCTATTTCCACATCAACCTTCTACTACACTCCATTATAAAAACTAGGATGTTACAGTGGGAAACAGAAATGAGCCTATAAAAGGGAAATTTGCATCCAGTTTGAAGGCCTAATCTGGTGATCTTGCCTGTGTGTGGACTCTTGATATATTTTGGTATATCACAGAGTACTTACCTACTTCCACTGGGAGAGTCTTCAATTGGAGCTCCTGGCATCTTAGCATCAAGGACATTTGCTAGAGCCCTATATCCTCCCTAAATTTTAACATCAATAAATCAGACTCCTATCTAGGAAAGGTGAGACATACCTGCTACAGTTATTTAACACAACTCAAATCCCAGAACAAGGGGCTTATATTTCATTAGAAGGCCCGTTTAGGCTCTGCATTGTCCAGACAGACCAAAAGAAATATGTGTGTGTATAAATATATATATATATTTATATACAGAGAGAGGTTAAGGTGGGTTTTGTTTCCACTCTGATTTCAGTACTCTGTTATACAAAGTGCCTTTTATAGTCCACTTTTATTCTGACTGTTTCTCTTTCATGTCTCACCAATTGTACATAGCACAGTGACTGGTTCCCGACAAGTGCTGAATTAATTTAAAATATTATGACATACATACATAGAAATAGTAATGGGGATAAGTAGAAAATACAGCAGGTGCACAAAGAAGTGATTAGGGATCAGGTCTGCACCAAGTGTGCAAGGGTTTGGGGAAGGTTTCCTGGAAAAGGAGGTATAGAAGTTGACTTAGAAGATATCCAAGAGTTTGTCAGTTGGAGAAGAAATTAGAGATTTTTCAGGCTGAGGGAACAGCAAGGAAAATGTAGGCACATGGCCCATCCAGGGATGACTTCAATGTAGGTGTGCGTTCAGTCAGTGTTAGGATAGGAAGACAAAGAATGACTGAGGAAAACCTTGCCTCTGCCTTGGCAGGGCTCACAGCCCTAGTGGTGGATGCAAAGGGTGCTTGTGTGTAAGTCTGAACATTTTCCTGAAATCAATGTGTGTACATAAGGGGGTGAAGGGTGAAGGGGCAAGGACACTCATATGGAGATTATAGGTAAAGACGGCAGTTGAGAGGCTCTCATGGTCCAGGTAAGGAAATTAAAGATATAGAGCAGAGGATTTTTTTTTTTTTTTTGAGATACTATCAGTCAGTCCCACTGTTGACCATTTTTTTCCAAAATAAAAAACAAATCGACCTATATCTTCCCACTTATTCTTTCATAGAATGGGAATGTGGGGAAAATATGCATACACACACACTCACAAACGCACTCACACATACACACACATACACACAAATAAACACACACACAAGACAAAATCTGTGCCTTCAATATTTTCATATTTTTGTACATGAAATTAATAATTTTATATCAACTGTCACAGTGACAACAACATTTAAATATGAATTTGAATGTTTGCCAATTAATCTGAGACTAGCACTGACCAGAGATTTCATGTGGATGAAAAGTATTCAATTCTGAATCAACTCTGATAAGCAAATATAAAAGCTACTGGACCAGATTTCATGCTTCATTTTCCCCTGGTTACTGGATAGTTATGCTCGGCCATAGCGGTCTAAACTAGGATACTTTGCCAGATGAGAAGGTAATATAAATGTAAAGCACTCTGTGAAACAATAACTTACTTAACACCTAGTTACATTTTGATTTGGATTTACTATATTTATCATGGACTTTTTAAATGAAAAATTTACCACAGATTCAATATGGAAGGGGAAACAGACCAGGGAGATACTTTCCAGGTTTCCCACATATGAATGTTAACACATGACTCTTTAGGACAGAACACTCAAACCCTTGGCTACATCATTCACTGACAATGGCTAATGCCTTGATTATGCTGGAGTATCTTCAAATTCAACACCCAAATATGATGCAGCCAAGGGTACCTGTGATTGTTATAGGTCATCACAGCAACACTATGAAGTAGCTATTGTCACTTCTATTTTGTAGAAAAGAAGGCTGAGTCTGACCAATTAAAAACTTGCCTAGGACAATACAAATGATTCAGAATGTGAATATGAATGTGGGCTCCAAGTTCAGCCCTCTTCCTCTGTATTTCTCTGACTTTTCAGATCAAGGTCATCAATCTCTACTACTTTCTCTGTAAACTCAATGTTCTCAGAAATATTAGTAGGTTGGGTAAAGATCAGATAAATATTCAAAAGAAAGTTAAAATATTTTGAAACAGTTTTCTGTGAGAACTTAGACCTTATGTTAAATATGAATAATAAATCCATAAAGAAAACTACTAGTTTTCACTAACTTAACTGTAGTTGTACGTTTATAGAAGATGATTACGTTACTATAGATTTAACCTCTTCACATTGCTTGGTGAACATTTCATCTGTTTATCCTCAGACCATCTGCTGGGAAAAGGGTGGGAGTATTATTTTGGATCTCATGGTGAGGAAAACAGATATTAGCAGAGCACATATTGTGTGAAGGAGCAGGGTTGTAACTTGAGTCACAGCTGTGAACACGTGCTACCTGATGACCTGTACCTTGCCTCTCTGTAAATTACTTCAGTCCTCACTTCTGTCCATCTGGAGGCTTTCAGGAGTAATAGATCCCATTAGATGACATGGCATGCAAAAAAAATTCTTCTCACTTGTCATGCAAGTTATTTTCGTTATTTATAATTTTTCACTTAAGTAGTTCATTGGTGACTAGAAAGCAAATTCTAACCTGTATTTCTTATTCTCTGGCGGTCCCATTGACAGTTTTACTCATTCAAGTATTGGCAGTATGGAATTATAGTTATGTAGTTATCAATTAAAAATAATATAGTCCCTCTGTGTTTTATTACTTAGCTGAATATATTTTGAGTGTGTTTGTGTATGTATGTGTGTGTGTATACATCTCCTGATGCATAGTCTGTTGCTCAATTGAACACTTTTTATAAAACATGTTTGGTTCTCTACATGCTACCTTGTACGGCTGCCTGAATATAAAATGTTGCTTACAGTAAGTAAGAGATGTAGACCTAGAGTTTTCTTGTTGCAATATTTCTCTGTTCTACAATGTTTGTGTACTATTTCAAGGAGAAAAATATAACTCTTTCCTCTTTTATTTACTTCCTTTCACTTCCTCATTACTGGTATAAATGTGGTTTCCTCATTCTTATTGATTAGCATTACAATACCCAAGAGTAAAGGCTGAGTAAAATTTTGTAGATGGCTAGCTTTTTTTTTTTTTTTTGATGGCTAGCTTTTTTAAAAGAATCTTTTATTTATTTATTTAAAGTATAGTTGATTTACAATGTTTCAGGCATACAGCAATGTGATTCAGTTATATATATATATATATATATATATATATTCTTTTTTAGATTCTTTTCCATTAAATGTTTTTACAAGATACTGAATCTAGTTCCCTGTGGTATACATTAGGTCCCTGTTGTCTATCTGTTTTATATAGTAGTATGTATCTCTTAATCCCAAATTCCCAATTTATCCTTCCTCCCTTCCCCTTTAGTAACCATAAGTTTGTTTTGTATGGCTGTGAGTGTATTTCTCTTTTGTAAATAAGTTCATTTTGTATCGTTTTTTTTTAGATTCCACATATAAGTGATATCATGTAATATTTGTCTTTCTCTCTCTGACTTACTTCACTTAGTCTGATAATCTCTAGGTCTACCCATGTTGCTGCAATGGCATGATTTCATTCTTTTTTATGGCTGAGTAATATTGGCTAGCTTCTCTTGTCTTCATATTTATTAAACATTGCTGACCCAGGCTCTGAGTCAGCAAGGTATACAGTAGGATTTGTAAAGATGTTAAACTTTTCTTTTTCGTTTCAATAAATACCTAGTGAAGTTTTGCCTTTATGATTAATATACACTATTTTTCTAAGTTTCAGGAAAGTTAAAGTCAGCCTCTCAGAGCCTGAGGATCATATTTATTGTTTTAGAAATCACTCAGATGCTCAACTGTGCAATAGAGCAGAATTCATTCATCTAGAAACAGAAAGAAACTGAGCAGTGCTGCAGTTAAGCTTATGCTTTCCATAGGCAGAGGCTGTTAAACATGACCCTGAAGAGATTTACACTGAGTCTCATTACGGCTCAGGAAGATGTTTGCTCTCATACAGATGAGACCTTTAGGGATGCAGTAATAGCCCCCTACAGATAGATTCACTGTCCACAATCTTTCAGTTTATGTCTTGGTTAGTTTTCAGTTCATAACCAGAAACTGTGTAGAAATATAGCTATTTGGACTCTATTTTCCTCTAATAACATTGGCTGACTAAAGTTATCAAATAGTTGGTAAGCCAATAAAATCAGGCACCTAGTAAACAATGATAGGTCATTAGACAATATATATGATTACTCTGATATCAGAGGTGATGCTAAATTTGAAATAAATTTGTAATAATGATTGATATTACTTGTGATTACAAATTATCTGAAGTGAAAAATTACTTCAAATAGAAAGGTAGCTTTTTAAAGCTTGGTTGAAAAATATCTGAACTATCAATGTCATAAAATAACTTTTCAACAATTCATTGTTTCATGATAAACATGGATAGCCCTTCAAGTTTTTAAAAACAAATTCCCAGTGCACCAAGTTAAGAGTTAAACTCCACTAGAGTATTTCATATTGCCTGTAAGTGAATATGGACTACAGGTAGCCGTCTTGGGCTTTACATGCAGATAGATTTGCTTAGTGTAGTAATATAATTTTATTTGAACTAATAATGCTGCACAAAAACACAAAGGCACGAATGATCAAATATCTCTACGTGGGGAGTGTTGAATGTGAAGAGATTTTTTTCCCTGTCGATAGAAAAGCTTATACTGTCACACTGGTATAATATACACTTCTGTTTTCTTATTACACATAGATACTAAGTGTGTTATAAAAATTGAGGGTTCCTGGAAATACTTTTTTTCCAAAATAAAGTTACTGATTAGATCTCCATGCATTCTGACTGGATTATTTTGGTTGACTTAGAAGTGGCTTACATAAAGAAGGTGCTCAATAAATATTTGTTGAATAAGTAAACAAGAATACTAGAAAAAAATCACTGGAAATGAATGAATTCAAAACTATCGACCATACCTGGTAAAGAGTTCCCTTTATTTACATTGCTCATAGTTGTTACAATGACAAGATATCAACATGGAAAGGTTAAACCCATAATTTCACCAAAAGTATATATCGATATAGCTACGTAATAATTATAAAATACTTTAAAATATCTTTGTGTTTGATGACACTTGTTACTTCTACTCTGAATTCTATCTAAGCATCTTAAAAATCAGCTGAATTATACTTCATTTAGGATACAGCTCTCCATTTCATCTTAATACAAAGTGGTTTCTCCATGAATTTACATAAATACATTTTTTATTAAAACTGTAATTACCTGTGTAACTTGAGACATGATATATATATATTTGCTATTTATTATTATTAATCTCTAAGGATTCAAACTCACGATTCAATAATCTTTCCCACTACTGACTTTCTCTACTGTTTGACAAGCTCATCATAACCAAAATTAACTCACCTCACTGGCTTATGCAACTACTTAGGTGTGAATGGCAGCCCTATTGTACATAGAAGCCCTTCTTCCTTGCTCCATTTCATTTCCTCCTCGCTTAGCCGTCGTGGCAGAATTTCTGTTGATGTCAGCTAGAGCAGCTCCATGGAAATTTTATTCCCTTCTCTCAGTCCTCCCTCACCCGTCTTCCCACTCTTGTATAGGTAGCTTTGGTTTTCCTAGATCCCAGCTCTCTATCTGATTACACTACAGTTAGGGAGACCTTGTCTCAGCTCTTTCCGTGCTACCACCCTCTCTGTCTTCTTAATGGAATGGCAGAACCCTGCCTTTCTTCCTCAGTAGCTAGCAGGACCAGCTAAGGTATCATACCATGCAGATGCCATGCAACTGTCTATGTGGAAGCCTGGCGAAAAACAC